>NC_132815.1:3243600-3545100 GCF_048594095.1 Paramormyrops kingsleyae | reverse complement strand
AAGTGAAATACCTGTATTTGTTGGAGAACGCGGTCAAATGTCAAAGCTGTGTCCTTGTCTTGCAGTGGGAGGAGATCAGCGGCCTGGATGAAAACTACACTCCCATCCGCACGTACCAAGTGTGCCAAGTGATGGAACCCAATCAGAACAACTGGCTACGGACTAACTGGATAGAGAAGGGCGATGCCCAGAGGATTTTTGTGGAACTGAAGTTCACATTGAGGGATTGTAACAGCTTACCGGGTGTGGTGGGCACATGCAAGGAGACGTTCAACTTGTATTACCAGGAGACCGATTCGGAGGTCGGCAGGAATATACGGGAGAGCCAGTACGTGAAAATTGACACTATTGCCGCTGATGAAAGCTTCACCCAGGGGGATCTGGGAGAAAGGAAGATGAAGCTGAATACTGAAGTTCGCATTATCGGCCCCCTATCCAGACGCGGGTTCTACCTGGCCTTCCAGGATGTGGGGGCGTGCATTGCTCTGGTGTCCGTCAAAGTGTATTACAAGAAGTGCTGGTCGATCATTGAGAATTTGGCCACTTTCCCCGACACTGTGACCGGATCTGAGTTCTCGTCTCTTGTCGAAGTGGAAGGGATGTGCGTGAGCGACGCGGAGGAGGAGGCCGACAACTCTCCCAAGATGCACTGCAGTGCTGAGGGGGAGTGGCTTGTTCCCATTGGGAAGTGTATCTGCAAGCCTGGATTCCACCAGAAGGGTGACGCTTGTGAACGTAAGTACATCCATATGGAAGGTTCCGCTTTTTAAACTTAAATTATATTATGTGTGCTGAAGACCTGAAGGTCCTTAATGGACTGAAACCACTTAGGGGTTTTTATAGAAAGCCTTAGACTCAACAGGGAATAAGGGAAAGGTAAAGCTGAAATATATTACAATGGTAATGAAGTTCTGTAAATATCTCATTTCTCGTCCTGGTTTGTTTGAGTTTTATCTGAAAATTGGATCACGCATAATAGTTCTGATGTCGTTCTTCAGTGCATTATTTCCTGCGCATGCTGGCCATGTTAATTCCCATCGATTTAATGCACCCGGAAAAAATGCCGATGACAAATAAGGTCACCTCCGAAAATTGCGATAAGCATCGCAGGGGTAGTTTGCTATGCGTGCTCGACAGCCATGTAATAAACAGCAAATTACGCAGGTGAAGAAAATCTGCAGTGTTATAATTGGGATCCGTGGTAATTGTTTGATTACAAGGCTCTTAATTTATTGCCGTAGTGCTGTTGACGCTGGGATTAAATGATAACTAGCACCTCGTCGTCCCCCCCTCCCCCCGCTCATGTCCCCCAGTAAGAGCAGTTCCTTTGCTGGCTCGTGGCCAAAGCAATCACTTTCCGAATACACAAGTCTGGAAAAAATCCAAATAATCTTTCAGTATTCCTTTGCCCCCCCCCCCCCAAAAAGAAAAAAAACCAGAGTGCACCACAGTGGTTCAGTCCCAGGACATTACGGCCATAGCTGGGCCTGAGTGTGCCATATTGCAAAATTAGGCCCCCTTGATTAGTGTGGTTTTCAGGTCCCTCGTGTGGCACCCAGTGTTATTCCTTGATGAAATTTCCCGCGGATTAAAAGAGGGAGAGTCAGTTATGTCAGTTTAAAATACCTTATCCTGTCAGCCCAACCTTTTGTGTACAAAATAGGCAGCCAGCACAAAAACGTGTATGATGTGTAGACGCGGCAGTAATTGAGCACTTTTTCCTCTCAGGACAAATTAGCTGCCAGCTTTTATGCCGCAAATATACACAAGTTACTGTGTGAAGGGTGCTTGTGAAATGTATGACAGCGTGGAGAACCCTAATGGGCCCCATCCAGTCCGAGGCGCCTAATGTGGGGAAACATAATTTAACGACAAAGGGGCAATTCTGCAACCTGGAACCCGTAATGGTCCAAAAAAATCATAAAAAAGATTTGCGGTTATTTGGATTACTCCCAAATAAATATGCGCGTAACACGGTGTGTGTTTTTAGCTTCGCGGGAAAATAAAATCCGCGTGGCTCAGGGACATTTTTGTCACCGTCTAAGTAGACAAATTGCACCGGGCTTTGCTAAAAGCCAGGCGCGGCGCGCTGAGCCACGCGCTCGGAGCGCAAGGAAGGGGGTGCCGGCCATTCCGGCCAATTAAACAATGTTCCTGGCAGGACAGAGACGATCATCAGAGCCGTCAGTCTCCATCGCTCCAAGGACGGCACCAGTATCTCCCGCGCCGAGTGAAATCCCGCCATGAAAAGCGACGCCGGCCCACGCAGGTTGCGTCAGCGCGACTCTGCACCGGTGTCGTCCCGAGACAAAGGCCGCTGCCACACGGAAGTCATTCCCTGCTTTTTTCCGGAACAGGACCTGCCTTCCGTGGCGACCGCGTTGCCCCTCGCTCACGGCCCAGAGCCTTCCCCTCTCTCGCCCCTTTTTCTTTATTTCCCGCCATGTCTCGTAACCACACTATCCCTCCCCAGCGATCTGAATACAAGTCGAAAATGGCCTATATAAAATATTAAGGAGGATAGAGCTTGACTGGGGGGGGGGGGGGGGGGGATGAGCTTTCAGCGGTGTCATCGTAGAAGCCCCTTCCATGTTTGCACGAGGTCGCTGCGAAACCTGTTGTGATCAAGTCATTCATCACCGCCAGCGGAGAGGGACAGCTTGTCTTTCGCCTCTCGCTACGTCTCTCTTTGTGCAGCCGTCAGTGCCGTTTTTCTTCTTCTTCCCATGCTCCCCCCTCCTCCCTATCCCCCCCCCCTTCCCCCCGCACCCCCACTCCTTCCCCAAAAGAGTCGAATCAATGTTATGGGTGTTGAAAAAAGGCCATCTGAAGTGTCCGGCCGCAAGCAACAGGGTTTATTTGCATAGAGATACGTTGTGTAAAAATAGCGGGCACTCGTTTTTTCTACATTTTTTTTTTCTTGTTCTTTTTCTTCTGCTCCTTCTCTCCCCACCGGTGCCCACTTGCTGAAATGGAGACATTGTGACTATCGAGGGCAAACAAAAATGGAGGCCTGTTTCCAGACATTGGCGTCTTTGTTTCTGAAGACGTTGCGCGCTCTGAGGAATGCAGATTGTGTAATTTAACACATCGCAAAATTATGCCTTAATTAGTGACCTACGGTGCGTGATTGACCGCTGGCCTGCTCCGATGTACGCAGACAATGGATGGCCTGCTTACTCATTTCACTCATTTATCACTTTGCTCAGTATGGAGAGCGGTAAATGTAAGTACAGGCACTCCTCAGGTTACGATGGGGTTACGTTCCAATAAACCCGTCGTTAAATATCAGAGGGCGAAAATGCATTTTAATACAGTACACCTAACCTAACAAAAGTCATAGCCTAGCCTAGCTTAAACATGCTTATAACACTTACATTAGCCTACAGTTGGGCAAAATCATTAACAAAAAGCTTATTTTACAATAAAGTGTTGAATATCTCAAGTAATTTTTTGAGTAATGTACTGAAAGTGAAAAACATTTACCCATCGTAACCCGGAGAGCATCTGTAGTCTTATTAGGTTCTTGCTTTGCTGGTAGATGTTGTGTATCTCCTGCTCCAGTCCTGCTTACACTCGTACCTGGACGTTCACTGGAAGCTCAGCCAGGCTGCACTTACGCCCAGTCGCCTCCTCAGCAGCCGTTTGTTTGCAATGTGCTGTTTGCCTCACTTGTACGTCTCTTTGGACAGAAACGTCTGCTAAATAAAATAAATGTAAATGTAATGGGTGGCTATGAGTCGCCGCGTGACGACGGGCGACGTCAGGCAAACGGAGACGCCATCCGTCTCAGGACCGTCAGAGAGTCTGACAGGAGTTTGCTGGGGAGTGATCAATGGCAGGAGCCCCCCAGGGGATGGACCGCCTATTCAGGTCGGGCCACAAAAGCCAAGGTGCGTCACGGCAGCGGGGGGGGGGCAGGTCCAGGCGCAGGCAGGGCCGCACGTCGCATTTTAAACGTGCCTCAGGGCCGGGGAGTTGCATCCCTTCCCGACAGCTTCCTGATGGATACGGTGAGGGCTTGTGCTCCGAACGGCCCTCCGTAACAAGTGCTAATGAGCTCGTTTGCGTAAATGGGGTGGGGGGGCAGGAAAACACCGGGGGGGGGGGCTCGGGACTCCAGCGAGTCGGGATAAGAACAATTTGGACGCTGGATTGAGGTCTTGTCACTGTCGCCGGCACAGTACGCACACGCACACGCACACACATGCCCTGCGCAGAGTCAAACACGGGAATATGTGCTTGTTTTACACAAGAGGAGCAAGCGAGCGGGAAGAAAAGGAGAGTTTTCACGCTACAGGGCACTTCTGAGCACGTTTAAAAAGTCCTTTCACCGTGCTCACGATGTTGGGGGGGGGGGGCAGGGTTACGTAATAAGTTATCGATTTTTCTCCTAAGAGAAGATTGAAGTGCAGAAGCCCCCTTGTGGGACACCCCCGGCAGCGGGAACACTGACCCGCCAGCGTCTCCCTCCCTCTTAAATGCCAGGGGGGGGGGGGGCATCGCGCTAAACGGCCAGATGCCGTCCCCGCTGACACCGCGTCCGCCCGTCCCATCCCAGCGCTCCCAGCAGACGGCGGCGAGCAATTACGAAATAGACATCTGTGCCAAGGTTTGGATAGCAGGGGGAGAGTCAGCTTAGGAGGATCAGGGGCTGGAACCGGGGATCGATGGAAACGTCGGGACCTGTTAGCGCCGGTGGAGATGAGGCTCGAGAAGCGGCCCAGGCTTTTGTTCCTGGCTGGGGGGGGGGGTGGAAGGGGGTGGAGGTGGGGGGGGGGTGACTCCTCAGGAAGCGGGGGTCAGCCGGCGCGATCATCCATCTTCGGACATGACAGCGCCCTGTCAGGCCTGCGCCCACGTCACCGCAGCTCAGGGCAGGACCTCCGCGCCGCACAGCAGCCCAGTGTAAATGAAGTTAATATTCGCTGACCCTGTGCATAGCCAATGAGGGAGAGGCGTGTCACGCGGCCGCTAATGCCACCTGACGCCGAGCGCGGGAGCTGCTCCACTACGGCTTCACGCTGCGTGCCAGTGTGTGTGTGAGGAAGCGTGTGTGTGTGTGTGTGTGTGTGTGTGTGTGTGTTCTGCTTTCTGCCGCAATACAGTGCATATCTTATCGGAGCTGCATCTGTGTGTGTGCTGACTGACAATCGCGGCACAGACCGTGCCGCACATGTGGGGACGCGCCGCCCGCCATGCGTCCAGGCAGGTTTATCAGCATATATTATTCAATGAATCGTTTTTTCCGGAGCAGCGCTCGTGTTCGGGGGGCCAAAGGCCCCGTGGGGGCCCCGTCCCCCGAAAACAGCCTCAGCCATCAGATGGATTATTTTTATTACCCGCTGATTTATATTCATATATACATGAGTTATTTCCGACAGCTTGTGGACGCCTGTCGTCGCTCGCGGCTCCGCAGATGCCCGGGGCCCAGGTCCTGTTTGGCGTTTGTTGTCACTTTAAGGTGGTTCATACTTCCCTTTTCTGCTACCTTGAAACTCCTTGCATCACATCGGAGGCCCGGTGTGAAAATGCTGCTTGTGAATGAGGAGACGGGAAAGAATAAAATGACTTTAAGACAGGCCTCTTCATCTCCCTCTGCTCCTCCAACCTGACCCTTCGTGACGCGTGATTGGTGTATGTGACAGCCAATAAGAATGCTGCACAGCTCACAGCTTTCGGTGATGACTCTTAATTACTATAGCTTTTTAATGGGAGCCTCCCATTGCAGAGAAAGTTTTAAATGAGCGTTTAGATTTTTTATATACAGCCTGAAGATCCATGCACGTCATCGCCTCCGTAATGTCCCGCACATTGTGTTGGCGCTCAATGGGAAACGTCGGCTTTGTATCCAAGGAAACCTCTTATTTTTTGTGATTTCTAATTTAGAAGCAGGGTACATATTTATAAGGCTCAAGCATGAGGGGTCAACCTTAAAATGGATGGCTTGTTTGCTATGGCTCTCAAAGTTGCAGCAGAATTGGCTCTCTTAGGTATTTCTTTCTGTTCGTGGATTGAGATGCAGTTGTCTAATGAGCAACAGAAAAAATAACGTTGCTTCTCATAAAAAAACAAAACAAAAAAAAAACAGGAATTTGGAGAAACCAGTAGGAAAGCCTTAATTTAGTGACCTCTCTTTGTCAATACCTTGCCTTTTCAGAATATAAAGCCGCTTTGTTCCAGCCTGATCCAGCATATCCTGGGTGACTGTTGCAAATTGAGTTAGAAGTTAGAACTCAGCGGTGAAATTCCAGCACAAGCTGTCTTAATGATCGTAATCCGTAGCATATAATTATCGTTAATGTAAACAGCACGCTGTCATTTGCGAAGATTGATTGCCTGGCTTGACCTGCTGGGGGCTGCTTGCGGATGCACCGGCACTGTCTTTGTGCATCACCCCGGGGCCAGGGGCCACGCAGTTAGGTCAGGTGGCCTCTTTGACATCTGACGAGACTGGTAGGTCAATCTGAAATCCTGATTTGTGTGTCAGAGAGAAACAGAAAGGCAGTGAGGGCCTGAGTGCTGAGGTTTTGGGATGTTTTTGCCTTCGATTAGTCGTGGTGGTGGGGGTCTCCAGATGAGGCAGACCTTTAGGCTGCCTGCTTTCATGTCTGATAAAAGCTGGTTTCCTTTTGTCTTCTCGAGCCTGAAGAACTTCACTGGGAGTGGACCATGACCACGAGCAGAAGTGACCGCTTTGATATGTTTTTTTTCCCCTTAAATGCACCAAACTAAAGGCAATTTCACACACATAAAATGCAGAAAATAAAAGTACGGGGTTCACTGGGAGCTGAAGGTAAATTCGAAAATAGTGGATGGTGTTTGTGGACAGCTTTGCAGAGAGTCGTCGCATGTTGCAACGTCGGTGTTTGTAACTAGATGATTCAGTGCATAAATCAGTCTGACAACATGGCTGGGAGAATGAGGCTGTGCAGGTGTTCGGGGCTGTTTTTCTGTGATCGTTTTGTCCGGGCTGTTTTTCTGTGATCGTTTTGTCCGGGCTGTTTTTCTGCGATCATTTTGTCCAAGCTGTTCTTCTGTGATTGTTTTGTCCGGGTTGTTTTTCTGTGATTGTTTTGTCTGGGTTGTTTTTCTGTGATTGTTTTGTCCGGGTTGTTTTTCTGTGACCATTTAACTATCATCATTAGGAATGTCCTGTTGGCCAAGGGCATTGCAGTATCTGTGACATTATTTTGTAGGAATTATAATCAAAGCATGGTGATAATTTAAAAGTTCCCTGTCCTTTGAAATAAAGTTTACGGTTTCATAACAATAACTACAGTTAAATGAATTTAATTTAAAAAAGCTCACATTTCATTCACAAATTTGTAATATTCAGCTGTGATTTTGTAGTAGTACATGATATATATTTACACTGTTTAATATAACTGAGATCAATGTAATTTTTAAGTCTAGTGTAAGATTTCAAACAATAACAAAATATAATCCAGATGAAAGTATTTGTTCATCTGTTTTTGATATATCTATGAGTCATATTATTTAATAATACTGTTATTTAGTGCAAATAGCTACAATAAATGGAAAGTCTTTAAACATACATATTTTTAAACAAAAATATGCACTTCAATGGCAATGGAAATTGTTTCCTGGCTGTCAAATCATTTTATGTTGATTTTTTTTTTATATTAAAGAGATCCACTGGACGCTAATACCTGCACATCTGTGTTTATCTAGCCACACAAAAAGGAATCACACATTATTGTGCTGATGTTATACAGCACAGGGTGAGGTGGTTGGACTCCCTTCTATTGCCATCTAAGAACTGTTCTCTGTTAAATCTCAGATACATCAGTCTACTGTATCCTGACTCTCTGCTCGTGCTGGTACATAAAGACTTTACGACCGAAATGCGTGACATGGACAGTAGCTAATGTCCACGTTCTTCCAAATGTAGGCCCGTAGCATATTAATCACATAATTTTTTCATAAAATTCAGCTGCTTCTTTAATTGACAGCTTGTTTAGGTAGTTCGAGAAACAAGTCTGGAAAGTGCACGGCTGTTGAATTTTGAATAGTGGCTTTCTGGCAGCCTAATTGCATTTTCATTTACATCCCTGTCATGGACACACGGTGGACATAATCAGGAAATCCGTCTGATGTCCAATCAAACACTTTCCTCAGGATTAACCCCCCCTTTTTTGGAGGATAACCCTTTAATACGGTGTAAGGAAACACTAATCTTGTCTTTGTTTCTTATGGAAAGCTACTTATCCCCATCCAGGCACAGGTACCAGCGATGAATAGAGTGGTTGTCTGCCAGTTTTGTCCCAATAACGCGTGGGGTTATGTGTGAGTTGGGGTGAGTATGTGATTTCCCCCCCATCCAATCTGTTATTTCTGATCTGCTGTTTTGCCGTCTTTTGTTACCCTCCATAAGCCTTTTCCGCCAGGATGTAGGTGTTTGCAATGAGCTGCGTTTGGAAGCGCGGTCTCTGAAACTCAATCCACGGCGGCTGGGGCACCTCCAGCTGAGCCGGGCCGGGCCGGGCCGGGCCGCTCGGTTCCGCTCCCCTTTGTGTGCTGTATGCATGGGCTCCGTCGCCCGGCGCCGGATAGAGACGCCTTTTTCTCTCTAAGGCAGAAGATTATAACATCTGAGGGTGAAGCCCATATGTTCAGCATATAGAATCTGCTTCTGTGTCTTTTATCTCCACTATGTGGGTTTTAGGGAGCGTGTTTTTTTTTTTTTTTTTACATTTTTATACATTTAATTAGAGCTGCAGGTTTTCAGTCTCGTTAAAAGATCTCGGGGCACCTGTTGGCCCAAAGTGTCCATATGAAAAGAAAAAAATCACAACAAGTTAAAACAAGAAATTTTAAATTATTATCTAAATATAATTAATGCCTGTATAAGAAATGCAATATATAAATGCATAATAAATACAATTTTATACTTAAAAACAAGTTCATAAAGCAAAGTTATGAAGGATTACTAAATTATCAGAGATTTTCTGTGGGATAACGTAAACAAGTCACTAATTCCTTACTAATGTTTGAGAAAAACAAGGCAGAAAATGTGGGAACCCGAATTATCACAAATGGGTATTTAAGTGGTTATGGTAAAAATAGATTTTTATTTTTTTCATTTCCTTGCGGCATCAATTAACATTCATATCACGGGCAAGGTGCCGTTTGTCCAGAGCCGGGACCAGACGGAGTTCTGAGTTCTGAGCGTTCAACAAATTCAGACATGACCTGTATCAGGCAGGAGTGGAACACGGTTTTGTAGCAGACATTAGGCTCTGCATTTTCGCTTCTTAAATATTACGTTGAGACTTTCTGAGGTAATAACAACTGAAAATGAAGACCTGAATTGCAGGCAGTTCAATTTCAATGAAATGTTCAATTTCCTGTGTATTCCGGACTGGTGGCGAGACTTAAATGAAACCAAAATGGAGAAAGGGAAGAAAACAGCAAACCAACAAGAAGTGGTGCAGATTAGGGAAATAGGAGGGTGCGATTTGCGCGCGGGTGGTGTTGTCGTCTCTTGGCCTGCGTGTTGTCGTCTCTTGGTTTCTGTGTTGGTGTTTAAATAGAACCTCGCCGTCAGTCAGTGCAGCAGCGGCTGAAATAAGAAAACAAACCGTGGCTTTTATCAGGCTTGACCTGCTCCACCTGGCATTCATCAGTAGCAGGGGTCGCCTGTTGCTGCTGTCGTCCGCTCGTTTCCTCTACCTCCTTTATCACTCTAATGGGGTGCTATCTGCAGGCCGCTCTCCGCGTCCGCCGCCCCGCCGCCCCGCATTCTTTCCACATCCGTCCCGACAGCCGGGCAGATTCAACACATGACCGGACCTGGGCAGGGAGGGAAGTCGGGGTCCTGGGGAAGGAGACCGTCTGCCACGTGCCTGTCGCTGG
The DNA here is from genome assembly GCF_048594095.1 of Paramormyrops kingsleyae. NCBI lineage: Eukaryota > Metazoa > Chordata > Actinopteri > Osteoglossiformes > Mormyridae > Paramormyrops > Paramormyrops kingsleyae. The sequence continues at coordinate 3,535,221 of NC_132815.1, read as the reverse complement.
GCACTCAACCCGACGCGGAACCGCTGTCCGCTCCAAGCCACGGGGAAACAGGAAGTGAGACACTCGGGGCTGCCCTTCATTTCCTGGTGGAGCCGACCTCACCGCCATTCTCGATGGAAGACAGAGATAACCGCCTCAGCTTAATTTGGGCGCTACGCTAAGTGGCTGTTTTGCAGAAAAGACGTGATTACCGAGCCCATGGCTGGACGCATGTGACATTTAATAATGTTGCTCGGAATTTATTTAGTTATTTTTATTTAGCAGAAGCTTTAGCCCAACATACCAAACAAGTAAGCCAAGTAGCACATAGCAACCATACTTACTTTCAAGCCAGCTAAGTGTAAGTGTGCTTTCTAGGTGTAAGTGCAGCCTGGCTGAGCCTCCAGTGAAAGCCCAGGTATGAGTGTAAGCAGGACTGGAGCAGGAGATACACGACATCTTCCAAAGTAAGAACCAAATAAGACAACTAGCCAACGAGAAGAAAGTGCAGTGACTAGTATCTGAAAATGAGTCGGGTACATTAATACGCTGGTGGTGACTAGTGTCTGAAAATGAGTCATTATTACCCCGGCAGTAACTAGTGTCTGAAAATGAGTCTGATACATTATTACCCCGGCAGTAACTAGTGTCTGAAAATGAGTCTGATACGTTATTACCCCGGCAGTAACTAGTGTCTGAAAATGAGTCTGATACGTTATTACCCCGGCAGTAACTAGTGTCTGAAAATGAGTCTGATACGTTATTACCCCGGCAGTAACTAGTGTCTGAAAATGAGTCTGATACGTTATTACCCCGGCAGTAACTAGTGTCTGAAAATGAGTCTGATACGTTATTACCCCGGCAGTAACTAGTGTCTGAAAATGAGTCTGATACGTTATTACCCCGGCAGTAACTAGTGTCTGAAAATGAGTCTGATACGTTATTACCCCGGCAGTAACTAGTGTCTGAAAATGAGTCTGATACGTTATTACCCCGGCAGTAACTAGTGTCTGAAAATGAGTCTGATACGTTATTACCCCGGCAGTAACTAGTGTCTGAAAATGAGTCTGATACGTTATTACCCCGGCAGTAACTAGTGTCTGAAAATGAGTCTGATACGTTATTACCCAGGCAGTAACTAGTGTCTGAAAATGAGTCTGATACGTTATTACCCCGGCAGTAACTAGTGTCTGAAAATGAGTCCAGCACATAAATAAACTGGCAGCAGCTAGTATCTGAAAATGAGTCTGGTACATTGATAGACCAGCAGTAACTAGTAGTTGAAAATGATTCTAGTACCTAAATAGACCGGCAGTGATTAATATCTGGAAATGAGTCTGGTAAATTAATACCCCGGCAGTAACTAGGTGTTTGAAAATGAGTATGGTACATTAATACACTAGCTGTGACTAGTATATGAAAATGAGTTTGGTCCATTAATATTTGTCGGTGACTAGTAACTGAAAATGTGTCTGGTACATTAATATTTGTCGGTGACTGGTAACTGAAAATTAATCTGGTATGTTAATACACTGGCAGTGACTAGTATCTGAAAATGAAGCTGGTACATTAATATTTGTCGTTGACCAGTAACTGAAAATGAATCTGGTACATTAATATTTGTCGGTGACTAATAACTGAAAATGAATCTGGTACATTAATATTTGTCGTTGACCAGTAACTGAAAATGAATCTGGTACATTAATATTTGTCGGTGACTAATAACTGAAAATGAATCTGGTACGTTAATATTTGTCGGTGACCAGTAACTGAAAATGAATCTGGTACATTAATATTTGTCGGTGACTAATAACGGAAAATCAGTCTGGAACGTTAATATTTGTTGGTGACCAGTAACTGAAAATGAGTCTGGTACGTTAATATTTGTCGGTGACCAGTAACTGAAAATTAGTCTGGTACGTTAATATTTGTCGGTGACCAGTAACTGAAAATGAGTCTAGTACATTAATATTTGTCGGTGACTAGTATCTGAAAATGACTCTGATACATTAATATTTGTCGGTGACTAGTAACTGAAAATGAATCTGGTACGTTAATATTTGTCGGTGACCAGTAACTGAAAATTAATCTGGTACGTTAATACACCGGCAGTGACTAGTATCTGAAAATGAATCTGGTACATTAATATTTGTCGGTGACTAATAACTGAAAATGAGTCTGGGACGTTAATATTTGTCGGTGACCAGTAACTGAAAATGAATCTGGTACGTTAATATTTGTCGGTGACTGGATAACTGAAATGAATCTGGTACATTAATATTTGTCAGTGACTGGATAACTGAAATGAATCTGGTACATTAATATTTGTCGGTGACTAGTATCTGAAAATGAGTCTGGTACATTAATATTTGTCGGTGACCAGTAACTGAAAATGACTCTGGTGCATTAATATTTGTCGGTGACTAGTAACTGAAAATGACTCTGGTACATTAATATTTGTTGGTGACTAGTAGCTGGTGTGGATGAAAGAATGTAGATCTCTTACATTAAAATGTCGCCCCTGAGTTTGACGTCTCATCCATCTATGGCCGCCTTGTCACTGCTGTCCTGGTCTTTTTCATGTAACCTGCAGGGTGCTTGAAGCACGTTAACCTGACCAGTTTTAGCTGCCCTTTGCTGTGTTTTAGCGTGTCCGTGTCGAGCGCCGCTGTCTGGCATGTGGGACGGCAGCCTGTGATTGAGACATCCCCCCCCCCCCTCGCAGAATGCGCCGGGTCTTATTCCCCCTCCGGAGCCACCACCGCCATATATAAAGAAATGCTGAGTGTGGCGGTTTGTCTCCTGCTCTGAATGCGACAGCTTGACCACTGGAAGGCAAAATTACAGATGCAGGCTATGTGCAGTTTGCCAAGGAGCTCGCTAGAATGTCAGATGGTTTTAATCTAAACCCCCCCCCCCCCCCCCCCCCCCACCGTTTTTTTTTTCGTTGCTTAACATCAGCCTTATTCTTAAGGCGTGCCTAATTCCCCCACGTAGTAATGGAGTGCTGCGTTTCTCCCGGACCTCCTTTAGTTTGTGTCAACCTGCCGCTGTGTTGAGTTGCAGCGGGGGCCTGACAGAATAGGGTCACAAATCCGCTAATATGTTATTCGTCCTGCCTTTGTTTGTTTAATTTCCTTCCCTTGTTTGCCGTATGTCTTCATCGCCAATGAGGACAGTCAGTCAGTCAAACCTAGTCTAAAAAAAGCCTCCTTTTCCCCTTTTTTTTCCCCAGACACTTGAATAATATTTGTGGAATTTTCTCTGCATGCTAAAGCCCTATTGCTGTGCGAGATGCAGGAAGTGATGCCTGCTTATAGTCATCAGGTTAAATTGATAGGGGAAAAAAAAACAAATAGATTTATTCTATCCGTTCAGAATAGGTCTGTATTATAATGGCGCCATTACATTATGGAAAAAAAAAAACACAGAACAAGAGAATTATGACTCAATAGAATTTTTTTCCCGTCCTCGAGTTGTGATGGAGGAAGTGTCACGTAAAATTAATCCCGAACGTACAGTTATGTGCTCATGAAAGGAGATTCTGGCACAGGGTTTGCCGAGCAGAGGAAGTTTGCCAGCCCACAGCACTCGCTGCCAGGCTAAGAATGCCCGCCCTGGGCCGTCGTGTTAATGCATGTCACGGAAAGTGAGGCGGAGGCAGAAGCAGTGCGAGGGCGTGCACGAGGGCGTGCACACGGTCACTCGCGTCTCAGTACTGTTTGATTTCAGGACCAATTTGCAGGCCTTTTACTTGCCCTGTATTATACAAACATTTCAGCTATTCGGAGACATCGATAAACAGAGAGTGATCGGGAAAAAAAACGTAAAATAAACATGATAGCGCAAAATCTGTAGCTTTTGAGGGCTGTTTACTTTCAGGGTCTCCGTTTACGTCGCACTAGTGCAGATAACCGCTAATTTTGGGCTGGTAGACAGTTTAGCCATTTCAGCCATACGGTCGGTGCGTATCCTGGCTGGGCCACGGACCTGCCGGCCCTCCGGCTTACGGCTCTCAGATAAGAAACGGCAAACAGACGGGGCGACTTATCAGAATGTTTAAACAGCCGTATAGTTGGAAACATTTAAACAAGGAACGCAGTATGTCTGTGATTATCCCAGTGCAACAACGGGCCTGTCGTTTTACCATTAACACGGGTGAAACTGAAACACACAAAAACTATGAGTTAATCTCGTAATGCAATACAGATTTATTCTGTTGTATATTTATGACCTAGTCACAAAAAAAATAAACAGTATAGCATAGAAAATTAGTTTAACAGTATTGTTAATGGGGCTGTGTTTCCTGTTAGGAAGTTAACCACAAAGTATTGAAACCACAAAGCACTGGAATTCCTATTTTCATTCCCAGTCCTAAGGGTAAGGAAACAATACCGATGAAATTGGATCTTTTACATACGTTGCCAGTTGTCTTATTTTGTGAAGTCTGAAACGCAACATTATGGCTTCTGTGCGTGCCAAGCAGATGTAGCTGAGTAATTATGGTCCAGACGTGTTAAAATGTCGAACTCAGGCATTATCCATCGGCTGATTGTTTTAATTGCCCACCCACAATGTCATCCCCACCAAAATAACCTTTATATGAGGTAACAGCTTATTTGGGATGTGTCACAGAAAGGACTGAATTTAGTAACATTAAATTGCCGCAGTCTGTTTCTCCTTTGACAAGAAGTGGACAAAACAGATTGTCTCTGTAAGGTTTATATAAGCTCCATGCTGTAAAAAATTTCCTACATATCTATGCTCTGGTATTTAATTTTTAGCAAAATTAAATTCCTGGAAGTTAATACTGACCTCTTATTTCCCAGAGAGTGTAAGCAAACACTTTGTGTATGTTTAGCATGTTGAAAATCAGGCATAAATCCACATTTTCTGAAGGATTTCTTTCTGGTTTATCTGTCCATTGGCAAATGAAGTGAATGAGCTCATTCCGACACACATTGCTTACTTCCTGTTTCTAAATATCACCTTTCATGGTTCTTCACTAGAACATTGTGACCATATGGTGAGATAAAATAAGTGCCTACATTATTTATGAACGCAGAGTTCGGATAAATCTAACCATCCATGCCTGTAGCCACCGGCGATTTCTAAATAATTTATGAATTGTCTTTGATCCTAAGCTGACAAGTCATTTCATGTTACCTTTAACTTTGAAGGTGAAATGCTGGAATACACTGTTTCTGTTATGGTGACCAGACCCAGATCGCAACACCCCTGACACACATTCACCAATTTTTTTGTTACTCTAAATACACCAAATTTTTGCTTAGTACGACGTAATGCGTAACATAGCAACAGATGATGTCATGCCTAGCTGTCTTCTCTGTCGAGGAATGTGTTCCTTAGCTGAGCTGTGCACTCATAGAAGGGCTGTTTGGTTGCGCACATGGGCCTCTACGTCCTTCTCCTTGCCGATGGCCACGTGGGTTTGTTTCCTGCTCAACATGGACTCCTATGTCGCATCCTGTACGCAGCCCTCTTGACCCGTCCCTCTCTCCCTCCCTCAATTCCTGCAGCCTGTGGTCGTGGCTTCTACAAGGCATCCTCCCAGGACCTGCAGTGCTCACGCTGTCCAGCACGCAGCTACAACGACCGCGAAGGCTCCTGGCGTTGCGACTGCGAGGACGGCTACTACCGCGCGCTGTCCGACCCGCCTTCCGCGGCCTGCACGCGTAAGTCCCTCAGCGTCTGGAGAGCATGTGCTGCTCTCTTTGGCCAGTGCTCGTTAAACCCCCACCCCCCTACTCCTGCATTGTCTTTTTATAATTATGTCTCAGTGCCTGCTTTTCCTTTTTTCATTGTTTTTTGTAATGATCAGAAGAGCAATTTGCCACTTCCTGTCGGAAAGATCGCAATTACGGCCGGACGCCCCTCATGTCTCCATTTGTCCTGGTGAAGGTTACCCTTATGGGAGGAACGTCGCTGGCGTGTTGGCGTGGGCGCTGAGAGCCCGTAGTGGGGGGGGGGGGCAGGCTTTCCTCCCCCTCGGCGGCGCTCCTCCAGGAGCCAGGCCGTGCTGCCTTTGTACCCTCTCTCCCCCAGGGAGCCGACGGCCAGCTCGCCGGAGTCAGATGGGGGGGGGGGCTGAAAATTAAATTTAACGAACAGCGTTCCAGGGGCGGAGAAGGACTCCATTAACGACGGATCAGGGAAAATGAGGGTCCTCCTCTGACATGCTGATTTATACTTTACACATTAGCTGAAAATTGAATCAAATTGGGCACCTCTCTTCCCGGTCTTAATTCCGCGACCCAATCAGTGGCAGAGCGGGTGCAGATGGCCGGGTCGACCCAGTCGCCACGTAAAGCCTCCCCATTGGTAAACCGGGCAAAAAGAGAAGTCAAACTGCCCCCCCCCCCAACCGCTTAGTCCATTTTATGAATGACAGATCCATTACCCTCCTCTCACGTCTGAGCTCTGCTTTTACCGTCTGCGAGCGGATTGCTTAACTTTCCTGTTCTACATTTGTGTTCCACATGAGCTGAGGGTAAAATACTTAAGCAGGAAAAGAGGAAAAGTGCTTTGTGTCTGTCTGTCTGTGTCTGTCTGTATGTATGTTTGTGTCTGTCGGTCTGTATGTATGTTTGTGTCTGTCTGTCTGTCTGTCTCTGAGCAGCTCTCCTCATACCTAATGGGCCTCTTGTCGTACAGCATGACCATCCGCCATGGTTAACAATGCTTTTTGTCTGTCTGTTTTATCTCAATTATATCTGGATTAAGTTATTTTGGCCACACAAATTGACAAGGAAGGAGATTTACTTGCTGGGATTTAGAATGTCATTAAATTGAAAGGTAATTGGATGTGAATTTACATGCTTTGAATGAAGCGCTTGATTGGCAGGTTTTTAAATGAGCGCTCGGACATAATCGTAGGCTCAAGACAAACAGTGTGACATATCCCTATAGAACATGGATTAGGGACATCTTCTTGAAATTCCAGTTACGGAAATTATATATATAAACGGAAATCATACTCCTAATAGTCAATGAATGGAAATATTTTTTTTAAAAGGACATGAAGCTAAAATGTATATTATGGGGTGCCATGCTTTAGTGTATGTGCCCAGTGGCACCCAGGCTACAGGAGCATAAAAGGAGTCGTCTCATTCAGATGCAAACTGATGCGATAATGAGATACGCTGAAGGGCCTTTGCTGGGGATATTTCTGTTAGCACAGAGGGGAGACATGAGATGGTGACAGATTTTGGATTCCCCATCAATCAGGCGACAGCTGTGAGCAGCGCCGAGGCTAGTGGGGTCTGAAAAGGGCAGCACTGAGTGCCCCCCCCCCCCCCCCCCCGTGTCCGCCACCTCTCTGGGCTGACATCTCTCAAAGCTTCCATCCTGTCAGCAGTTGCTAGGGGACGAGGCGGGGGCTGTAGGACAGAGAGTCGTAAGGGCCCCCCGTCCGTCCGCCTGTCATGTGCGCTCTGCGCTCGTCTGCCATTTTCTGCCAAGAATGTGCCGGCCCCCTCCATGTTGGCGCAGGGGTCAAAGGTCAGGGCACACGTTTGCCGATTAGGATTTAGAGCTGGTGGGTGATGTAATTACCATGCTTGGGCGACCCCCCCCTCCCCTCCTCAGCCTGACTTAAGCAGAAGCGACTCTCCATTGAGTCCTTAGATCCATAATAGGCAGTGGTATGTCCGCAACGCCCAAGAGTCGTTTTCTAAGCAGCTAAGCTTCAGATTCGCTTGTCCTAAGCCCCGACTCACGGAGGTCTTTAAAACTCTGTGCAGGATAATAAAAACAAGCTTAAGGGAAGAGCTTTATTTAAGGACATTTAGTAGTTCAATAAAGAGGCGTCAACACTGTTTTATGAAGACAGCCGACAAATTAGTTTAATTTATTAAAGACCTTTACCGCGCTCTGTCGTTTTTCCCGGCGTCCTTCCCAGCAGCACCGGCTGGCCGTGAAAAAGTCATTTCAAAGGCCAAGTGGAAGCGAGAGATTTTGGCGGCAGCACCGGGGTTCGGGGGAGGGCAGCGCGTCTGGAGTCCGCCAGAGAGGGGGGCAGGCGGCGCGGCGTGAGAATTAGTCACCGGGGGGCGCTTATTCAAAAGCGGAACGGAAGGACAGCAGAATCGGCGGACCAGCGGCTCTGTGGCATTGTGCCGTCAGAAGTGGCTGACAGGGCAGACAGACAAAGGTGCGCGGGGAGCAGAGGCCCCCCCCCCCGCCACCGCCGCTGCTCGATTGAGACGTCCCAATCTGTGCAAATCCATGAAATGAAGCTTCCGTCTAAGGCAGAGAGCGAGCGGGGAGGAACGCGGGCCGATACGGCGGACAGAGGCACAAGCCCCTGAGCTGAGAGGAGCGGCAGACAGGCAGAGGCTGAGGATGTCGGTGCTGTGCGCCGCAGGTACAGCGGGCCGGAAAGGAAGCCGTCCGGGGGGGGTGGGAGCCGGGCACACGCGGGGGGGTGCAGACAGCGAGCGCCGTGTTCAGGGCGCCTCCCCAGCATGTATTTATAATGCTCAGCATGTGATGCTTTTAGTAAAAATTATTTTTAAAATGAAGCTGGTGGCTCAGTGGGTAGCCGCATACTTCCAGAGTTGGGGGTTCGAGTCTCATTCATGTTCTGTCGGGGGGGGGGGGGGGGGCTTGCAAGCTCTCTCTGCATCACGCTGATGTCCTCTGGGGGCTCCAGCCTGCCCCCGCAGGCCAGAGGCATGCAGTTAGGAACACTGGCTTTGCTCCCGCGGTGTGTGACTTGCACGCCCCCGGGGTCGATAAACATCCCCTCCAGGGGGCACTTGTGCCTCGTCCTGCCTGGGACAGACACAAGGTCACAGTGACCCCATACCGGATACGCCATTAGAACAGTGTTTCCAAATCCGGTCCAGGAGACTCACAGACCCCAGCTTTGAGGAAGCAAAAATGTGGACAGTCTGACAAGGAGCAGGGAGGGAGCAAAAATGTGGACAGTCTGACAAGGAGCAGGGAGGGAGCAAAAATGTGGACAGTCTGACAAGGAGCAGGGAGAGAGCAAAAATGTGGAACGACTGTGGGTCCCAGAGGACCGGACTGGGAAACAATGGTTTAGAAGATGGATGGATGGAATATCTGAAATATTTGCAAATAGCTTTTTAAATAAAACCAACAAAAATTACATTTTATTGGACATTATTAAGACAACATTCACAAGTTCCTGTTACCGTTATATATGTACATTTTTTTAGTTGCTAGCAAAATGCGTCGTTTTTTTCAGTAATTATTCTCTAATGCCTTGGGGAAGCGGCTGCCCTTTACTCAAACCTTTAGCCCGCCTCTGTGGTTTCTGTTGCAATTTTGGTCCGTAATGCGTTATTGATTACAGTCTGCTGAGCAGGGCTGAGGTGGGGAGGTCAGGGCTGGGGGTTAGGGAAGTCTCCCCGAGCCTTTCCACAGGTGTGCAGTTAAGTGATTTATAAGAATACCGGCCCACATCTGAAGCAGGCGTATCCATGACGACAATTTGCGTTATAACGTTGTTTTTACATTAGCCGAGCACGAGTTGCGACCCCCCCTTGTGCCGTGTCTTACATTTTTCACAATGGAGGAAAACGCTTTGATTTTTTTTTTTTGCTTCTCAAATTGCGGTTCAGAGTAATTTCAGAATCTTTGGGCTAATTAATAGTAAATGTTGCCAAGGTGATTGTGGGCAAACAAAAGGGGCACTGAGATATCTCATTAGACTGAGCCGTGCATGTGTCGCTGAGGGGCTTGTGGGCGGGATTAGCATCAGCCAGTGGGATTGCAGTTGCACCTGCTGCCTGTATCGACACACTCATTTACATCACTTCCTGTCCCTGGCCTTTCAGCTCCACTAGCAAGCCACTGTGCAGTCCAGCAAGCACTATATACATGCCAGAAAAAGGTATATGGTCTATACCTGATGGATGCATTGTATTTGTAGAGAGGCTAAGATTATTTAGAAAGAAATTCAGGATAAGACAGAGTGATGTTTTACTGTCTGAATTTAATCAGATGGTTACATATGCATTTGCCGTGTCGTTCAGAATCTTTATACTCACAACATATTTGCCCCAGAGCGCTTAACAGATCTAACAAGAATAACAGCATATATTTACATAACTGTTAATATTGCACTGTAGTAAAAAATCATAGGGGGGAAAAAAACAAATCAGTGGAATGGAATCAAAACCCTTTATAATACTTATAGGAGAATGAAAAACCTCAGAAGGTCAGAACTGCCCCCCGACACTGAGGCATGGCAACAATAAACTGCTCGGCACAAAGTGCATAGCTGCTGCCGCTGTGGTGTGGAGTCCAGGCTAAATCCATTAGCAACTCCTGGCCATTAGCAGCCCCTGTGTTCACCTTTGGAAAGGCTAGCGCCACCGCCAGGAGGGGAGGAATAAAAGCGCATACTCATACTGAGGCCCAACAGACACTCATAAAGACAAACGGCAGCGTGTCTCTCCATGCTGTCCCACCTGTGACCAGACCGCTGTCCCAGGCTTTGTCCTTTCATAACATTCCAGATCTTCTTCAGCATAGTAGCTAATTGCTGTTTTCATGAACCTCCCCCGACCTTTTAGGCTAAACTCCGACTTGCATGTGCTTGTATTTCACTTTGCAGCTGTACTAATTCCAGATAGTATTGAGTAATTCTTTCTCCTCATCTGCCCCTCCTTAGTTCCTGGGAATAAAAAAAAAGGTGTTTTAAAGGTAGCGTTTCTCCCATTGCCAGGTTACATCACTTCAAAACTTTCCGCATTGTTTTAGAAGAACCTTTACACAAAATTTTTTACATCTGGCTCATAAAAAATGCAGTTTAATTGAGGTAGAGATTGTTACTGTCAGATTAGGCCTGGACTTCGTAATATTTAAAGCCCAAATGCTGTTTATAAATCAGGGCTTTATGGGGTAATGACACGATCCTTCAGCGTGCCGCATTGTGTCTGCACACCACGCTGAGCTAAATTAGGCCTTATCACAACACTGCGTTCTGTCTGCAGTCCGAAATGGGCCAATAACTTGAGTTTAAATCTGACCCATAAATCGCTGGGGCAGGAACATGCATTCTGGCCCGAAATCGTAAAGTCGGACCGTCTCCACCGTCATCTGTATCGCGGCAGCCTCTGCGGTCATCTTAGCAGGTCGCAGGCTCTGTTTCTTTTTTTTTTTTTACATATGCGTAATGAAATGCGAACGGCATGCGTCATTATGCACAAAGAGCCGTGAGGCTCTTCACAGCCATCATCACCATCACCATCACCATCATCTTCCCGAGCGCCGCCGGCAATAGCGCCATGCTAATACACGGCTAACGTCCCACAGCACTGGAAAAAGCACTTTGCTCTTGGGCCTTAACATCAGCCTCACAGTCCTGCTGGTTCCCCTCTCGCGCCGGCAGGCCTCTGACTCACCTCCCCTTTATTTTGTGCCCCCTCCCCCCCCCCCCATTCACAGGGCCCCCTTCAGCGCCGCAGAATCTGGTCTTTAACATCAACCAGACCACAGTGACCCTGGAGTGGACCCCCCCGGCAGACACGGGAGGCCGCAGTGATGTCACCTACCGGGTGGTGTGCCGCCGCTGTACCTGGGACCCTGAGGAATGCGTGCAGTGCGGCAGCAACGCAGTGTACGCCCCACAGCAGGCCGGCCTCACCGACACCTATGTCACCATCTCCGAGCTGCTGCCGCACGCCAACTACACCTTTGAGGTGGAGGCGGTGAATGGCGTCTCGGACCTCAGCCGCACGCAGCGGCTCTTTGCCGCCGTCAGCATCGCCACCAGCCAGGCAGGTAAGAGATGCCGGTGAGCACCAGCAGAGGGCGACGCCGAGTCGGCCGCCGTCGCCACGCGTACGCCTTTTCACGGCATCTGTCATCCGAGACCGAGAAATGCTGAGTGATGACCTCCGTGTCGCGTATGCACGCGCCGCTTCTTTGCCATCCATTATTCCTGCTTGCATTTAGCCGCGTCTTAAACCCGTTAAGCGATTTGCGATGTTTGTGTTTCGCAGCACAGAACCACGTTGCCGTAGCGACAACGTCAGCGGTTACATCTGAGAAACGTGTACGCAGTTTGCCAGTGTGGGTCTGACGCTTCGGCAATTAAATACGCTCCAGTAGTCGCAGATCTGTAGTATTTATGATAACATGCATCGTTAAGCCTCTCTGCCAGCGCTAGCACACGGAACGATGTCATATATTCTTCTGGTGATCTACAGTAATTAAAACGCTCGGCCTTTGACAGCCTGAGAACGCACACCGGACTGCACTGAACTCTGTAATTATTTCCACAGATCCACCAAATGGGGCTCCAGTTTTCTGGCTAAGTGTGCGCGTTGCACGCTTCCTGTGCTAAAGAGGGCTTGCTGTCACCGTTTTAGTGCCTTAGAAGGGATCTGGGGGTAGGCCGAGGGTGGGCTGGTACGATTGGCATTAATGGCATCCCAGTCTGCTGTCGTGGAAGCTTGTAGACTCTCCTGTCGCGGACTGTGTTTACTGTAAAGCGGCCAAACACTGTTAATCGAGGATCAAAAAAAATATATATCTCAATAAGCTGAAGCATCCAATCAGCAGAAGAAGCAAAATTCTTTGTTGGTGATGCCGGTGTTTGGTCTCACTGTACTACACGTGGATACTGCTAGATTCCGGCAGTTGTCTTTCTGCATGTAATTGGACTATGTGTATCTGTGTATATAATCTGAAAATGGAGTAGAAAAAACACACAGAAGACAAGGAGACAGAATGGGTCTTACGAGAGCCATCTCCTTCTCAATTTGCCAGGAGGTCAGACGGAAAAGAGATGGTAATTGTTGCCAGGCAGCAGAATGAATGTGTGATGCGGAGAAGGGGTATGATGTATGCTGGGTGACAGGGCCTGTGACAGAGGCGCACGCAGGCATGTGCCGTGGGTAGCCTTGGCAAGGACGCAAGGTCGTAGGAAGGAGACCTGTGAAAAACAATTAACACAGCCTCAGCATGAGCCTTTCATCATTACGCTCAGCACGCCGACAGCTAACAATTACCGCGCCAACCAACCAGCTCCGCCACGTCCGTGCCGCTGCCGTCGAGTGGTACCGGGTGTTAATTGATAAAAAAATGAGTTTGCTTATGCAACACGAAGGGTATGTATTACATTTAAGTAGCGCCACTTTAAATCAGAGTTTGCCTAATAGATGATTACGTCGCGCTCTGTCCGTGGGGATCCCCGCGTTAGTGATGTATGTGGGCAGTCTCACTTTCTCGCACGCTGGATATTAACCTGTCTCCGTGACCTCGTGAGTGCCAGCCGCTTGCGGTGCCCGCCTGAGCGACTCCGCTTCTGGAACCGGTGGCCGGCGCCGGCCCGGCTCAGGAGGGCGACTTTATTACCGAGAATTCTGGAAGCTGTTAACCTTTGCCAGACCGACGCAGGAATCCTATCGCGGGAGAAGTGCTAAAGAGGGCGTCGGCCTTCTTGGGACGCCTTCCTGTAACCCGCGCGGTCGGGTCTTTCTGCAGCCAATGGCGAAACGGACACGGGGAGGATGTGATTGCGTGAGGGCAGGTGGCAGTGCTGATGAGGGTCGCACATCTCCCCTAATTATACTGAAGACACTGTCTGGGGTAACACATCTATCGTTGAAGGTGTTGAGTGCCTATTGTTCCTTGAAGTCTAATTGCGATTCAGGTTTGTCTTTCCCGGACTTAAATAATGACGCTTCACCGAAGTATATGCAAATTTGTTATTGTGATATTTGGAGTAGTTACAGTATATATGCGATATAAATATCAGCCTCTCAGCTACTAGCTAAAAAAGGCAGGGGCGTCAGAAGCATTTTGAATGTGGGGGGGACACACTGGTATAAAACTAATATTTTATGTTAAATGTGGGGGGGTCCAAACGTATAATTATGAAATGTGAGGGGGACTCGGATTTAATGAAGGCCTCACTCCGAGGCCCCGGTTCCAGTGTCACAACTGGCTTGTAAACAGGACGCACTGGTCAAACGCGTCGCTGTAGTTTCTTAAATAGCCATTAATATGCACTTCGAGGGACATCGCATCTCAGGAAGAAAATGCGCTGTGGAAAATAGCATAGAGAACGGATCAGAATCCGACTCAGCAGTAGGGAATGCGCAGAAACAAGTGCGCAGGCGGCAAGGGGCGTAGACAGCGTGATCGGGGGGCGGGGGGAGCCGTTTAAATTGATTTTAATGCAGGTGTCAGCTAGAATCCATTGTACATTTATACGCATTCAGATGCAGTGTGTACTGCAGAGTCCAGCGGCCTTTTGCAGTGAGGCATGCTGGGATTGGGGGGGGGGCTTGTCTCATCAGTGTTTAAGCTGCTATTCATTGACTTATTGACTTATTGTTATTGCCCAAATGCATACGAAACCCTTAACAGTGCCCTCTTTTTCTCTTCATTCCCTCATTTGGAATCTTTGGAAGCACACATGTATACGTTTCAGCCACATATCCAGTACACCAGTGTGGTCCTCGGGACCCACAGACAGTCCATGTTTTTGCTCCCTCCTGGGAACTGGGAGGGAGCAAAAACCTTGGACTGTCTGGCAAGGAGCTGAGAGGAAGCGAAAACATGGGTCCTCAACCAGATTGGGAAACGCCACAGTACACTATTCCTGGTACCCCTGGTAATGTAGCAGGGAATACCCAGGGAATACCCAGCCCAGGATGCCAGTCCCTCACAGGGCACACACACACAGACACACACACCGGGCAATTTGGAGATGCCAGTTTGCCAAGTGCATTCGTGGGGCTGTGGCAGGAAACCAGAGAGCATGCAGGAAACACACATAACATGGGGAGCATATGCAGACTCCACACGCAGAGAGCGGGACGCAACTCAAACCTGCGAATCTGGGGGCATCAGGCAACAGGGCTGCCCACTGGGTCCCCACTGCCTGGAAGCAGTTCAGGATAATTACTAGATATAAACCTGAGCCTCTTAAGGAAACCGAATGAATAAATCTTTATTGCTCAAGCAGAGAGTCGTCATGAGCTGCGCTGCAGCTTTCGAGACTGGGATGGAGAATCTTTAGGACAGATCCGTTTTAATCACAAAGATGAGGCAGTAACTCACCAGGATGAGAAGTTTTATTTTTTTTTTCCAGCAAACATGCAGTTGTTTATCCCACTGCTTCTCCCACTGGTAAGGAGAAGAGCAGAGCCAGACACGTAAGCCTTTCTGTGGGAAATCGGCAGCTCGACGGCTCACTGCCGGGGCCCCAGATTAGTCATAAGCTATGTTTGTGATGCTAATCTCCCCCCAGAAGACTTGCCCATAGTCTGCGCTTCGCCCGGTCATTAAGAGTAACTTATATAACCACTCTCCTCAGTCTTGACGGTGAAGACGGGCGTTGCGAGAGAACGAATGGCCGTCGGGTGGAGCGACGCGCTCGAGTGCCTGCATGAGCTAGCCGCGGAGGTGCTAATGCGATCGCCGTCGCCGGCTAACTTTGTAAGCGATGCGGCTGGGTGTATTAGTAGACAGCGGCCGGTGGGAGTGATAAGGCCATCGACGCAGCGCCTGCGCCTGAGTTCCGGCGGATTGATCCACGCTTGTCCCATATAACCAGACTCAGCCGGTGTCATTTTCTAGTTAAGTGGATCCGCCACTGTGGTGTTTGTCTGCAGTTTTGCATTACCTGGCAACCCATTGTCCCGCCCCTCTCCCTCTCCCCCTCTGTCTCTCCTTCTCTATCGCTCTCTCTTTCTGTCTCTCTCCTTCCTTCTCACCCTCTCTCTCTCCCCGACTGCCCCATCTCTCTCTCTCCCTCTCCCCGACTCACCCTCTCTATCTCCCCCTCTCTCCCCTGACTCCCCCCTCTCTCTCTCTCTCCCTCTTTCTCCCTCTCTCTCTCCCTCTCTCTCCCTCTCTAACACACATACATCCTTTTCTTTACCTCCTTCCTCGCAGTAATTCGATGAGCCCTGGGCAGGGCGGCGGGCTTCGACAGCTGTAGCAGAGCGGCGGTGGTCTCTCAGGGCGGGGGCTCCCGGCACTTAACCCCCGGCTTCCCGCAAAAGCCTCCCGATTCGTCTGCCACCCAATCCGTCAGCAATGAATAATTTTCATGGAAGGTGCACTTTAATTACTTTCCCATTTAAATGGCATTATCGTGCCCTATCTAGGTAATTAATCTCCCCAAGTATCCTGTTTCAGCCTTTTATTGCGGGCAGACGAGCCCCCTAAATCCCCCCGCCCCCCACCCAGAATCCCGTGTGGCTGAATGAGCGCCCCTGCTCACAGTGAGGCCCCCCCTGCCTTTGCCCTCCGGTCGGCCCTCTGCCGGCCTCGGACCCTGGGAACCGCGAGGTGCTGTGTCTCTCTGGGAAGGATACTGGGGGGGTGCGGGGGGGGGGGGGCTGTTCCAGATCCCTTAGTGCTGCTGCTCTGCGGCCATTTTCCCCGCACTGTCTCACTGTCGTCATCGTCATATTATTATTATTATTATTATTATTTAATATTAATAAGCCACTGTGCCCTGCTCTTGCTCAGGAAGGCTTGATGCTGACTCTGCCTGTACTACATAAGCACGGGGGCTTGTGCACCTATTTAATTAGAACCCCAAGGGCCCCCCAGTGACAGGGGCCCTAAGAATCTGAATCATAATTGGGTTGGTCTGGGATGGGGCCCAAAATCTCGAACCTCACCCGTGTGTGTAAGCTCTTCTCTCTTTGCTGACAATGGATGGATTACATCGGCAAAGTTTCTTTTATTGTGTTTTTGTATTTCTCTGCAGACATGTAACAGTTTAATGTGCGTTTTCCAGAACGGGTGTTATTTATGAGGCTGATTAGGAATATGCTTGTAAGAAGCGTGCAGCTCTGTATGATGGCTGTGCCTCTGCTCTGTAGGGGGTCTCACAGGGTTAAAAGAGGGCAGGGGGGCGCAGATCAAGGTGCACTTTAAATATTCGGATTCGAGTGAGCCAGCAGAGTTTTGAGTGTATGTCTATGACAGTCTGGCTATTGTTTACAGTAACAAAAAGCCAAAATGAACTTTAATATGGAAACCTCACCTTTGGAGTGTGTTTAAGGCATTTGACACTTAACAGGGGTAGAAAAAAAAAACATTTTGGGATTCCATTATACTAACATGGAAAAAAAAAAACGCCAAAGTTGTGCCCTACGGAGAAGCTTCCTGCCTTGTGAAAAGCTTTTAAGCTGCGACAGCTGTGAGAGCATAGTGGATGGCATTCCGCTGCAACGTGAAGGCTCTCTGGAGAAAGTGTCGTGGAGAATGAAAATGAAACACTATTTTTAAACCATAAATTAATAGTCTTAATGTTAATTTCAGATTCACTAAACTTGTATTAATGAGTTTCTTTTGAATGACAGGTACTAATTGAAGTGGTCTCTAAGGATAGCGGTCTCATCTCTCAGACGAGACAGATGATAAATAAGGGTGTTATAAACTCAGAACAATGAGCCGGCGGTAAGAATTATTTAGAATTTGGGTTCGGTGTTACAGCATAATGATTAAAGTGCTGTTGGTCAGGATGGAAGGGTGTTCTGTGAGCTAAAGGTGGATCGTAAACCAAACGAAGCCAAAATCTTGCTCTTTAATTTTATTATGGCGTCATCTGTTAAAATTTTGTTGGATGCAGTACTGAAAAAAGCATTCATATAATTAAAAAAATATATATTGGAGTCCTTGGTCAGTTAATAAGCAGAAGTTCTGTCAATAATAATAATAATAATAATAATAAGAAGAAGAAGAAGAAGAATCCACTGTGTTTGTTGACATCTAGAGCACTAAGAAGGTTACCATTCAGTCTCCCATCTCAGTTCCATGTGGATCTGGTTACTGTCCCAGCCAAATTCAATCTTACACACGGTCCGGAAAGATCTTTGCATTCTTATTGGTGGGATTTGGGGAGACCTGGCCGGAGCTGTGCATTCGGAGCCATCGTGGCACTGGTGTGTGTTTACGCGTCCTTACGTGGTGACAGCGGTCACCACACGGACAGCGGGGGGCCCCAGTCTCCCTTTACTGCCCTTGTGTGGCCCTGGGGCCCTTGCAGTCCCCGTTTATGAGTAGCAAATGCTCGCGGTGTAGATGACCCCCCCCCCGAGCCCGAGGACCTGCGGGTCAGTCCTGGTCGAGGTGGTAAAGTGTTTCATTTCCTGTCGTAGAACCGGAGGGAATAGAGAGAGAGAGAGAGGCAGTAACTCTGAATATAGGTGCATGTCACAGGTGTCCAATAAATGCAGCAGGATTTCAGACACCTGCATGTGGCCGTCGGGATTGAGACGTTCCCCCCGCACCCCCGCTGGCTCGCGAGCCGCCGATCGCCTGGCGCCGCTCAAAGGGAGCATCTCCACGCTCGGCACAGGGCCGTCTCCGTCGCAGCCTGACAGTACAGAAGCAGCCTGACAGGTCAGATCAAGCCGTCAGTTACCGGGAAGCGAAGACACAGCCGGGCCCCCGCCCGCTCGCTGACAGATTTGGAGGGGTTTGGATACCGAGGTCCAGCATAGTGCGTGGGAGGCTTTAAATGTGTTTTTATTTCTAAACAGGGCCATTTAGAAAGAGGCCGGTGTCAGCGGTGCCGTTAGCTTAGCCCCGGTGACGTTAGCGCTGCTTTCGGAGCACACGCTTCAGCTTCCGAGGCGTCTCAGTACACAAGCGAAGACAAAAGACTGACAGGCTGCTTTGTGCCTGTCATTGTCTCACTGGCAAGCCGTCTCCTGTAGTGAGAAGAACTAATTATGTGTTGAGCGTCCCCCCTCCCCCCACCGCCGCCACCTTATTCAGACCATCACATTTGAAAACCATAATGACTTTCACTCAGACTATTTCTGCTGTGGAAAAAAGCAGGTCTTGCTGGAAAATTCGCAGTTGACACCTCCGTGAACGAAAGCGAATAATTACACATGACCCCATGACACCCACCCCCCCCCTCCCGCCTTCGCTGGCCCCAACCTGCCACAGAAAGCTCCATAGCGGAGTGTAAACTCAGGTCTGTCCCGTGCACCTGCTGGATCCCTCATTCACTCTCCCCTCCCCCCCCCCAGTACATAAGCGCCATGCTAATACCTTTTACCAAAGTGGGGCGGATATATGACACACATCTGCGATGACTCTTTTAATGGTTCGGTGTAAAAGAACAGTGAAAAGATTACAGCTGCTGCAGTGGGATTGTGAGAATTTGCACTGGGACAGATGGGAGACCCAGCTGGCCTGGGGGGTGTCGGTAAGGGCAGCACGAGGCCGCAAGGTCGCGGACAGACGTGTGTGTCTCCCGCTCGCGCGGCGCGCCAGCCGTACGCAGTCCTCGCCGTCTTTAACGTTAACTCATTATTATTTTGGTCCCCTCCCTGACAAAAGCCCACGGACGGACCACCCCATGAGGTAGCTTCTACCCCCCCCCCCCGCCACTCTCCAACTGCACGCTCCCTGAGGTGTGTGGGGGAGTGGGGATAGCAGCAGGTTTAATTGATTTTTTTCCCGTTAATTCTCATGACTGAAACCTCTCTTAAAAAGTGCTGATACCCTGCCAGTGTTTCTGTGCGGACACGTGCATCACTGAGACACCCGTGTTAGCAGGGATCTGCCAACAGGAAAGGCTCTTTGTATTTTGCAATTTTGTGCATTTTTCTTTATTTGGCAGGGGCATTTATGCAGAGCAACATATACTTTTGAGTGTAGTCATGGTCAGACAGTCACTGGAGCAACTGGGGCTTAAGAGCCTTGCTCCGGGACCCAGTGATGACATCATTCTGGGTGGGATTTGAACTGGCGACCTTCCGATCACAGACAGAGCGTCCTGACCCGATGAGCCCCACACTGCCCCCAGTGAAAGTCTTTAGCCGTGGCTTTATAGCAGAGACATGAAAAGTGAATGTGAAGTGTGTGAATGACATGACAACGTGGCGCCAGGTCAGTCCGAGCGGGATCAGGGCGAGAACTTTGTGACGCCATGTTCCATGTTCCCCGCGCGTCTCGTCCTGCCATCACGATCCAATTCCGAATTTCAACCGTCACGTTTCACAGCGTGTTTGCGAGGACTCGTCAGACGTTGTACCTGTAGCGGAATCCTGTCGCTTAAATACAAGATAATTCTCTGATGCAAAACAAAAAAATTACATTAAAATTAAACCTGGACTCACTTATGTCCTCGGAGACCGCCGTAACTGAATTTTTAGATTCCTCTAAAATCGCTGTTTTTCACGGCATCACCATCAAATACGATAGCACTGCCAAGAATTGTGGCGAATGCAGTGCGGTAGGAGCCCAGGATGCCTGTGTTCACAATTTTTTCCCTGGCTTTGATTAATTTGCACGGGGGGATATTTAAGCTTTGGATCCAAGTGCCTTTATCAGCAGAAACACTCGCTTTTGCGGCTCCTGCTACCAAACCATGAATCCTGATCTCCTGTCGGCCGCCTTTGGGTGAAACGCTTCTCTTTGATGGGTATTGACGTTGCCAGGTTTTTAGCCCGTATTTGTTTTGATATCATTACACACAGAGTGACTCTGCTTACGTACCTCAGCATGGTTACGGTGAACCTGAACTTTTGACCTCAGTCTGACCTGCCGAACTCATGGGAAAAACATGTTAAATCTGCATGGATTAGCTTTATTTGGAATGATACACAGTTAATCAATTGTAAGTCTTAATTTCAGTCCAAATTATTATTATTATTATTATTATAACAATAGTGATAATAATGGGAATACTTTACTTGACGGGCCACAAATACTTAACTCAGTTACTGCTGAAGTACAAATTATAAAGGAATCATGAACGAATGTAGTTGCTCCTTGCGATAAAAGATGCATCACCATTCATTAGTGAATAACAAACAGATCAGCGTTTCACTTGTGTTATTCATGACTTGTTCCTTCAGTAGCTCACAAAGGTTTATAGAATTAACAGATATAGTAACAAATGCAGTAACCGCTTGAGATAAAAGATGCATCACGATTCATTAATGATGAATTAACACAAAATCAGTATGTAACTAAGACTTAGTTTGTGGTTATTTAATACGTAAGTAATAGTATAATACTATACTATTTGTGCCACGAGTATTTGGAGGCCTTGTTTTACTATGATTCTCCAAAGAAGGACAGGGATGTGGTCAGGTGATAAGCAACTGCATTCACCTGATGTTCTGCCAATAATAATAATAATAATAATAATAATAATAATAATAATAGCAATAATAGTAATAATAATGGAGATGGCACCGATCCGATACCCACCATCAGTATCGGTAGCAAGAAATGCTGGATCGGATATCGGCGGGGGAGTCATAATTTAATCTGATTTTCTATCAGAGATTTAGTCTAGGCTGAAAAATTTGGAAAATGTTGTAGCCTCAGCGCAACATACCGTGAACAGAAGTGGATAACTGCTTCTTAAAAGTTTTATCTGTGCTCCATCGCATATATTGTACTGGAGACTTATGAGTACTTTCTGACTAGAAATGGCTAGTTGGGGTATACAGTTTTATTTTTATGATTGATTTCTGTATTATATTTCATTTGGGAACAGATTGCACAATTTGCACTTTAAGAAACAATTCTGTTCGTTTTTGTGAACGTTGTTACTGAAGTAGGATTGGCACTCCAGCCACCGCACTGGTCCATTCGGACTCGTGTGGTGCTGAGGCATCGCCCAATGCACGGCTGCGCTCAGGTTCTCATCCCTGAGGTGGTCGGTCGTGTGGTGGGGGTGGTAACGCGCTGTAATCAGTGCTGCTCCTAACCTCTACTGAATAAAGCAAAGAAGCAGACTTGTGTAAATCATGTTGGCCATGGAGCGTAGCATAGCTTTGAGAAACATGACCATTACATTTCCCTGTTCTTAGCGTACACTACGTGCAAAGAGATCGCCATGTTAATTTAAATGTATTGATAGTATCTTATTTCATGCTTAGTAGTTGATAAAGGTGAATAAATATCGGATTGATATCGGTATCAGACCACAAAGAAATGGCGGGAAATATGACGATATATTTGTGTTTTAGCAGTGCACATCATAGTTATAAAATATCAAAATGAAGTTCAGGTCAGGGACTAACAGGTAGACAAAACACAAAAAAGAAGATTAAATGGGCATAAGTAAATGTGAGGCAAGTTTGGAAACATGAAGACAGCAATAGTTAATTACGAAAAATGATTCTTGCGGATTCCCTGTTTGTCAAATGATAGCAATTAAGCTCAAAAGGCACCCCCCCCCCCAGTATTTCTGGAAAATCTTCTGATTACACCCCAGTCCTAACTTGTGTTGAGAGTGTGCATTAGGCAGAATGTCTCAGGCCACACACTTGCATGCCATCGGCAATTTGGAGAGACGTTTTTGGATGGCAGACAGAAACTGGAGAACATGGAGCTCACTGGCACAAACTCTACACGCACTGGGTGCTGACGGGACTCGAACCCGACCCCCCCCGGAGGTGTGGCGTGACATAGCCACCCGCTGTGCCACCTCGAAATAAGAATCTTAAAATAAGCACATAAACCATCTCAGTTAGCTCACCAAAAACAGAGCTGCTGATACAGCGGCCGACTGGGCCCTCCTGGTGAAACCTGGCCGCTCGATCAGCAGCGCTGTTTTCGGTAAGCGGTAACTTGCCATTCGCGCGGTTTAGGTGCCAGGCGCCACGTTAGTCACTCCCGCCACCGCGTGATGGTCGCCGGCAGGTCACGCTAAACTCAACATCCCGTATGTTTGCATGACAATAAGGCAGCGTTCCCCAATTAAGGGGTGACGGAGCGGTCTGGGGATTTCCGGAGAAAACACTGCGGCCAAACAAAGACGGCAGCGAGGCTCTCCGCTCTCAGTGCACGGCTCTGTTAATTGGGAGCAGGCTTTGGGGACGAGCACAGCCAGCCATGAGCTGCGCTGCCTGTTAAGCCACTTCACAGGATGCTCGTGGGAGTTTGACTTGCACAAAAATGTTCTAGAGCAACTAGAAGAAGTGGGACCGACCAATCCGCCCTCCTCTAGTTGCTTAGACCCACCTCCTCCACAGTCTGATTGGTTATCTCTCTGAACCAGTCATTTTTCGTTCTGGCCTCAGAAAATTTTTGTGTAAGTGAAATTCCCATCAGTTCACAGGATGCACCAGCCCATGCGTGTGAACATGCAAGCGCGCCTGCACACACGCATTCCCACACTGCCGCTCCTCAATTATCGACTTACAGGATTCTCCTGTGCTCCGCATTAGCTTGACCTCTGCTTTATGCCTGTATTTCCCTACATAATCACACAGATCGTGGGTTAAAGGCTAACGGATCACTCTCTCCTGTCTTCACCGCATCATCACGGAGGCTCGCCGGTCGCACGGGCAGCGAGCCCCGGACTCGCTTCTCACGCCAAAAAAGGAGGGTGTTACGGATATGAATGACGGCGCTGACCGGGCTTTGCCGTAATGGCAGGGATTACGGCAATTCAGCCAGATAAACAAAGAACAGGCCGGGGAAGCTTGTTAATTGTGCTGTTTGATTAACGGCGCTTACGTTGGGACGGGCGTTTTAAGAGACACCACAATTACATGCAACTCGGGGGCCTGCCTACTGATTAGTTCCACATGGAGACGGAGATTTGTGTTTGGGTGGGAGCCTGGCCTCTGCAGGTTCTTCATGCACATGAAGAGCAGTTCTGCATCTTTTTTTTTTTATAACGGACCTGCTTATTATGTTGGAAGCGCCAGAAAACTCGAATTACTGAGCAAGCTAAAAATCGGTGTTATTTTAATCGGTATTCTGCCGATGTGCATCTCAATGTGTCCCCTTAAGCCATGCTTCTTTCGTTGTTTAATGGAAGACTGTGTTTGGTCCGACCGGCATTTTTACGGCTGTGTCACCTGTCTCCTAGTTACGCTTCTGGAATAACCTCCTCATCTATTTTCCATAATTGCTCATCCAGTGCAGCTTCCCAGCATGTCTGGAGCCCGTCCCAGGAACCAGCAGGCGCAAGGCAGGATGCACTCACCTCACACACAAAATCACACACTGAGGCCAATTTAGAGACTCCAATCCACACAAACTGCATGTGTTTGAGGTGGTCTAGAGGAGGAGAACCGTAGTGTTTTGAGCAGACCCTCAATAATGCGGGGAGAACATGAAAGCACATACATACACACACACACACATAGACATGCACACACATACAGACTTATACCCATATCTTTGTGGGGACCATCCATTCATTTCTATGGGTAAAACCCTAATCCCAACAATGACATCCTTAACCCTATCCAGCTGTAACCTTAACCATAAGTAACCAAACAAAATATAGGCCTTCTAGCATTTTTAATTTTGCAGTCACAGATTTTTTTTAATTTGTATTTCCCCTTTGTGAGGACTGAAAAAATGGTCCCCACAATGTCAAAATGGCTGGTTTTTATCACATTGTCAGGACATTTGGTCACACACACACGCACATGTAGGGTAAACATATCCTTATGGGGACCGCTCATTCATTTCAATGGGAAAAATGCTAACGCTAACTATGACAACCTTAACCCCTACCCTGCCCTAACCATAACCATAAGTAACCTAACAAAATACAAGAGTTTTTGTATTTTTAGTTTTTTCATAGCAGTCACCGATTTTTATAAAATAGAGTTTTCCCTTATGGGGAAAAAGGGGAAAAATATTATTTATCACGTTATGGGGACATTATGTCCCCTAAGGATAGGTAAACCCGCTCACACACACACACACACACACACACACACTGCCAGCGTAACATTACACCTCCAGCCCTAAAGATGTGAGCACTTTGCTGTCTATCTTGATGCCGTTTTTTCCTATAACCACTCTAATTTCTTTAAGACTTTATATCCAATTTGCTTTGCAGTTACAAAAGTTAATTGGTTAGGTATTAACACTGACAGACAGCTTATAAGTTATGTATGGTATACAAATAGATAATCTCCATTGTTCATTAAACACCTTGAAACAGCTAAGTGTTAATATGGTCAGTTCAGCAGTTCACTTAAACCTTAATGTGCTCTTCCTGAGACCAAAGTCCATTTCGGTCGGTTTGTGCTTTGATATGAGTTCGGTATTTCATATTTTTAATATCATTAGTTTGCTCGCACACGTGGCCATATTTACGCTTTCGTGGAGGAAAAAATTGATGTACTGTGCAAGCTGCCAAATCCCTTTCAAGTGTAATAATTATCATAAGATAATGATAACATTGTCATTTGTCATAATAGACAAGCTGTGCTCTTGCAGTGAATCAGAATATTCGAAAAGGCCTCACATCTCGCATGCTTTAGCGCTCTCTGCTCTGAGAAGCATTTCAATGTAAAACTGGGGCCCCTAAACAAACTGTATCCATTATTTTGTCACTTACCATAATAAACAGTTAGAACTCTATTGTTGATGGATGACAGTTACTCCAAATAATCTGTGCTGGGCAGACAGGGAGGATGGGTCTGCCTTTCAGCAGCTCAAGAGATTTGTGCAAGAATGTACCTATTAGGTGGTGAAAATTCAGAGGTCGCGGGTCACACGTGACGAGTGGCAGAGCCTGCTGTCAAGCCGAAGCATTCCTCTCCATTATTATCATGCACATTATTTTGTTTTAAGAGGAGGATTAAGACTGGCCTCGCAGCAAAATGAAGGAGGCTTTTTTAAAAATCTGATAATTATTAGTGGGGTAGCTAAAGATTGCTAACAGGCAGACTGGGGCTGAACGTGGTTCAGAGGCGGCCAATCCAAGGCTCGGAGCTGTCGGGGGCCGTCAGCCACCCCCAGCCTGGTGAAATCTTTGTGGCTTTGGGTTTGGCCGAAATTATCTGTGAGAGACCATTGTCTTAGCAGGTAGCAAATCGCTCAGCGGAGTCTTGGAGATGGATCAAATCGCCAACTGACTCCCTGGCAGGGTTAAGAGCTCCGTCGCCTGGTTCAGGGATAATCGGGGCTTTTCGCCGCCTGCTAGGTTCAGTCTACAGGCCCCAGGTGGAATCAGACAATATCAGAAGAATTGTGACTTAGCTTCCTCGGGGGTCAGTAGAACGGGCTCATGCTAGGTTGGGGGTTGGGATCAGATTTGGGTTGGAAAGCTTCATATAATTTTTCAATGTTTTGATCCAGGAAAGACCAACTTAAAGCAAACTTGGGGCTTTCTGTACCTAAGTTAGGGACACATTGTCCTAACATACAGCAGTGACGGTATGTTATTAATGGCCGTCAAAGGGTGTGCAAAGCAAAATAACACTGAGCCTAATCGATTTAACTATCACTCCAGCATTTGAGACTCCTAAATCACAGTGGCCCAGAGCTTAGAAATCCCAGTCGCAGTGCATGGGCAGTTCCAACCAGTTTCAGTGAAGTAATGATAGTTTGCAGACAGTCTTAAACAACCCAATGTGTAAATCTGTTTTCCTTGAGGCCGCATTCATTTGGTTTTGAAAATCTAAACAGTAGCAAATCCATGACACTCACCGATGACAGATGAGCAGGAAAACAAAGGCGCGGGTGTAAGGTCTGCTTGTGCAATCTCACAGTGTGCTTGGGGGAGGACTGAGCTCCTCTGGCTGTCTGGGATGGTCTTAGTCACCACGACCTCTGGTAGCAATTCTGCCATTGCGGCGGTTGGTTGCTGATGAGTAATGGGGGCGTTGTGTCTCGTCTGTGGTGACGCGACGAGCAAGTTAGGTCTTCCAGGGCTCGGCACAAACAAGCTGCTGCTTTCATGTGTGGTTAAGTATGGTCTGCTGTCGCACTGGAATGAGGCTCTGACCCCCTGCCCCCCCCTGAACCCCCCCACCCCCAGGCACTGAGAACATAATCGCTGAACCAGGAGTCCCCATGTTTGGTGTGTCGTCGCTGGACACAAACGGACCCTAATTAAAGGGCCTAAGTTTGGACTGGAATCATGGCGGTGCTGGACAATCATGTGATGCGTTTGATATAAGCGTGCTCCGCCGTGTCGCTCAGTGGCGACCATGGTTGCCATGGGAACACAGGAATATAGGCTGGGCCTCACCTGGGACATACCAAGGAGATATTTGAACCGAGAGGTCACAGCCCCAAATGAAACCGCACTTTTCCTAATCAAAGGAAACTCTATTCTCCATATTTGTTTTTTTTTTCTGGGGGGGGGGTTGGGTGTTATTAAGCTGTTTTTCATTTCTTGTTTTGTCTGGCGCCGACTGAATCTCGTGTTTTGCCGAAGAATCCCGGGTCACGCTTCCGTTGGTCTCCTCCCCTCCACTTCTCTTCTTCCACTTTGAAGTTCTGCTAGTTTGGCTACGGCGACCCATGTCCGCAGTGAGGTCGAGTGGGCCCCCTCCCTCCGCACAGACCAAAGGAAGCCGGTGCACCGAGGCGTGCGCCATGCGCCCGTACACTCACTGAGTCTGCCCCGAGACGCAGGAATCCCATAATGATCTCCAAATGCTGAAGGTCACTCTGGGATCCTGGACCAGGCGTACAGCAGCCTGGAAACATATGAGTCAACGGAGGGTCAGCTTCCACTGGCCCACGGGGATCCAGTGCATGTTCAGGACCAAGGTCCGCAGGCGAGGAGGAAACTGCATCGGTCCCCAACGAGCAGGATTCATGCGACGAGGAATCTGCACAGACAGGCGAATGGAATTGTGGTGCCCCCTGGAAATACCTTTCCTGTGGTGGACTTCATCCAATATTGTGATGGAAGAGCACATGAACACTGATTTATATGATCATCCCCCTGATGACAGAGATATTTCTCTAATAGGCGGCTGTTAGCCATTCCAAGTCTCAGCCATTTGCACGTCCCCCCTCTTCCGGTGAAACAGCTGTGGAGTATTCATTTGAAATTATGATACTCCCCGGAGTAGCCGAACGCACAATTTATTGGCTGCTGATAAGAAATCGGGGGCTCTCGCCGGGTGAACTGGCTTAGCAGATAAGTGGCCCCAAGTGCTAAAAAGTGCTCTTTTCACCAGACCGCTCCGTGATTGCAGAGCGCACCTCACTGTGTGATTTTCAGTACCTCTGCCGTAGAGATAGCCATCCAGTGCTTAAAATGCAGCACGCCAGCCGTATTTGCCGTAATTAGACGGTTGTTGTCCTCTGGGCTGGTTAGCATCCCCGCTAACCCGAGACGTTTCTGGCTAAGCTGCTCCTCTACTCAAACAGACATGCCTCATAGCCCCTCTATACCGGAAGGGCTGTTTCAGCAGGCTAATAAGCAACTGGCTATTTATGGAAGACGTCTTTACTCATCGTCTGGACACTGTTTCTTTTCAGGAGGGTGTATTTTCGGTGACATTAACCGTGTCAAGAGGTAGTTAGAACCATCTTTATTAAACGGCTTACAAGAAAGGGTCTCGGACAGGGAACATATTTCAAGGATGAGTCATGTTTGCCGTCCGCTTGACTTTTGGATCTCGGGAACTTTGCAATTAAGAGCTCAAGGGCTGCAAGGCACGCCTACGAGACAGACAGGTCCCCGGGTTTATCTTGGTGAAGTGTGTCCTGGCTAATGCAGGCTGGGCAGGTCTGCTGGGCTTATTTGCCAAGCCAGAAAGATCTAGCCCCATTTCTAAGGACCACCCCGAAGCTCTACTTAGATTTTTCCAAACCCTGTATAGTATAGTAGCTGTTTAAGGATATAGACCCTTATTATGTATTGGCTTTGATATCAGCAAAGGACAAAATCTGCGGCCTGGTGTAAATTAAGTCCATGCGGGACACACCAGGCTTTCACAAGCACCGATAATTACTGCGTCATTTATTTTTTTGTTTGTTGTTGTTGTTGTTATATTAAAGCTAGAAAATGGTAACACTGCGGGTACAAGCTGAGCATGACACCACGTTCTGCTGAAAAAGAAGCTTATATGTTCAGTACTCCTGTCTGGCGTTCCAGCACATCGCAGGCACCACG
The DNA here is from genome assembly GCF_048594095.1 of Paramormyrops kingsleyae. Lineage (NCBI taxonomy): Eukaryota > Metazoa > Chordata > Actinopteri > Osteoglossiformes > Mormyridae > Paramormyrops > Paramormyrops kingsleyae. The sequence goes on along the minus strand of NC_132815.1, from coordinate 3,506,405 downwards.
TCTGCCATTCTCTGCAGACCCATTCTATGAGCCAGCATTGCTGTTTATCAGCGAGGCAGATAATTGCGATCCCTCAATTTGACAAGACAGCGTGATGAAGAAAGGGACTCCTTGATATAGTTTGGCGACGTCACTTTTACTGATGCAGACTTGGATCCAATTAACCTGGCAGCAGCTTGAATGTTATGGCCAAAGAACATCTTTCAGATTCTGTTGGACAGGTTATGATGGTAAGAAAAAGACAAAAAGTTAGAAAAATCACTTTGTATGAAGAAGTCATTTCCGATCCCTTCTTATCTGTTGTTTTGCTGATTGCCATACTGGTGTTACATTATACAGATATAGCTGTAAATACAGTGTGGTCATCACAGGTTTCCAGGGTAACAGGGCAAGCATGGCATGTGGAGAATGCATCATGTGACCTGGTGAACCGCACGTGTCTGTTTAGGCCCATCCGCAAGGTGCACGGCGTGGGTACAGAGCCGCTCATGGATGATGGCTTTCCGCCCAGGGGGGCCAGATCTGGACACCAACTCAGAGCAGTCAAGCGATCAGTCATACATGGGAACCCTACTGACGGGGCAATTATGTAATGGAGTCTCACGGCCCTTGGGGGATGCCTTAAGCAGATCACTGAGGGCTCCTGGTGCATGTGCAGACACGGGTTCAAATCGAATTGCCGTGTCTGGATGCGATAAAGACGTACACAGTGTATGACCCCCGTGAGATGTGCAGGAGCCCCCCCCCCCCCCAAGTGAATGGCAGACACCAGCAGAGTCACTCTTCTAGATCTGCTCGAAGCACCGCTGGATTATATTGTGTGTTTTTTCTTCGCGTTTTTTCATAATATGGATATTTCTATGGCGGGGGTGAAATGAGGGAGCAAAAGTAAATGTAGACTTTTTTTTGGAAATTGAATACATTTTAATGTAATAATGTCCTTTATTTAGCTCCGTAGGTTACACCAGTGACAGCACATTCAAGGCACAGGAAATTGGTTTTGATATCATGGTGTTGATTCAGAGAATTGGAGTGCATGCATGATGTGGAGTTTTTACGAGGACTTTGAGGGGCGAGACAATGATATGAAATTGTCGTTTTGGGCACAGAGACGAGCTGCCAGTCTCTGGCTGTCAGGCAGTTGTTAGTATTCCTGCTGTCAGCGCAGACGCTTCTGGCCCGCAGCTGGAACATGAAAGGCCCGTCGTTCCTCCAAACAATTCCCAGCTAATTGCTTTCAAGTTGTGACTTTTTGACCCCTTTCCGCGCCCTGTGAAGGTTTTCAGAGCCCTATATATATATATATATGAGATTCAGGTAGATATGATAATTGCATGTTTGTATACCTGAATTAGCTATTTGTCTTTGTTTGGTATTTTTATTAGGAGATACTGGTGAGAACTCTTGCCAAGGTGCAGACACACCCACCATCCTGTGTGAGATTGTGGCAGGGAGCTGGAGACCGTCTCCACAAAAGATAACTTTCTGAGCAAGAACCTCACGGCTGCTTCATCCATATTAAATCAGCGGCTTTGATCCTCTTAAAGATAAAGGCATTATTTATCTGCCTGGGCCGTTTATGCCTGCCGCGGCTGCTTTCGGACTCGCTCCGGCTGAATTTAACCGGAGGTGCCAATGCCTTCGGGGGGGGGGGGGCACATCTCGTGAGGAGGCCGTCATCGGATGAGCGAGGCCCCTGTCACAGCCGAACACCCCCCCTCCCCCCCCACCTCCACCCGTTCCTGAGAGTCCGGAGCCATCATCGATCGCTCTGTTATTTTCTGAGTCACTTGGCCCCCGCCTGCGGCACACAGGCTTCCCATTTGCCAGCGAGGTGATTGAATAAACCTTCTCCTCCATGCGGGGCCTGAAGTGGCCCCGACCATCTCTCTGCCCCCCCAGACCCAGACCCACACTAGGAATGGACAGCTACGGCAGCAGAGCTCGGAGTGAACGGCAGCATCCGAACCCGCTGCGGATGACACCTCACCCCTCTGCGACGGAGCGGGATTTTTAACATGATGTCAGATCTGGGAATTTCCGTTACGCAATGAGTCATTAGTGCTCCGCCGGATGTTTGTTTTATATCGTGCTGGAAAAGCTGTTAAGAATACATATTAAAAACCAGCAGGTCCCAGAGTAATCGATCGTAAATTCGGGTTCTGGTTGCAACAGAAGAAGAAATGGAAAATCTGTCAGGAGGAAATAATAAGTAAAGTTGTTGTCTTCAAGAGTTCCAGTTGTATTGTGCTAGTGAAATATCGCTTTCCAGTTTTTTTTGTCAGAATTTAGCAGCACTTTCCTACTGACCATCTTGTCTCAAAATTTCACAAAGAAGTAAATAATATGTCTTGTATTTCTGAGCCATACACACATTACATTTCTAAATGACAAACAAAGTCAATCTAAGGCCCCCTCTATAAGAGGGTGTTTAATGTAATTAATGCGATGGACGGATGGATGTGGGACCTTAAAGATGGACCTGCATTTTTTTCCAGATCAGGTCAGTGTGGAGTTGGATCCACCCAAACGAGCAAGGAGGACAATGGTTTAAGAATCCCTGTATCCATTATGGATTCGTGTTGCTTTCACATGTTGGCGTTGATCGAGAGAGGCTTCAGAAAGAATAAACTTTGTGGGAGATGGCATTAAGGTCACTAATACGCTCTTTAATATTGTGCAATGATTGTTAAATGTGTTCCCAAACAGTCACTTTGAGAAAGCCATAACAATTACGCAATTTTCTGCTACGCTAAGCCCCTCAGGTATGCTAAAAGTCTTTAAGTGGCTGGTCAGGGCTGGCCTTCGCGTTGTTAAGTGCGTCATTAATGGCTGTTACCAGCCGCTCGCTGAACAATCCACTGGGGGGGGGGGGGCCGAGATGGAGCCGGGGAGGCGGAGTCAAAGCGTACGGCTCCGTCGCCGTGGCCGAGTGGCCCGGCGTGCTCAGGGAGGGGCGTCAGGCGGACATGAGCGAGAGAGGGAGCGGGAGGCAGGTGAGGGGGCGTCACGGGGCGGACAGGCGGCTGGCACGAGTCGGGGGGGGCCCGCAGGCGGCAAGGCGGGGGGACGTCCTGCAAACAGAGGCGGGTAATTGCACGGCAGAGACGCTCGCATGAGGCATTTCCAGCCCGCTCGTGTCATTCTCCCTCCTTATTTTTATTCCTGGGGGGGGGGGGGTCCCCACACACATTATTGTTCTTCTTCCCTCCGAAGGCTTTGATACCTTCAGGGAGACATTTGACTCCACAAACAAACTGCCAATGTGGCCGAGTGACTGACAGCGAAGCCGCAAAAGGATCCAATTACCGTCCTACAAGTGTTTTCATATGTACAAATGCCACTTTAAATTGCAACTCGGCACATGCATCGCAGGAATCTCCGGCGGGTAATTGACACTCGCCGCACGGCCCGGCCCAGCCTGAGCAGGCTTAAGCAGACGCCAGACGAGGACCAGGAAGAGGAAGCCGGCCCAGAGCCGGTCCGATGGCCTCTCTGTTTACCGCCCGCCCGGTGCTCCACGTATTTAACTTGATATCTGCATTTATGTAAGGTAGTGACACTTGACAAATTCCGGAAAATGAGCAATGGCTTCAGAGTAATAAAAAAAAAAGGTGACACTTAGCTCATTAGCATTAGTTCGATGACAGTTTTGTGACAGTTTTATTGAGTCACAATTCACTGTCAGGTCCCTAAACTGTTGGCGGCGCTGGAGAGAGACAGCTGTGGCAGAGCGGGCGAGACCCTGAGGCGATGTGGCCCTTAAATCGGGGAGGAAGGTTCTGGGCTGATTGAGTTACTTGGTGGGATCAGCGCCCTGGACCATCGAGCGTGACCGAAGGGGTATCGGCCCGCTGGAGCCGGGGGGGCTTCCCTTTAAGGTCCTTTTAGCTGGATTACCGTAGGGGGGGACATTTAAAAAACCGCGGTTTGTCTCGTACTCGCCGCGGTGCCCTGACACTCATATGAGCGTGGGGCACCGGGGGCAGCTGCTGGTGGCACGCTAATCCACGGCGAGTCGTTAGCGTGGGGTCTGCATTTGGAGCGATTCAACATCAAATTCAGGGGCCGGGGGCTGGGTGGGTTCTGTTTTCCTAATGTTCCAGGAGAATGCAGTTCTTCAGTTTCCAGTTTTTTGCAGGATTACAGCGTGGGGGTTGAGGGGGTGGGGTCTTGGAGTTTGGGGGGTGGGGTGAATTATTTTCTTTCAGACAGAGACCCTTGGAGCTGGTCAGATGGGCGTTCTTGTGGGGGCCGGTTTCCCATTTCCCTGTGCCGCTCCTTTGGACGTGTGCAGCTGAAGCCAGGCTCTGCTAGAAGCATAAAGATGCACACACACACTACCAGTCAAAAGCTGAGGCACACTATGGGTTTTCACGATTTTTCTATTTATTTCATAAACTGCAGATTTTTATTCTTGTTAAGCTTTGGAAAGTTGAGTGAACAATTATAAATGAAAATGTAAGTCAAATTAAGCAAGTTTCCCGTATAAGATGGAAAGAATGTGTAAGAGTGCATGTCTGACACTCAGATAACTGGCAGAGTGACAGTCTAGGCCGTCCTTTAACTTTAAATGCGTTAGTTATCTGTTTCATCCCATGAATCACAGCAGTTAATGTCCCTTGTAGACAGAATGCCTCACATTTTATCTGCTGTTATCACTTCTAGAGGAGGACACTTTGATGAATCAAAGATACGACATTTCTTTGCTAATTAAAGGAACTCAAACTGTGAACATACTGTAAATTTATTTGTTGGCAAAGAATATGGAGTGTATTTTTAGTAAACGTTAAGTGAGTAACGGAAATGTAGAAAATCGCAATGTGTGCAAAAACTTTTGACTGGTGGGTGTAAATAAATCCTCCATATATCTTCATTGTAAATGTTAATCAGTTTCAAATGTTTGGTTTAATGAAATGGCTTCGCTTTTTTGGCTACATGCATTCTGGCATATATGAATATTTAATTTCCCCAAACAACACATGTTTAATATTCATATGCCCCCCCACATCCCACTCAAAAAATATTTCCTGAGTAATATTGTTCTCCCTGGGGTGGGATCTCTCAGTTTGCTTTCACACAGTGATTACATCCCATACGCCGGGAAAAGGCTTCCTTTGGCATCAGAGTGCTTTTAATATTCATTTTAAACTCCCCTAATGAGAGAGAACAGAAACATTTAGAGATGGAGGCAGCGGCAAACACCTTGATTACTCGTCGCATTCCCCAGGAATGCGTGGGGCTCCTCCATGAGCTCTCCATTCATATCATGCACATTCCATTGCGAGCAGATGCTTTCTCCGACTCGAATGCGTCGCTTATTTTAGAAGGGATCGCGACGAAGAGCGTGCACGTGACGGCACGCTGCGAGACTCCGGTCGGGCGCTTAGAGCGTCGTGGATGTTGTGTTTAATTTAACAATGAAAGCCGCAAGATTAATTACTGTTCCTGCCATCCTGTGTCAGCCTGCTGGGGAGAAGCGGTTCTCTCTACACCATACACATGTATGGTGGAGAGTGCAGCAGAGTCTTTTTTTAATGTGACCGTTAAGGGTGATGGCTAATTGGTGTATGCTAAGCTAATGTTATAGTTACAGGTACCCCTTCATAAAAGCATTCTGGCTGCCTTTATCGCCAGGAGTGTAAGTGCTGCTGGTTCCACTGACTTAATTTAAATTAATTTGCCTAATTGTCATTCATAAGCCAGCCATTCTGGTGTTACACCGAGTTGGATAATGCCATCTTCCGCTGTTTGCACTGTAATTGAAATTTCCATTATGGAAGACAAACATGTGGGAGGCCGCGCGTGATTATTCGTTGGGAGGTTCTGTGTGGGCGGAGCCTGTCCCGCGGCTGAGCGTCCGGCTTCCATCATCCGTCGGCTTATTTGGCTACTCGTCCTGCTCCACAGCGCCCTCGCAGGTCAGCGAGGTCATCAAGGAGTGGGTCCAGCAGCGCAGCGTGCAGCTGTCGTGGCAGGAGCCTGAGCAGCCCAACGGCGTCATCACCGAGTACGAGATCAAGTACTACGAGAAGGTGAGGGGCTGCTCTTCCAGGAATCCCCACCCCACCGACCTGCGGCTGCATTGCACTAAGCGCATTTTCAGCGCTCAGCACATGCCTTTTATTTCCTCATGTAATTATATTATATTGATTGTCTTGATTGCCCTTGATTGTTTTGCATGAAAATTCCTCATATGTAAAGTACTCGTACGTAAGTTCTTGCCAATAAATAAAAGATTCCAACAGCATGCAGGTGTGAGAGAAAGGCTGAAAATGAGCTGATATGAAATCTTGGCAAAATGAGCGTCTATGACAGGTTCTATGCCACTGGCCTTCTGCTTAGGCCCTATAGCGTAAGACGTGCATCTCGTTTCGATGGAGCATCACACCCACGGGACCTCAGTAGCTCAGCAGCCCCCCGCCCCCCCCCACGGCCGTGACCCCTAAGAGCTCCTCTGTGTCTCCCAGCGGTTGCTCCCTGGTTTGAGCACGGAGGCGGGAAAGTGGATTAGCGCACAAAATTGAACCCTGCACTGTGGGGGCCCACGCACAGATTCTTATCAGCTACAAGTTCCGAGACACCCCCCCTCCCCCCAGGTAGTTCCCGGCGGTACGTCACATTCCGCGTGGGTCCTGTCAAGCCGTAAAATTGGGAACGAACCTGACTTTCCCCCAAACAAGCTTTGGCATTCCATTAGAGATCGCCAACGTGGCGCGAGGCACGCGGGACCCAAACGCATTCAGAGCCGCCCGCAGTGGTCGCATCCTTGCTGCTGTTGCAGTGCAGCATTCGCGTTCACAGGCAGCTGTGCATTTGACGGTCCGCTGTCGAGCCCGCAGACCATTCTTCTTCACTGGAGAAAAAGTGACCTTAAGATTTGACATTTCTCTCCATTTATACAGACTTGATGATCTGTTAACGTTTCTTGTATGTGTTTTCGCTGCGTTAAGGATCAGAAGGATCGCATTTACTCAACGGTGAAATCGAAGTCGACGTCCGCCACGGTTAACAACCTGAAGCCCAGCACGGCGTACGTGTTTCAGATCCGGGCCTTCACGGCTGCGGGCTACGGCACGTACGGCCCAAGGCTGGAGGTCACCACAAAGGAGGAGGCCACAGGTACCATCAGCAGGGAGGGGGGGCTCTTTTTAGTCTTTTACCTGGTGATCAATGGCGTTGGCTTTGAGTCCTCTCAGCACTCGATGAGGCCGTTTAACCGCTCTGTAAAGCGAAGATAACCACCCTGGACCAAAGGTAACAAGCAGTTGTATCGAAATCGGTTGTCGGCAGTTTTATTGTTGTAAAAACAATACCTCCGGTAAGGAAGTGGTGCCGGCATTGTCGTGACGCCAACCACTATTTGACATTCTTGTAGTTAAAACAGCATCGAGGGACCGAGCTTGTGCTAATACAACAGCCGTTCCTTTATTGACTTAAGAAAGCGGACATTTTTATTGCTGCAGCTCTAGAAGTTGTGCCAAGGCTAATAATTTTCACTGCTAAATAAGCATAAAATGAGCAGGAAAAAAGACTAACCTAAATGTGTCATTGTTTCAAATGAAGGGCACCGGCATTTTCACCTGGGACTATTAAGCCTACATTTTAACACTGCGGAACGATACACGCAGAGGTCCTTACCATAAAAATAGACCACCCGTCCTCGCTGGAAGGACAAAAAACGAGTTATTGCTCCGTAGTCAAGTGCAGCATCACTTATTTTTCATCCGCACGTAGCCTTCATATTGGTGCTAGCTGGACGGATCTGGTGGGAGGACCTAGTCTAGCTGAGCCAATCAGAATCACGCCGTGTCCTCTTGCTGTGTCCCTCCCTGCAGCCACTGTTGTCTCCAGCGAACAGAACCCGGTCATCATCATTGCTGTGGTGGCCGTGGCCGGGACTATCATCCTGGTTTTCATGGTCTTTGGCTTCATCATTGGGAGAAGGTACGCTCTCGCGGGCCCTGTTGACTCTCCGCTCCTGTGAGTCGCTGTTTGTCAATTAGCCTTTATTGTCACCCACAGGCTTCCATAGCCGTGGAGTCCGCACGCACACCATTCGTCTGTGGCATGCCGCCATGATGCATCACACTTGTTTCACACCTAGGGGTCAGACTCACTTTTGCATGTGCACTTTTGAGAGCATTTTGCGCTCCACAGGTTTGCTTATGTGTGGATTTTGTGCTACCTGGGAGCCTATAAAGCTCTAAAAGGCTCACATTTGGATAAAAAAATCTTTTTCCTTATGGACCATAATATCCATATCTTTCATCCGCCATGGACTATTTCCTCAAGAATTGTCCTTCCAAGGGTAGCTATTAGCATAAACTGCACAGGGGGTGTGGCCACAGGGGTACTGCCCCCAGCTGAAAGCTGATTGGCCACCGGAGTGCCATTACCCTGTCACTCACCGATTCAAAGCATATCATTGGGTAATGATAAGGTTGGCACCTCCATATGAATTATTGCCCCTGTTATGCCCCCTACCTTAAAAAATTCTAGAATCGTCCTAGAAACAGCATGGTTCCTGCAAAGTCTTTATGAAAGGGGGACCCCAGCATGTTGATGTATGTCCATATGTGCAATTCATCTGCCGGCACGAGCCGCTTCACCCCCCCTCCATGCCGCATCTGCATGCCCGCCTGCACCTCGCTTGCTCCTCCTCCCTGCCCGCTATCCCCCCAAAGATGGCATCTGGGGTCGCTACTTAGTAACCGGGAACAGCTGTGCGTAGTAAATGGTTTGCCCCGGGGTCCAGAACATTTCTGACTTCTGAGCCATTTCGGACAAACCGTCATTTAAAAAGGAAGAAAACAAACAAACAAAAACGACAAAAACATGCGACTGTGGTGTTGCTGGCAGAGGTGTAGTGGTGGATGTATGCAGGTATACAGAATATTCCCAGCTCTAAAAAAATGGATTTACTGAACACCAACCAACCTAAAAATTGGCAGAAATGCGTATCCTTCACAGGATAAGTGCGTATACACAGTTATATGGTATAGCAGTATACCCCCCCAAGCCACCAGCACACCACTGCCTGCTAGTGGACCTATGTGGGCAGGCCGCAGTGCTAGGACTGGCGAACCCCTCGCTCCCCGGATAACTATCAGACGTCCCTATACCAAACATCTCCTTCTGCTTACCTTTTAATTCATGTTGTTGTTCTTCCTGTCAAAAAAGCGTGTATGGCTGAGTGGCCCATGTCTCCCTGTGCAGGCACTGCGGGTACAGCAAGGCCGACCAGGAGGGGGACGAAGAGCTTTACTTCCAGTGTGAGTGTCGCTGTGCCTCCCCCCCCCCCCCCATCTGGTTACTTTGACGCGTCTTTTGCTGAGAAGCCATTCGCCTCTTAAGCGGGAGGGACATAAACACAGTCAGACAGATCGATAAAAAAAATCAAATAAATAGAAATATCCCATTTAGTAAATCATCTATTTAGGTTAAAAAGGGGGAGTATTTTTTTTTTTTTTAAATAGCCGTGTCCATGGAGGGCAGGTATACTGTGGGGGGGGCCAAGCCCCCTCCGGAGGCTCTGGGTGGAGGTGACGGGGATCACTAGCCCTGTGGCCTTTCCCACCTCTGCCCCGTCACCATTAAGTGTCTCACGTCGGCCTTAATGATGCCCCCTGAGATACCCTGGCGGGCACTTTCCTGGCGAGCCCTCAACGATCCACGCCACGGGCACGGTGCCGCTGTGGAAGGGAGGGGTCATCGGCCAAACCAGGCCTGGCGCTTGGAGACAAGGCTGGATGACGGGCGAGAGAGGGGCCTGGCAGGGGGAATTGCACAGCACCCCCCCCCCTCACCCCCGAGACGTAAATGCAACCCATAGGCCCAGTGAAGGAGCCAGTAAGCCAGCGGTTGTCGGATCCGGTGACGGCTCAGACAGACGAGGTGGTTATGGAGATGGGGAGAGGAAAACTCCAGGCATTTGTGTTCCTACTGCCAGATGGACCTCATCCAGGCCCCAACCTGGCCTCATCCGGGCTCAAAGCAGGCCCCATTCGGGCCCAAAGCAGGCCTCATCCGGGCCCAAAGCAGGCCCCATCAGGGCCTCATCCGGGCCCAAAGCAGGCCTCATCCGGGCCCAAAGCAGGCCTCATTTGGGCCCAAAGCAGGCCCCAACCTGGCCTCATCCAGGCCCAAAGCAGGTCTCATCCGGGCCCAAAGCAGGCCTCATCCGGGCCTCATCCGGGCCCAAAGCAGGCCTCATCCAGGCCCCAACCTGGCCTCATCCAGGACCAAAGCAGGCCTCATCAGGGCCTCATCCAGGCCCCAACCTGGCCTCATCCAGGCCCAAAGCAGGTCTCATCCGGGCCCAAAGCAGGCCTCATCCGGGCCCAAAGCAGGCCTCATCCGGGCCCCAATTGGGCCTCGATGCAGCTCCATCAGCACCATTTGCCCTGGGGCAGATTAATGATTTAATCTCATAAATTCGTATTTTTGGTATGTTTAAAGTCATTAATACCACATACATGATTTTGACTCCAGTTTTATAATTAGTAAAATATAGACAGATTAGGTCACTAGAAGACCAATTCCAAAGCATGATATAATTCTTAATAGTGGTGACTTAAGTGCAAATACATCTGGGTACAGGATTATCTTTCTGTTAGTTTCAGAGGGAAAAAAAACTATTAATCGTTCTGAAATTATATATTTTCATATAATTTTGCCCAATAATTGTAGTTAGTGGTTTCAAAAACTGTAAGTATTCAGAAGTGAACATTCCGTCACAGCGCTCTCAGCTGTAACTGAAGGACAGTGTGACAGTGACATGACCTGACGTCACGCCCGCAAACGCAGATGGGACAGATAAATGAGCCGGCGTGTCTGAGTCAGCGCACGAACGTGCGATCCCCATTTCGAGACACGAGGCCTCCGACAGCCTCTGTTTTCTCACGGCCCTGATTCACCAGCGTGTGGAGAGTGTTCCTTTATTTGTTAAGTGGTCTTCATAAAAGCTGTATTCTGTGGCTGCCGATACGGGCCGCTTCAAGCTGACGGTAACTCTATCAACTCACTTACAAGGCAAAGGGAAGCGGTATCGTACGTTCGCCTCGGTTTTTTAAAGAAGTGTCTCTTTCTTTTTTCTTCCCCGCGCCCGGGTGCCGTTTTATCGCTCCTGCTGTTTAGTAATGCCTTCCCAGTAGCCAGCGTCGGTAATCCTGCCTGCCCCTCTAGCTCCCCCCGCTTTGTGTGCATACCTAATCGCAACAGTAATCCTCTTACCCTTCTACAGTTAAATTTCCAGGCACCAAAACTTACATCGACCCCGAGACCTACGAGGACCCGAACCGAGCCGTCCATCAATTCGCCAAGGAGCTGGATGCTTCCTGCATCAAGATCGAGCGGGTGATCGGAGCAGGTAAAGCCCCAAGTCCGCTATATATTCTGTATATACAAATATATAATATAAATATAAATATATATATACAGTATATATAGTCGTGTGCATCACAGCGAATGGCAGTAATGCAGACCCTGCATCCTTGTTTATTTATGGATGATTCAATGCAGTGGGTTGGCCCCCCATCCTGGGTTATTCCTTGCCTTGCGCCAGTAGCTTCCGGGATTGGCTCCCCCCCCCCACAACCTTGAAAAAGATAAACGGTTACAGAAAATGGATGGATGGATGGATGGATGTTCCAGTGGTTCTGTCACATAGAGGGTGGGGCTTTCAGTTGATATGTTCTGAAAGAAAAAAAGCTGTCTGGTAAATGCCTGTTGTATAATCATGGGTAGTGAAAGAGCTTGTCGTTGTATCTATAAACTGGAAGGGAAGCCTACTGAGGTGGGCTCCCCTCTATGTGAGCCCGTTAGCCACTCACCAGCCCTGTATCCTCTTACGGATCACAGCTGAAACATCATGCTAGACAGCGTGCTATTTGTTCGCGGCGGAGCAGTGGCTCTGCTCTGGGTCACCGAGGACGCTGTTTCTTCCAGGCGAGTTCGGAGAGGTCTGCAGCGGCCGGCTGAAGCTGCCGGGAAAGCGCGATACGGCCGTGGCCATTAAGACCTTGAAAGTGGGCTACACTGAGAAGCAGAGGCGGGACTTCCTGTGCGAGGCCAGCATCATGGGCCAGTTTGACCATCCCAACGTAGTGCACCTGGAGGGCGTCGTGACCCGCGGTGAGCATCCACCTCCCCCGCCGGGAAATAACAAAGACGCCATCGATCTCCACAGGACCCCTAGCCGAGAGCCCAAAGGTCTCCCTCCTAATTTTTTCCCCTCCCTCTTCTTCGCTTATTTACGACCACGGCGCAAAGCTCACATGCATCAGGGCCTCGGGAAACGCAGCAGCCATCTGAGGTCACGCACCCGCAGGGGGCAAAGTGGAAACTTTGGTCTGATTTTTAAAACTTGGATTAGAAAAGGGTAAAACATGAAAGAGCCTCAGTGCAGCTTTTTTCTATAATCGTTTGTGTTAAGAGCTCATTGTTTCTCAGCGCCACAGGAAATACGGGGGACTGCATGCATGGTAGCTTAACAGCATTATGTTTGCGCTTTTCTGGCACCGTGGTGCAGGTTACACGCGTGTGCACATGCATGTGGCAGACAGACATGCGACGCAGGGAAATGATGCAACATTCCGACAAACATAAAAATCTGCCTTATGAATATTTATGTGCCGTTTCATAAAATCTGTCGTCTCTCTCTCTCTCTCTCTCTCTCTCTCTTTTTCCCAGGAAAACCCGTGATGATTGTGATTGAATATATGGAGAATGGTTCATTAGATGCATTTCTTAGGGTGAGTGTCTCTTTCTTTCTTCCCTTTCTTTGTGTGAGTGATTCTGTGAATAATATCGTTGGACTGGAGCGTGTCGCCTCGCTGAAGGACATGTTTCTTGGCCACACGTGGCGGGGAACGTGGCGGCCGATTCGGCCAAGCTCCCCCTCAGTTCCCCCCGATGACGTCAACCTGCCTGAACTGTCGTGCCCCACCCCACAGAAACACGACGGCCAGTTCACGGTCATCCAGCTGGTGGGCATGCTGAGGGGCATCGCCGCTGGCATGCGCTACCTCTCCGACATGGGATACGTGCATCGCGATCTGGCTGCACGCAACATCCTCGTCAACAGTAATCTTGTATGCAAAGTATCTGACTTCGGACTGTCGAGAGTGATCGACGATGATCCTGAAGCCGTATACACGACTACGGTGAGCGAGACACATCCAGACAAAGTATTTCAGCTGCCACTAATAAAAGTACAGCTACGGGATTTCATGCTAAATGGACCTTTAGTTCTATACACACCTGAACCCAGTCGATGCAATTTCAATTAGTACTTCTGTTTCTTATTTAAAACTGATTATTGTGTTTTTAATATTTTAAGTCTTTCTTATTATAGAAATCTAGTTATTTTAAGGGACGAATCCGGATATAATGAATTTGAGAGTTACTTCAGCAACTGACCTGAATTTTACTGAACAGGGTGGAAAAATACCAGTCCGGTGGACAGCGACAGAAGCTATCCAGTACCGCAAATTCACATCCGCTAGTGATGTCTGGAGTTATGGGATTGTCATGTGGGAAGTCATGTCCTATGGGGAGAGACCTTACTGGGACATGTCCAATCAGGATGTGAGTAGCTGATTTGTGTTTTTTTGTTTTGCTTTTTGTTTTGGTTTTGGTTTGGTACAAAAACATATGAAAGTCATATGAAAGGATTTTAATAATTTAGGGAACTGTTGCTCTGGGAATAAATAATTATTCGGTTAAATTATAGTTTTAAAGCAGTGAGTTATGAAAAAGTTGACCAAATTTATCTTCACTTCAGCTTGAAATTTTCACTCAGTCAAATATATCCTGACACAGTAGTAGGAGCTGTTTTTTGTTTTGGCAAAATTGGAACAGATGAACATGACAAAGCTGTTCATCATGTTGATAATAAAAGTGGAATTTCACCGGCGGAATGGCAAGCTGGGAGGGAAACCAGCTTAGTGCATCTGCACATTATTATACTGGCACACACACACGCATACAGATGGGCGTACATAGACTCAGATTTATGATTAGTGCCTCAGCGAGACACACTTACGTGATTGCATGTGCCAAATGCAAAAAAACTCGAGGCCACGTGACCTCAGCAGCGTGCAGAACATGTTCTACTTCTTGACAGGCGTCAAAGTCGGACATTTTTTCGCCCTCTGTGATGGTGGGCAGTCATTTGCCTTTGGGGATGCGGGAAAGGAAATATTTACACTTCCTGAATAGTTGTGTTTTGGCTGCCCCCCCTCACAGCGACGCGTATTTGCTGTTGCTTGACAGGAATATCCGATGAGCTCGTAGTGAGAGAAGGAGGTGCTCTGTAATCCGCGGGATGCTGGAGGAATTACTAACATCTCCTGTGCAATACCAACCCTCCTTAGAACCTCCTTCCAATAAGAAAATTCATGAGATTTGAATTTTTTTGTGTGTATATTACCAAGGGTCCCTACACTGTGATAAAAACCTGTTATTTTGACATTGTGGGGACCATTTTATATAAAAATCTTTGACTGCAATCAAAATACTAAAAGGGCAATAGTCGAACTGCGAACCTGCTTTAGGGGTGGCGAGGTGGGGGGGATGAAAAGAAGGGCTAAAGAGAGCCGGGGGTGATTTATACTGACTGGTGCTCCTTCGCCTCCCGGCCCCCCAGGTAATAAAGGCAATTGAGGAAGGCTATCGCCTGCCTGCCCCCATGGACTGCCCCCCAGGGCTTCACCAGCTGATGCTGGACTGCTGGCAGAAAGACCGAAACGAGCGGCCCAAGTTTGACCAGATAGTGGGCATCCTGGATAAAATGATCCGGAACCCCAACACGCTAAAAACCCCTGTGGGAACCTGCACAAGGTAAGGGCTGTTCCGGCACAGGAACACCTCGCTGTAACCTCACGCCGGAGAGCGGGGGCCCACAACCGCTCCTGTACTTTTGTCCACGGCAGCTGCTCATCATTTATGCATCTTTATACATATTTAAACATCTTCCACAGTTTTATAGTCAATTTCTAGGCTTAAAAATCAATCTATATAATGAGTTCCCATGACTTCAAAGTTCTGGAGGAACTCGGGACTCTACTGTGACATCCATCAGATGAAATCTGTTGGAGTGGATCACAGTACAATGCGTGCGAGAGATTTCGGGCCTCATCCGAAAGCCGCGTGGTTGCTCTAGCAGTTAACACAAAAACAAGGCAGCGTCGATAAAACTGTGCCTTATCACAAATGCATGTATAAGACAGAAAATGCTGTATTATTTTTTGCATTACATTTGGTTCAGCTAGGTATTGGCATTGTGATTGTTGAGTTGCACCATTGTTTCGCACACATTGACAGTGTGACTAACCTTTTAAATAGACAGACTAACTTGCAATTTTTTTATTGTGAGCTCAATTTGATTTAGCACGGACATTTTTCCTGGTCATATCTTTCACGGCAATGACATTCACCCCCCCCCTGTCTTCCAGACCGATTAGTCCCCTTTTAGATCAGAGCACACCAGACTTCACCACTTTCCGCTCGGTGGGGGATTGGCTGGAGGCCATCAAGATGGAGAGATACAAAGACAGCTTCACAGCGGCTGGCTACAGCTCGCTGGAGTCCGTAGCGAGGATGAGTATCGAGTAAGAAAGCCGGCCGAGTCCCCGCCCTCTCCGCCATGCAGAGGTCGGGCTCTTGGTAACAACAGCAGACATTCCGCTAATTAGTGCTAATTAGCGGCTCCCCTTTGATTCGACAAAGGTGCTATTTAAGCATCATATCGAAATGTCATGTCAGAGGTTTTGTTGATGCAATTTACTGTGTCAAACCATTGCAATAGTTGTTTAGTCTGACAATTAATTTCAGTAGTTTAAATTCAGTCACTAAAAAAAAAAAAAAAAAACAAAAACAAACAAAGACAAAAAAACAACTTTTCCCACGGGAGTTCAGCATAGCTGTCTGTTACCTCATATTGCATAACTATAGCTACTAGTAGTGAATTTAATAAGTATTTGCTACTGGTTTTATTTCCCTTCCTTTTTTCATGTAATGAAAATGCCCCTGGCTGTAACTCCTCGTTGCTTTGGCTCTCCATGGTCCAGTGCCGTGATTTATGGCTGTTTCTGTCTCTGCTAGGGATGTGATGAGCTTGGGAATCACCTTAGTGGGCCATCAAAAGAAGATCATGAGCAGCATACAGACTATGCGGGCACAGATGCTGCACCTCCACGGCACCGGGGTCCAGGTGTGACATAGACCCCCCCTCCCCCCATCCAGAACAATGCCTGGGTCTACCTGCGGACAGTCATCCAAAACATGTCATTTCCTGTCACTCTTGGATTTGCGGAATAACACGGTCATGTCTCACGGCTGTCGACGAGAAGGGTATAACTTTCTGTCGGTTACGGCCTGAGAAGATACTACCTGGACGCTTCATTTTTTTCAGAGCTCTGAAGAACTCTTCCTTGTATTTCAGAAAAGAGGCAGAGCAATGGAAATGATTTTATGGCTTTTACATTGTTCATTTATTAACTTTGTAATTTTTATTTTTTCTGGTTGCCACCAGTATGGATTTCACTAAAACCTTATTTTTTCCCTCCATGAAGAAACTCTAGTTTTCCCTACAGTGGTGATTTCACTGCTATATTCATTTTCGTTTTCTTCGTATTTCCACCACGGTTAAATGGTATGAAACCATAATCTCTTGTCTTTTTTCCTTCTTCCCCTTGAGTCTTTTTTTTTTGTTTCCTCTTAATTTGGAACTGACGACAGGGTAAAGTCTACCATCCAATACGGATCCGGGCTAAACGTGGCGCTTGAGCAGCCTAGTGATGTAGGTACTATGGGCGGTGTGTAGGGATGCCCCCCACCCCCCTCCCGCGGGGGGGCACATGACGTGCAGCTTGGTGCTGCTGCCCCGGTTTCACTTAAGGGTGATATTTTTGCACCACAGTTCAGCTGTGTTAGGAATAAAGTTCACAGAGCCGTTTCCTGCTTTATGGAAGTGTTTTATAGTGGGTTTATTTGATGGTCATAGTTTTGATGAAATCATCTTTTTTTTTTTTTTAATGTTCACGTGCCAAGAGCAAAACAATGATTAAACCTAACGACTGAAAAAAAAAAAATGAAAACATGCCGAAAATGACAAATTTGATTTATGAATATCAAACATAGAGATTAAGACATTCGTAAAACTTCATTTACTACTTATATTTATTTTGTCTACAGGATATTTTACATCCTGAATTTTAATAAATGATAAGGATCCTCAGATAGCACTATGGAAAGATTGTACTAAGGCAAATAGGGGTGATTCAATCTAACGCAAAGGCTTTAGAGATGGTGATACCCTTAAAAAAAGCAAGGTGAACAGTAAATAAAGCAGTCATACGTTTTGTTATTTCCTTCATGACATTTTTCCATTCTGTCTCAGTTCTGATACGTGGAAAATGTTGTGTAGGTTTTGTCGGAAGCTGTAACGCCTTAAATGGTCTTTTTTCGGTATCACTATAAGTAAACTCTTTGCGGTTGAATGTGCCTGATGTCTTACTTTGACGGACTGATACGACAGTATGCTGGGTTTCTCCTCTGTTATTGTGGTATCCTTCCTAGAACTTGAATAAAATAATAAAAATAAATATGTACTTTCATCTAGAGGTTGTAGTGATAAACATTGTTTGTATACTAGCGGGTCACTCGACCAAACAGAGCAATAATATCTCCAGATAAAATATGTCATCTTTGAAATGTCAAGGTTCTAGGTTCTAGGTTTTATAGAAACGTTGCTGGTGTTTGGGTGAAAAGTCTCAGCCACTGATGAGAGAGAGAATGCACGATGACCTTTCTCAAGCAGCGGACCGCCTGGAGAGATACTTTTGATTGTTTATTTAAGTGTATCTGCTCAATCTACCCAGGCATTTGCATTTTACAACATACATAAATATTTTAAGCCCACCCCCCCACCACCACCCGAACTTATGCATAACAGGGCAACATGAAAAACAGACTCTGCAACCAGGTGTTCACCGACAATCCATTGGCGCTGCCATCCTCTGGTTTCCTGCAACCAATGAATGTGTTACCGTGTTGAACCCTCTTCAGCTCTTTTTTTTTTTTCTTTGCTTTGCTCTTCATTATTAAAAAAGGTCTTTCCAGTTGGAGTGGTTTAAGGGGGTTATGATGAAGTGAGACATTCCTCTCCAATTGCGGAAGACACCAACACTGTTGAGGCAGTGGTGCATTGTTACGTCTGTTGTATGGGACTGAGACTGTCATCTAACAGTCTCGATGTCGAACAGCTCAGAATAGAGAGGTAGTCTGCCCTGAAGTAATCCAACTGACTACCTCATAAATCTATCGTGGTTTCATGCTAACAAATATCTGCTTCCCGAGTCGACCTCCAGAATCTCCGAAAATGTCTTAGCGTGAGGTGCCTCCCATCCGCTTTGTATCGGCGCGTTAGACCGTCGCTGGCTTTGAGGTAGCTGAAGCCAGCGTGTTTGTTTGTATTCGCCCCGTGTGACGATGAGCTCCGAATGTGACCCGTGGCCGGGCATAATCTCTGAACCACAGCAGCCCGCGCACGCTGCGTGTGGCGCCGCCGACCCACCGGCCAGCTGGGTGCCTGCGTGCCGCCATGCTCTGGAACGTGGAGCCGGCTGTAGATCCTCTCCTTCTGTCCTTGCCTTAAACCTTACCATCTGGTGCTCTGCCAGCCTTCTAAATTGAATACCAGCATAAACACCCCGGTCAGCACAAACGTTACGGACGAGGTGCTGCAGCCAGTCGTCTCCATCCCTCTGCACGCCTCAAAAAGGGATGGATCCTTAAACAGGCCCGGGCGGGACGCCAACTGCCCTCCAGGGTTTGGGTTTTGACAGAAGGTAGAGACAGGCCACAAAAAATAAGGTGAACTCTCCCCCCCCTCCCCCCCCCAAGACAAGTAAAACTACTAAAAATGAGAGATGTGGACATCCCCTTACAATAGTGGCTGGTGATTCCAAAGAGTAAAGCACTGTTGATTGTGTGAGAAAGATCCTTGCGATCAGAGAAATACTTTGTATATGTTCCATTGTAAAACTTGTACATTTTATTTATATTGTCTGTTTTTTACACACATTACTCTGTAGTGAGCTCTGAATACATTGAAAATGCACTATATTTTTCTATCTCACTTGCAGAAGATTATATCACCCCACTGATTTCAGTTGTACATAATTTCTCATTTAGGACCAAAGATGGCTTATAGGTTTTCCATTCAAATATGTATTTCAGTTCATTGTCTCATTTAGTTTATGTACAGTAATATGAATTGTCAATTTATTATTTATTTTTACTGTGACGAGAGTATTGAGATATTCACTGGTCAAAAGTATTTTTCCCCAACAGCTGAACTGTAAAATCCTTTACCTAGACAATTTCGTGTTACATAGACATTTTTTTTCTTTTTTGCTTTGTAATCTTTGTAATAGACTGTACATATATTTTTGAAAATATAATACAAACTCTACAGAAACATTGTTTTTTCACTGGAGTCTGTCACTCAAATAATGCTATAAATGTATGATTTGGGAAGTGGTGACGATGCCTTTCGCTTCTCATTGGACTCTTGTGAGCTGCATTTTTGCCGATTTGAATCATTATAGTCTAATTCTGGTAAACAGGTTTGCTTGCTGGTAAATCACTCAATAGCATGTCACTAAAATAGCAGAGTTATTCTGGAAAAAAAGAGTCATACATACTTCAGTTGTGTGTGGACTGAGAAAATAAGAGGGACAGGATGGGTGTCATTAAAAAGACATTATCAGATATTATCAACTTAAATGTATCTAATTAAGTTACATCATCTGGGAATTAAACAAAAAACTTGGGTAGATTTAATGGATTTATAGAGGCTATAACTCTCCAGATATTCTAATATTTATGTTATTAATCTCAACAGTCTCATTCCAGTGCCAATAAAATTAAATGAGAATAATAATAATATATATGACACTAAAATGGCGGCCTGTCTGAGCTCCGCAGTGGGACTAAGTAGCATCCCACGTCTAGAATGAAACAGTTTGCTTGTCACCTTCTCTTTTAATCCGAGGTGATTGAGGTTCCACAAAGAGCTTATCGCAGGTGGGAAGAAGGCAACACATGGGGGATTAGGAGGAAAAGCAGCTGTAGTAGGTGGCACGGGGACAGGATGTCAGAGAAGGAGAGAGGTGACCCTTTTCTAACGGGTCCTCATGTCGCCGGCACTTCCGTTCATGCAGAAATGGAACAGGGAGGAAGCCGTCGGGCTGCGGCGCCGTTCGACGTGAGGAAAGGTGTCCTAAAAATACGGCAGTGGACACAATAATGGGTACGGACCTGGACTGACCTGTACAGCCAAAACCGTCCTGTGGATTTGCTCATAAGTAAGTAATTGAATGCATCATCATAATCATTATTATTATTATTATTATTGCCCACAACATAAAATATGTATATATATAATAAATTCATAATATAATTGTTAGTTTGCAGTGTAACCATATGTGAAATTATGTATTCACATTGTCACAGGGTATTTTGTGTTACATATTTCAATAATCACAAGTTTTTTTCCTGCTGCACTATATATATATATATATATATATATACATTAGAATACACAAAATTATATATGACCATATGCCCCCCACACTCAGGGAAAAGGGAGGCAGTGTTTAAAAATATCTCCAATTAGAGCACTTTGTTCATAATCACACTCCAATAGCGCAGTTCTACTCACTGGAGCAAGTTAAGACCAGCTGCTTCTAACATGTACTTGCTTACGTTTCCCAGGCTGCGCTGGCGACAGAGAAGATCAGGAGAGGTGATTATGTAGTAATCGTATAGTAATCCTGTGCGGGATTCCCCTCTCATTATCCTAACCTCTGCATCTTAAAAAAAGGAAGAGAAAAAACAGAATGACCAATGATTTGTAGCCTTTTGAGGAAGCAATGCAGACTAGCGGAATAAAAAGAGTCCTACGGCATAGCTGTCAGAATCAAAACATCACAGTGCGTCTTTATGTTTAGGTGAGTTTGTAATCACATCCTGTTACACTTACGGTACTATACAGGGCAACCAAGTGTGGGTCTCAGGTAAATAGCAGAGTCTGTAACTTGTGAGATTCAATTTGTATCAATTTATGCAGGATATAATTAATAAGAAGAGGAAGAGGAAGCAGGACAATAATAATGATCTACACCAATCCGATAAAGCCTTGTTATTTCCAAAAATACGGCTGCAGTTCTCAGCCCTGAAAAAGCACTATGGAGTGTGGGAGCTTGCGGAGCTCATCGCGCCGGTCTGGACTAAATCAAAGGCAGGCGTAGGAAAGTAAACATTTGTGTTACGCGCCGTGTGTCACCACCGATTCCAAGAGTAATGACAGAGGCCTGTGTGTGAGTGTGTGTGTGCGCGTGTGTGTGTGCGCGTGTAGTGTACCCGAGCCTGTGCGATCGGCACACCGAGAAGATGTAGGACTTCATGGAAGAAAAGCCGAAGAGCACGTCGCAGGGTAATGCCTGTGGATGCCGGTATTAATAGACACGCCTACAATGTCAGCAGCATTACTGCAGGTGGCAGAGAACACTGGTCATAATATCCCCTCTCGTTTCATGCATTTGTCAAAAAAGGCAGCTTGAAAACATCTGCTTTCTGTCTATGTTAGGCACACGCTCTATAAACGTCCAAAGCAGATGTGTTAATGCGCTGCCTCTGTCAAGTATGCGTGTGCCCCCAGATTCCCACTTATACCTGTTTCTCTCACTATTTATTACATTATTCTTGAATCAAATATATGCAAAGATTTATATTTAAATCCAGCAGTTAAATACAATGTTTGCAGGGGTAAAAATTAATTTTATTCATCCATAAAAAAAATCCATGCAGTAAAACACAGCTGATGACAAAGATTATAAATGTCGAAGGTATGCGTTTTATGTGCAAAATAAATTTGTAGACTTCAGATTTATATTCTTTGCTTAATGGATTTCAATAAAAGGTTTTCAGTAACTCCAAACTGCCTTAGAAAAGGACTGTTCATAGTTTTCAAAGGTGATGTCATGTTTCTGGATAGTGAACAAATGAATAGCTGAGGGAACTGCTATTGGTTTACAATTTTAGAGATTCTGCCAGCTCAGTGAAAATATGGAAAGTTTTTTTTTTCTTTTTTTGTTCCAATTATTTCTGGTTTAGCAAACATGTTTTAAATAAGAATCATTGGTTTATCTCGGAAAAGGGGAAATAACCTTTTTAACAGAATAACTGAGCTCGTTTGCACGAGGGAAATTCATAAATAATGAAGGCTCACATTTGTCGCTCAAATCTATATTGACACCTTGTGCAATATTTCATTTTTCCTTCTTCGACTTCTTCATTTAAAAAAATCTCTTTTTGATGAAAGGCACACAGGACCTAAGTCAGATGTTTGATGTCTGAATTATTAAAGCTTAGCCGCTCAGTTGGTTGTGGGGCGGCTGCGTCGAGCGCTGCAGCATACGGATCGAAAAACCGCCGAGAAGCCTTGCTGGAATGTTCCAGCATCGCGCAGAAACGCCGTCCAGCTCCCAAAATCCATTTCGCAGGGAACTTCCTGCCTCTCAGTTTGGCGAATAATCTGCAAGTCGGCATGAAGAGGTGAGAAGGGTTAGAAACGTCATGGTTTTCAGCCTACAGGGTGACAAGATGGCGCCCAGGAGAGTCCTGTGATCGGGCCCCGGACGTCACGCTCTCTGCGCGGAGAAATCGCCTTACACCGTACAGATTAGTGGTCTTGCTGATAATGAGAAAGCACCCAGACAGGAAGTTCACCTATATAAAGGAGTGGGGGGGGGGGGCGGGGGGGGTGAAGTCAGACACGCGGGGAACGCACATCATTACGGAACCACTAGCTGTGGATTTACATTGAGGAAGCTCTGACTTGGGAACTATTTCCCCACATTACATTATACATGAGCTGCAATGGCCACTGAACAGCCGTCCCCAGTCGACTTATCAGGGCCAGTTTCCACACATACATGTGGTCCATGTGATAAGACTATAAATGGGGAGGAATTTCCATATCCCACCTGCCAGTCACATGTGTGTGGGCTGTATGTCACGTAGTACATGTCACACAAGATCACAGTCTGCAGCGGCCTCCCCTATTTTGTACTATTTCAACATATATCATCTTTATCATACTTGACACTTTTGGATATTGGCTTAGTTTTTATTGTCTTAGAGTGACATTGAGCCATTTTATGACCAAAGTACTGCTGCCTTCCGACATTAAGCGTCAAGGTGGCTGTAAAGCATCTGTCCTCCTCTGCAGGGTCCCCTCCCCCGGACAGGTGATCATTTTCACAGCCTGGAAAATGTCTCTTCGGGGGACGCTGATGGTTTTTCGGCGAAGACACACTGTGGTGAGCTGAATCTCGGCCTCCCTGCCCCCAGAGAACAAGCGATGGGTCGGTGTAACGGGAGCCCAGCCAAATACCGCGGCAAATTGTCCATGTGCCGCACTGCTAATGAAGCGCCCACAGGCTACCTGCCGCTGCAAATGGCCGCCATCATCCACGCTTATACAGACATCGGTAATCGCGGCGTTATTTCACAGACGATGGGCTGTGATCCTCCAATAGAAAACAGAAATGGGGAAAACAAAGGGAGTTAACAGCAAGCCGTTGTCATGTTCTCTTGTCAGCTCTTGTCGCAGGTTCTCGATTTGGGCTACACCTTTAAGGAATGTTGCCAAGCTCACGCCCGGCTGAGCTGCAGCGTTGCACGCTCGACCTTACGATAAGCGGGCGTGCACGTTTCCGCCTCCAGGCATCTGCATTCCTGCTCTTTAACTGTAACACAATCCCGTGTTTAAATAGCAGAAAACCAGTCACTGTGCACATGTGGGCCTTTGAAAACCGGTGTAACAAAATTGAATTTTGGTTATTGATATAATTCACCAGCACCTACTGGGTCAGGTCAGGTTTATATAAGAATTTATATCAAGCCCTTTTCCTCATTCGAACACGGATACTAAACTGAGATTAGTGCGCATGAAATACCCAGAAGGTGTTTCTGGGAATGAAAATGCACTGTGCTTTCAACTTTGAGCTTGTGAGGATATGTTAAACTCTGAATTAAAGTTTTGAAGACAACATGAATAATGAGCTGCAGGCTGTCTCTTGGCCAATCCATTGTATTTTTCCAGTTCCTATAAGTTTGAATATTGACTAGAATATCAATATCTACACACACGAAGCCATTAACTCAGCGATATGTATCAGTGTATCATTTCTCTACACCAGCATACTGGTATTTTCTGAGACCTGATGTTGTAACATGAAACACTGTATGGATAGCAGTACTTTGATGAAAAAGTTTTGGTGTGAAGTATGATGGTTGTGTGGGTAGCATTATTGATGCACACATCCTGGGTTAGGGCTTTGAATCCTGGTGCTGCATGTATCGAGTTTGCATGTTCTCCCCAGGGCCCCTGGGAGTTTTGCTTGCACAAAAACTTTCTGAGGGCAGAAGGAAAAATAATCAGATTGTTGAGGAGGTGGGACTCCTCAACAATCAGGACCCACCAATCAGATGTCCTCAACTTGCTTGGACCCACCTCCTCTGCACTCTGAATGGTAATATCTCTGAACCAATCAAGGGAAAACCCTTCTGCCCTCAGAACAATTTTATGTAATTCCCACTATCCTCCCCATGTCGCAGGGGTTCGTTCAGGGTTTCCCTCTGCAGTCAAATAACAGTTGTAATTGGGCAAATTTGTGCTCCCAAATTTGTGAGGCTCCACCCCCTCCCACCGCCTAGCCACCCCCTCCCACCGCCTAGCCACACCCTTGACCTGGAAGGGTGATTGAAAAAATGATGGATGGAAATGCTTTTCAGCTCTTTTTTTTTTCCAAAGTCACCTCTAAAAGATATAGTAAATTTTGATTTGTTTGTCTCAGATTTGGTTTTGCAGTTTAGTATAGCATTTTGTAAGAGCATTTACAGCTATGGAACAAGAACAATCCCCACTTGGAGAGCAAGGCAATCAAACAGTAGGTGACTTTCGATATGGATTGAACATTATTTGCTGATTTAATTAGAATGTTTTCATTTCGCAAAGAAGGTCCAGTGAGAAGAAAAAACAGCATTTTGGGAAACCTGAGATACAAACAGATGTCCAAAACAGCTTGTCTGCTTACAAGATGACTCACTTCCAGAGAAAATGGGAGAAAATGACACAAAACATTAAATCCTGTCCAGACCTGCCCCTGCAATGTACTGAAGGCTGGAGTATTTAAGGCTGAGTGGGTTGCCAGGGCGCTGAAGGTGTGAGCGGAGAGCAGGCTTGAAGTATGTCAGAGACGCCTTAAGCCCCTGACCACAGGTGGGTTTGGAGCTGGGGGAGGTTTGGGAATGAGAGGATGCAGTACAGTGTGCATGAGGAGGAAATATGTGCAGGCCTCACGACGCTATTATCTGCGGCTCTCGCCACTGACGTGGGGCATTCTTCATGAAAATGAACAGCTGGAAGGCCGGGGAGGCTTGGGGGGGGGCAGGCGTCCGCACAAACACGCCACGCACCCCGGTACCTGATTTATCCAGCGCTACATAAAAGCAGACGAATCCCGCTCTTTCTGGTAGGCATTTTGAGCTCTTCAGCTCAGTCATTTTATTCCAAATTGTTCCAGCGTAGCACTAAACACTGTTACAAAATGTCATGTCTCCTGATTTCAGTGGAAGTCCCCCCTTCATTGATTACCTGGGATAATATGATTATGTTTTATGAACCTATCGACTCCCTAAATTAAAAGCCAAGGCAGACAGCGGCCACCATGAAAAACACGTTAAATTAAATTGCAGTTCGGTGAGCCAGAATCATTGCGGCGTTCTTGTACTGACGACGGATTAATTGGCCTCTTACCAAACGCGTGACTCCAGAGAAGCTGGCGATTCTGACCTCTCCTGGCGTCAGCGAGACCCACGTCTGCAGAAGCTCCCGCCCGCCGAAATAAACGAGGTACCCGCGGGCGGGGGTGCGCAGGGGGGCACACCTGGCGAGTCCCCGCGGCTCTGGAGCTGATGAATTAGGGGCGCTGCACCCGGGACCGCTGCCACCAGACGGGATGAGCGAATGCCGGCCCAGAGCCCACCCTGCGAGGACGCCTCTAATGGAGCCGTATCGATTTCGGCACAGCGCTCCGCTGATGGATCTCTAATGGCAGCGTCGCTGCATTATGGGAACAAAAAAAGGAAACGAAAAGTCCCAGGAGGGATGGAAAACGAAACACAGCGTTCTGATAATTCAGACGGCAGGTTCGCTATGTGCTTCCGTCTGTTATGGCTCTGGTGATTTTCCTATGAGCAAATTAGCAGGGACGCCTGGCGACTCGGGTTTTATCCGGTCATGGTGTTGCGAGAGCTTTCGCTCTTCCCCTAGTGAGCGATCGATTGTTGTAGTGCATTGTTTTATGCGAATCGCTGCTGTCGCACCGGCGTCTCTGCCTTCGAGGAAGCAGCACAGCCACCGTGATGTATGGGGGCACGTGTTCCCTCTCAACCTTGAGGTGTATTCACAGCTAACTGGGTTAGCTAACCATGACCTTCAGAGTATTACATGGCGGTAAGGAGCTAGGTCTCTACCGCAGGTCAGGCTAAATCTTCCACTGGGGGACATTCATCATGGTCTTAAAAGAAAGGCAGGAATGGGCAGAAGCTGACCAGACACAGGGCACGGCAGGCGCTACGCGGCATGGCGATCCTGGCATGGCACAGCCCCCCCACCGAAGGCTGCTCGGTTCTGCTGAGCTTACGCTTGTTAGGGGGTGGGACTGTAACTGAAAATCCCAACGGGGGTGGCTCGCTATTGGGCCCAAGGGAAAGACACTAAACTGGATCGTCTGAAAATAAGGCCGCGTGAAAAGGCAAAGCATGATCCAGTGTCCCGAGCTGTCTGCCTCGAAGGGTTAACTACGTAAACCAAGAATGCTAACTGTACAGTGAAATAGCAAAAGACTTAACATCTAATGCATCTCATTTCTCTTAAATGTGCCTTTTAATGCCTCCTAACATTCCTGTTTAATTCTATTCAATGCAGATATGCCCAAGATTTATGCACGTTTTAGTCGGTGCTCTGAGGCTCGAAGTGACAGTTTATGCTTAATATGATTTAAATGTTTGTTCTATTTCTTTGCCGATTTTGTTCTATATATAAATATATGAATGAATTAATTTCCCATTTTCGAACGTGACCATGATTAGTTTTGTGAATATATGTAGCTGCCAAGAAAAGCTGATTATTAAATTAGTCTCCGGAATTAATTCATCGTGTAATTGTTTACTAGATATGTAGCCGTCTTCGTAAGCGCCTGCTTTATTTTAACGACTAATGCAGCTGTCAGCTGTAGGCCACATCTGTTGATAAACCGTGTGTGTGTGTGTGTGTGTGTGTGTGTGTGTGTGTGCGTGTGTGTGTGTGAATGAGTGATCCACAAAAAGATTACATGACTCTGTATGTGTGTGTGTGTGTGTGTGTGTGTGTGGGCAGAGAGTACAAGATGCATTTTAGCCATCAAAATGAATCCAGTTGTCTTATAAAATATCTTTATCCATCAGTTAACATGACCGGAAGCTCTGTACTGAGAGGAATTTGAATAAAGGGAATAGACTTTTAATTTCAAGCTGTTTCATACTATTTGGACTGGAGTCTGGGTTAGAATGGGAGCACTGGTTAATGACAATTTTCACGGCGACACTTCAGATCTGTAAGATGAATTGATATGTATTATAAAGTGAAAAAGATTATAGGCATGAAATATTAACACGATGCCCAACAATGAAGGCGTGAGCACAGCTCTATGACCAGCCGTTATTGGCCTGGATAATCAGCATTAAAGCTGTAAATATTACACCTGTCTAAGAGTCCCATCAGCGAGGGCCTGTCCTACAGTCACAGAATGCTGAAGGAGAAGCAGCTCCTCCCCAGCTATGAACAAATACTCAGCACTCCGCATAATACCCCAATATTAATATTAAATCATTATGCAGTTCATAGCGGCTCTTGAAATATAGCTAACAGCTTTCCAGAACATGGAGATCGCTCTGGAAGTTGTCAGGTATGTTTACACAAAGGGTCATCTTAAAAAATGTATGGACCAAAGTCTGGTTGCTCACTTTAGTGGATGTAAACGATTTTTTTTTTTCTCCCAACCCTTTTAATTTAACAGACTTTTAACAGACTTAAACTGTTTAAAACAGGTTTTAAATTGTGGCTTGAGAGTTTCAAACATTTGTTTATAAAGAGTCGACAGCCAACACGGCTTATAAGTCAGCTTACATCATTAGGGTAGAGCAATTTGTTTGCTATGAAGCGTCTGAGGGCCTTATAGAAGATGATCGGACATATTAGCACAACGTGACATAGATCGTACCCTCCGTGTGGGAAAGGAAGGCGGTCTGGCGTGATTTATGTGTGACACTAATGTAAAAGGTAAACACTCTGCGCTGCTCCTCAGTGGCATTTCGCATGAAGTGGAGCAGGTCGCGAGTAGCTCTGTCATATACATCATCAGGCAAGAGGCAATTTGTGTAACTGATGAGTGGGTTTTGTAATGGCAAGAAGTTTCTCATGATATTATCGCGGGAGCTTAATGTTATCGGTGGAGTGAAGAGAGCACACATTTACACAGACTATTGTCACATATTAATAACAAACAGCCTGGAAATTCCTAAATGAACCATAAAGAGTGGAGCAAACAAATGAAACAGTGGAGGGAGAAATGAGGGAGCTGCTCTTCCTACACCTCGTCTTTTTCAAAAAGTAGTTTAAACTGCAGAAAGGCTCTGTGATTTATTTGCTAAAAATGGTGCCTCAGAAAAAATAAGCATTTCTCGAGACGGGATTCTGCCTTCGCTGGCACCACATTCTCCACTCAGAATCTAATTTGTTTGTCCGCCTCGATGGCGTCGATGTGCGCGAAAGGATGCTCCCCTCTTAGCTGATTTCTAGGTCATTTTCTTCATGGATCATTAAAATATGCATAGGGAGGCGGTACCCTTTCGGTTTTTGTTGTTTTGCGAACAGTGCAAACTCCACAACTGGAATAATATCCCTCCTTGTATGTTACGAAGGCTTGACAGCTCTGTGACATATGGTCCAGACAAATTGCATCATGCTGAAATACATCTCTGAAATTTGCATGCAGTCGGTATTCCCCAGCACTCATATGCCCTACCTGTGTTAATTGGTTTATGGTGCCGAAGGAATCGATAGAAACTCCAGAAAGCAAATTGATTATCAATGGAATGTTTCCTGGCTTCACGAGCGCATCCTCTGATGTGAAGTGACCCCCCTCCCCCCCCCACCACCATGTTCCTGACTCAAGCAGCAAATCATTGGGCGTGACGCTCCAGACGGAAGACACCGGTGACCTTTTGTCAAGTTCCACGAGGGAGATCACAGTGGCCGCGGGAGTGAGATCAATTGGCTCCCGCGTGTCACTTCAGCTGATGCCTCCGTCCCAATGCGGGTCGTCCTGTGCGGCCAGACAGACACTGTGGACGGTTCCAGCGCTTCCACTCTGATGCCCTCATTCTTCCTGATCTGTATCCCATGGCTGCTTTTGATTTGTGATGCGTTACCATTGCACCTCATGCGTTCCGCATTTCCACAGGACAGAAGCACGCACAAACTGAGTATTGTAGCACAGTACCAAACTGGAGAACCATGCAGTGGGCCTCAAGATCTTAGAACCGGCTGGGTCACATAGCAATGGGTCTGTAGCAATGAAATGCATATAGACAATTAAGCCCCAAATTCACAGTACTTCTTTGTAAGGACACCCTTCAAATCTAGAATGCATTATATCTTGTTGTGCAAAGGCACCCACAGGAATCATGTTTACATTTTCATTTTCAGTCATTGTAGAATGTTTTTGCTGCTTCCAGTTCAAAGGCTTAATTGCTAACCGATGAATTGCCACTGATCAGCTGTGGTGTTCATTGGTTAAACGCAGGTGTTGGCAGCAGGCGTTCCTTGTGTGGGCTGCGCTGCTCGGGTGTTTGTCGGACAAGTTGCTGGACGTTGTGTTCAATCGGCCTCCACAAAGTCCCCTTGAGTTTTACAGGGGTTGCTGATATCTAACATTTTCCAATATGTGACATCTACAGCATTTCCAAAAGCTCTAAAGGAATGTTAAAATGTTACAGCGCAAAGTGCAGATTATGCTGTACAGTGGGATCCTTTATATGCATCAACTAGCATTTTTGCCCACAAGGAAGCTGTTTACTATAGACATAATATTGTGTATAATATAATATTGAATATACTTGTATGTTTTAAAATATTAGTTTGCAAACTAAAATTTACTAGTGACAGATTATTTCCTAGTCTTATAAATGCAAAAGACTGAAACGGTTCATCGTCTAATTTATTATGAACGTTCCCCCGTCATCGGAACGACGTTTCTGGCGTAATCATTCCTTTAATCAGGACACCATCCCCCACAGTGAAAGAGAGCACAGGCCAATCAATCTGGTCACTCATTCATTCATTCCCAGGCTAGACGTGTACTGATGAGCAACCAAAGACTAATCAGCCCTTCTGTCCTATTGACTACGCCGTCTGATGACACAAACCCAACCCCCCTGAAAAGATTGTGCAACCGGAAACCGCCTGATCACTGGATGGCACCATGGCTAAGTGCCTGACAATGAGGCCTCACTCCGGTATTATGGGATGGCATCGCATATGTGGCTAAGCGGGCTAAGCGTCTGTGCCTCTGATTGGAAGGTTGCTGGTTCAAGCCCTGGCCTCGTTGAAATAGTCACATGTCTGTGGACCCTTGCTCTAGGCCCCTAACCCCCAACTCCAGGGGTCCCCCGTGCTGGCTGGAGCCCCCTAAGTTTGCTCTCACCTGCATATGTGTCTCATGGAGCGTAAGGTGTGTGAAAAGAGAATTTCCCCATGGGGATTAATTTAAGTATCACTGTTCTATTCCAATCTGTCCCCAACACTGTCTGCATGGAATTTGCATGCTCGCTCTGTGTTTGTGCGGCTCTCCTTCCAGAACCCAAAGACATGCAGATAGAATTTGCTAATTTGCCCTTGACGTGTGCCTGTGTGTGCTGTGTTTCCAGGGCCGCCTTCCGCACTCTCCAGGACTGGCCCTCTGCTGGAAGAACCATCATCTCTGATAGGCCGATGGATTTTTCTGCCATCTTCTAAGAACTGTTAAACTCCGCCGCAGGACCCAGAATTAACAAGCGCGCACGTGCCCCTGATGTAGCCGATTCGCCAGGCTGTTAAAAGGAAATACAGCGGCCCTTAATTAGTATGCGGAACGGCGCCTCACCGTGCAGGCGGTGCGAGGTCACCGTGCTATTACTGTATTCCCAGTGTGTGGAGATTACAATCATTTTGAGGGGAAGGAATCTTTTGTTTGCTGACTACAGGTCAGCTGTGGATATCGTTTTAATACACAGCTTGTTTTTACCTCTGTGTATGTTATGGACGTGAAATGGAAACACAACAGCTGCGAAAACAAACAGCGTAAAAGTAGTCCTTTTTGTATTATTTGTGTGTTGTATAAGAAATTGATGTATAACATATTTTTTTTAAGTTTTTTTGCTTAGTTTTTTAAGCATAATTGAATGCATGTAAATATATGAGTATGCATTAAATGTATGCTTGTTTCACTGAGCTGTGCCATCACCAGGTAGTGGTTATGAGAGGGAAGCCTGTCATTTGTACTGGGGGAACCTTTCAGGGATGGGCACAGTTTGTTCTGGATACAGATGCTAATTGCATTTTAATGTGTCATTAAATATAAAGCCATAAATCAACTGGTAGCAGTGTAATTGGGGTTTAGAGATTTAAAGGCCCCCTAGGCTTATAATCCGGGTCTCGGAAAAGTCGAGAGCTCTCTCTGCAGTGCGGCGTCGCGGGACAACACGGGTAAACAGCAAGGCTGTCATGAGGTGGGATACCCCAAACACAGCACACAGACACCCGCACAAATAAGGAGGAATAGCCCAAACACAGCACACAGAAACCCACACAAATAAGGAAGAATAGCCCAAACACAGCACACAGAAACCCGCACAAATAAGGAGGAATACCTCAAACACAGCACACAGAAACCCGCACAAATAAGGAGGAATAGCCCAAACACAGCACACAGAAACCCGCACAAATAAGGAGGAATACCCCAAACACAGCACACAGACACCCGCACAAATAAGGAGGAATAGCCCAAACACAGCACACAGAAACCCGCACAAATAAGGAGGAATACCCCAAACACAGCACACAGACACCCGCACAAATAAGGAGGAATACCCCAAACACAGCACACAGACACCCGCACAAATAAGGAGGAATACCCCAAACACAGCACACAGACACCCGCACAAATAAGGAGGAATACCCCAAACACAGCACACAGACACCCGCACAAATAAGGAGGAATACCCCAAACACAGCACACAGACACCCGCACAAATAAGGAGGAATACCCCAAACACAGCACACAGACACCCGCACAAATAAGGAGGAATAGCCCAAACACAGCACACAGAAACCCACACAAATAAGGAGGAATAGCCCAAACACAGCACACAGAAACCCGCACAAATAAGGAGGAATACCCCAAACACAGCACACAGACACCCGCACAAATAAGGAGGAATAGCCCAAACACAGCACACAGAAACCCGCACAAATAAGGAGGAATACCCCAAACACAGCACACAGACACCCGCACAAATAAGGAGGAATAGCCCAAACACAGCACACAGACACCCGCACAAATAAGGAGGAATACCCCAAACACAGCACACAGACACCCGCACAAATAAGGAGGAATAGCCCAAACACAGCACACAGACACCCGCACAAATAAGGAGGAATAGCCCAAACACAGCACACAGACACCCGCACAAATAAGGAGGAATAGCCCAAACACAGCACACAGACACCCGCACAAATAAGGAGGAATAGCCCAAACACAGCACGCAGACACCCGCACAAGTAAGGAGGAATACCCCAAACACAGCACGCAGACACCCGCAAAATACCCTAAACACACCATGAACACACCCGCACAAACATACAATTCCTCAAACACACCATATATACACACATACAAAAATATCTTAAACATGAGACACATGTTCACTCACACAGAAATACACTGTACAGCTGCACTCAAAGGCATGCAGCAGCGCCTTGAACACATCATGCACATACAAACACACCACAAAAAAACATTAAATATACCTTACACAAAGAAACACGCATACCCAATTGCGCTACAGTGCAGCAAACATCTTTCTAAATAGGTGTGTATATAAATATATAATATATACTTTTAATTACAGAAATCTGCAAAGGCCACAAACTATATCATCATCTTTGTGTCGAGCAAATTTAAATAAATGAGCAAAACATTACTTAAGGTGGGAACTGACCCCAAAGTTAAGCAGCGTGTGCCTCGCATTCTCATCAATGAGCAAATTACATTGTGTATTTTTAGATCACGTCTTGGTAGCTATTTTAGAATCTGCATGATGTATGTTCTTCCCATATGAAATTTCTGTTTATTGTTGAAAAGCAAACAGTCGTCAAATGGGGGGAGCTGCCACTTGTTCGAGGCAGAACAGATGTGTCAGTGTGGCCCAATAACAGGGCTCATGAAGAGAAAATATAGATTTCCCAGAAACATATAATGTGGTTCAATAGCTTCCATACCGGCCTACTTAAGCAAGTCAGCCAGCATGACTGGGAAATCAAATTAAGTCATTGCACAAATCATATTCAGAGCTAGAGCTTACAATACTGTGGTGTACCAAGCCAAATGGAAACACAGATTAAAAAAATACAAACCCAAAAACTCTTCAAGTCAAGATAATGTATTGAATTTTTATTTAAATCTACCTCTTTAGTTGTCGATTTTTGAGGCGTCCTTTTTTAACAGAATTAGAGTATTACAGCTCAAGCCGCTCACGTTCCCAAATGCTCAATCAGTCTTAAATATTCTGTGCGTTCACATCTTCCGTGATGTGCGGCAAATGGAAAGATTTGCAAAGCACACATATTAAGCCGGCAAAGTGAAACAATGTGCCTTTGCTATCTCTGCTTCAGTCACAATAATTATGCAAGTTGACATTTCTGCTCACAGTGTGAGTCTGGGATTACATAAATTCCAAATTGATTACTTCTTTGAAGAATGAAATAAAAAGAGTTTTACACACACACACACACACACACATATATATATATATCAACATTAAACAGACAAGAAGGTTGAAATACACTTAAAATGCCCCGTCAAATTGAGTTTTTATTCCCTTATGCATCTTGCAACACTTAAATTATGACTTACTTAAATAAGCTGCCTGAAATTTAAGGGACAATTAAGGATGAAGGTTTTTTTTAATTGGTTCTTTATTTTCAAGTGCAACGGGTAAGTGAAGAAAACTTTTTTTCGGAGTAACATCGTAATTCTGAGCAACAGAGACAGTGGATTGACCTTTGGTCGAGCGGCGGATCCTCGCGGATGATTGGTGGATCCTTGCGGATGATTGGTGGATCCTAGCGGATGATTGGTGGATCCTAGCGGATGACTCCGGGTAGATCCCATACAGTAGAGACAGTGAAGAATGTGAAGTAAGGCAGATCAGCCGTGACATTTCTGGGGGAGGGGTCAGGCAATGTCCCGGGACGTACAGTACATAACAAACAGCATTACTGCTTCTTGGTGTTAAAAACAAAAACAATAGTACGAGAATAATGCCCAGGGTGTCTCTCTGACTCCCCCAGCATCGCACCAGCTCTCCCTCTCAGCCTCTTATGTAAAATTCAAGAGTGAGGAACAAGTGAGAAAGAGTGAGGAAGAGAGAGATTATGCTTTAAAATTCTAGTCATTTTTTATTGTTGTCCCACAGCAATGTGTCATTGTCACATGCTTTATCTGTCAGGCACACTCTTGCCCACAGACAGCCCAGGGCCCTCTGGGAGATTTCATAGGGGCTTTTTCACCCCCCGCCCCCCCCACCCGACTGCGGCAGGTGTGGCGTCATCACAGCTCTATTAGCTGCACCGTGGCAATAAAAGAGTGTTAATGTGACAGAATGGGATCCCAGCTCATTATGGGGGGGGGGGCGTTACGGGCCCGAGTGCTGGGACCGCACCCCATCCTAAGGACTGACTGACTGCGCCTGTTTGTGTGTAGTATGGTGTTGGGTTGGGACCTTCGGGGAGGGGGTGGGGGGGCTTTTGAATGAACACATCAAAGGCTTAGGCTGGATCGCAGCCACATTCCTCTGCGAGCCACTTTGCGGGACTGGCCCGCATTTCAAAGAAGGCCTCCTCTCTCTCCACCCCTCCAGATAAAAGACGGGGACAATAGGTGCCTGCTGACAGGCCCCCCCTTGCCGTGCTCCCCATCGCAGATCTCTTCATTCACATGCGGATAAAGCCCAGCCCCTCCCCCCGCAGGTCTCCTCCTGACATCAGGTGAGGTCACCAAAGGAGCCCAGGTGCCGGCGGCCGGTAGGGAGGCCCGGGGAGCGCCTGGTCCCAGGATAACAAGCCTGCACGCTTTTTAGTGAAGCACACCTTCACCTCTCTCAGAAAGTTGATATTGACTGGATCTGAATGGGTTCCTGGAGGTGCAGAGCGGCGCAGGTGGAGGTTTTGGCTCTTCAAGGAGCTGGTAATTGTGCCACTTCACTTCCCCTGTGGGGCTCCTGGTCTCGGTGGAGACTTTGGGATGATTAAAATCAGCGTGTTAAGCCACAGTGAACTAGATCCATTCCTTCTCTCCTCTCTCTGTTGCCATTCTAGGATTGTTTTTTTCTGTTTTGCATCATTGTTTTGTTTTTTGCTGCTAATTACTTCACTAAGGCCAAATTCAAAACGATGATTTAATAAAAAAACATCTTAAAATATATACACCTCTAAATAGTGCTTTATACACACTCACACACAGGTTTGTAATTATATCTTTGTGGGGACTCTCCATTCATTTCTATGGGGAAAACTCTAATCACAACATGACGACCTTAACCCCAACCCAGCCCTAAGCTTAACCATAAGTAACCAAACAAAAGACGAGAATTTTGGCATTTTCACTTTTTGATTGCATTCTTCGGGGCCCCACAATGTTAAAATAACAGGTTTATATAATATAAACCTAACACACACACACATTTATTTGATATATTTACATTGTGTATATATATATATATATATATATATATATATATATATATATATATATATATATACACAGACACACTCAGAATAGAAATATCAATATTTTATAGCTATATATCATGAAATGTAATTTTAGATACTGAGAAATACACACGACATTCACATTTCCCCTGTATGCGTACTCAGAGACTGATGGGACCCATGCGTCCTCACGAAGCAGTGATTCATGTCTCATGCTGTGTATTTATTGCGCTGGACTGTTTTATTTAAGCGTCCCATCCTCCTGCAGGCCGGCGCGCTGCTGCTTGTTCCTCAGACACGACTTGGGAGACGCTGTATGTGTGCATGTTTGCGGGCTCTGCCTCACTCAGAAAGCGAGCCTTTGTTCTCAGAAGCACTGCTTCTTTCTTTTCTTAACGAGCAAAATAGCCATTAGGATAACATGACGCTTCCTTATTGCTTTTAGATTTTCAATTAGGCAGTTTTGTTTTCCGCCATATCTGTTGAATTAGAATTTAAATGAGAAACATGTAGTATCATTAATTATCACTTTTCTCTGGCTGGACCCAGAGGCGCCTCACGCAGGAGTGAGCGGCTCTGTGAATTCGATCGCGTCTGTCCGCCCACGCAGCCGGGCCTCACCATGCAGCCGGCTGCACCATGCAGCTGGGCCTCATCATGCAGCCGGGCCTCACCACGCAGCCGGCAGCACCATGCAGCCGGGCTTCACCACGCAGCCGGGCCTCACCACGCAGCCGGGCCTCACCACGCAGCCGGCAGCACCATGCAGCTGGGCCTCACCACGCAGCTGGGCCTCACCACGCAGCCGGGCCTCACCACGCAGCCGGGCCTCACCACGCAGCCGGCTGCACCATGCAGCTGGGCCTCACCACGCAGCCGGGCCTCACCACGCAGCTGGACCTCACCACGCAGCCGGGCCTCACCACGCAGCCGGGCCTCACCACACAGTCGGCTGCACCATGCAGCTGGGCCTCACCACGCAGCCGGGCCTCACCACGCAGCCGGCTGCCATGGCTGCACTGACTCCACTAGCATCCAGCTGTGGGTGGAGACAACATCCTCCAGCGGCTTCCAGAAGGTTCCAGGTGCCCTGTCTATCATCTACCTGACATTGCCGCCTCTCTCTCTCTTTCTCTCTCTCTCTCTCTCTCAGTTGGGGAGGGGGGGCTCTCTCAGCAGGGCTCTGGGCTTAGGCGGGGGGGTCGAGGAAAGCATCACCAGTTCGACTGCCACGCAGAAAAAGTGGGTCAGCCAGCAACTCCCACGGCCTCTGCTGCCTCCACTGCAGCCGCTGACGGCTCCACTAGGAGCCGCCGCCACACGGGCGAGGCCCTCAGGGACGCCCGCATCTCCCGCTGCCGCCCGTGTCCCGCTGCCGGGCCGCACCTCCCCAAAAAGCATCCCGCACTTATCTCAGGATAACAGCCGTATCGCTGACTCCAGGTCGGCTGTGTCCCAGTGGGGGGTGGACGCCTGCCAACGTGTGTCTGTGTGCGGGGGCCCGTATCTCAGAAAGGAAGACCGACCCTCAGTGATAAGCGCGTCCCCTGAATAAAACAAAGGCTGCCTATCTTATATCGGGCTGCTGTTTTCTATAAAGCGACCCTCTAGTGATGCTGAGGTAGGGCCTTTTAAAGGGCTGCCCTGGATCTGCCTGATTCCCTTCCCAGACAGGCGAGTGCGGGGGCCTTTGGAATCGGAGGAAAGCGGGGGCACTCAAGGATACGCGGGGCGGAGGCAGGTGCCTGCAGGCCCAGCCCGGGCCTGGTCCGTCTCACGGAGGACGCAAGGATGGCTCCAGCAGACTTGCAGCACTGCAGGTGCAGGATTTTGCTCAGTAAAACAACATATTTCTTCCTTCAAAGAAACATCACCCAATGCATTACCCAGCAAACCATTATGAGTGAGCAGGAGTCGCAATTATTCGAGCTGAATAACAACGCAAAGACGACTATCGACCACTGATCTGCGTGTCGCAAAAATGCGCTAATCAATGCGGATCTCCCTTCTGGAAATATTTCATTGGGATGCCTGATCTCACCTATAATCTTTGGCTCGTGCTGATGCGCAGGTGATGTCATCTATTTTCATGGAGAGAAAGCAGTGGAATTGTGTTATACGCTTGAAGATCCTAAGCCAGCACAGATGTTAGACATTAGAAAAGGCCTGAAATATTATCCACGTACTGTGATTAATGCCTTTCACTTCACACTTGCCCCCTGGCTATGGCTGTTTGACGTGTTACGCTTCCCTCCTCAGATCTGATTCCCTGACCTCTGCCTGTCTCCACGGTAACACACATCCAGCACGCATGACCCCTGCTTCAGGAAATTAGTAAAAATAAACCACCGATCTGCTTTACTTTCTGGGGACGGAATCGGCATGTTCCTCTGGGGTATGTGACACAGCATAACAAGAATGTCACTTGTCTCGGCTCCATACGTCTTGTTAGACGTTACTTATTTGTACAGGTTACCTGCAAATATTTTTGCTCTTTCAGGTCTTTAAGGTAATCTGAGCATGGATGTCACCACCAGAAACAAGAGCTTTAAGCACAGGCTTACACCAGACTCGGCTCCTGGTCCAGGCACTTGTCATCTCGCCACTAGACTACAGGAACTGCTCTCATGTTGCAGTCCTTCTTGTCTCCCTACACTGGCCTCCCGTAGGTACTTGCTCCAAGTCCTTGCCGTTAATAGAATAGCACCTACCTACACCGAGTGAGTCACTCAGGCCGATATTCCGTCTCTCCCTCGTCGGCCAGCAAGCCTCATGAACCCCCATGTGAAAGTACGTCCCACTGCAGACGTTACTTGTGTGTGGTTCCTCCATGGTGGAAGGAGATACACGTCCACGGTCGGTCAGCAGAGTCCGTCTCACTCCTTCAAGAAATGCCTCAAGACCCATCTTGAGGGAATACCTCAAGCAACTCATCCAACCACTGAGCTCCTCCATCGTCACTGGCTGTGGTCTCTTAGCAACACTGGATGCTCTTGTAGTTTACACTTGTCTTGTAAGTACCCAGAAACCATGTGGCCTGGATCTGAACTGCTCTTACCATGTTTTCTAACATATGGAATAGCTCTTGCTCCGATGTCGACCTCCACTTGTCACTGGTCACTTGCTGGAGTGGAGCCCAGCTGCTGTTACAGCTTGACAGCTTTACGCTGGCGATCATCCCCACTGGCACGTCGCTTTGGGTAAAAGCATCTGCTAAATAAGTGAATGGAAACGTGAATATAATCTGAATCACTGCCGGGCAAGTTACCCCACGTGACGATAAGATGCTGAGGTTTTACCACATACTACTTAAAATTTAAAGCGACGGGTATGTTTTCTACCTGGAAATGACACATCAATACTCTCCTCAGCAATGGAAGCCAGGTGATGCTAATGCTGTTTCACAGAAGCTCCAGCAGGAAATGCGTCCGTCCAGGGCTGATTTTTACAAATTTCTGTCCTAATTATCACAGAAGATATACTCGAATTCTTTGAAGGTGACTGTTTTCAGTCGGCATGCCTGTGTAGCTCACTGCAGGAAGCTACTCCGACACCCTCCACAGGAACCCATTTCTAATGTGTCTATGAGTTCCCAATTCTCTGTTTTGTACATAAACTCCTTTTGCAAATATAGTTGCAGCCTAAATACAAGCGTGCTTCGTACAGTGTTAGATACGCGGCGCCTCGTCACTTGTTGTCCCAGCGTCATTACATGAATTAAATATTATAGTTGCCTACTTAGGATTATAATTAAGCTCCTAATTACACCTGAAAACTCAAGAGCAGACAGGAAAACAGCAAATCAGCGCAGCATTTCTGACTGACACTCACCGTGCCTCAACACGTAGCAAGGCTGTTTGCCCACAACATACGTCCGCTTCACTGATTTCTAATAGGTTGCACTACTGCTCCTTAACTCCTTCCCACGGAGCTACTCAAATGAATGTGCTTCCATGCACGGCGGGTAAGTGCTGTTACTGGGGCCCCTCCCCGGACACCCCCTCAAATGCTCTGCGGGGTTCGGCTCCTGTGACTGGAAAGGCCAAGGAAGATGGATAACTTTATCTCTGCACTCCAGACCTGTGCCCCATGGGCCAGCACATTGTCGTGGTGACGGACACGCCTGCCGGCAGGGGGGAGCGGTGCATGATGGGATGCAGATGATTGCACAGGATGCGAGTGCGGATTGTGGTACCGGGCACGGTGTACAGAAAACTCCGGAAAAACTTCTGACTATTTCTGAAGATACAAACTTATCAGGCACAACCTCATACATATTTTCTTGGCTGTTATTCAACTGATTCCATTTGTAATTAAGACTAATGCCGCTGTATCAAATGCACAATATACAATTAAATTATTTTTGCAGGCCCCAAGGTCTCTTTCTTCGGCCATGGCAACCCAGCCGCGGACTGAACACCAATCCTGATTATATGTCGGAATGAAGAAATGCCTTTGCACTCGGATAAGTCACGCTACAGTCATTCATTAAACTATTACACTTTGTCTGTTTTTGGAACAGAAATGCAAATTGCATAAAAAATAAAAGCGCAATAAAATCAAAGTCTGCAAGATGTAACTAACATGTTAAAGGAAATAACTAGAATCCATGAAAACAGCAACTGAAGCTGCTGTACACTTCCTCCATTTGTTTTTTTTTTTTTGTGACCTAAGGATGAGGAGGGACTTTCCGTCACCATTAGTCGAACAGGAAATGCCCTGTAGCCAATTAGCCGGCGTCCTCATATTGACAACATTTAATATCCACACTGAGACCCTCGCTGAGACCCTCTCCCTTAACAGGGATCCCAAAAAGCCAAGCCTAGTGTATCTTTTGCATTCACTGCAATTGCTGAAAGTAAACACTTCTTAATCACCCTAATAAATAACCAACCTAACATCAGACTTCATCCCCTGCGTCAGACTGCTATGGAGCGACAGTGATGCAGAGTCGAAACGACAGCGAGTGCTGGTCGTATTTAAACCTTTGTAGTGTTGAAATGGAAGATGCCCCCCCATGAGGAGGCCGAGAGGGCTGCTTATGCCTCTGTCACGCTGCCACAATTAACTTCTGCACCGGGCGACGGCGATTAATTCGGCGCCGTGTGGCTGATGGCCCAGCTAACATTCCAGTGCAGCCGCCCCCAGAGGTGCGTGGTGGAGAGCGAGGCAGCCCCGTCTCTCTGTGTCAGCTGCAGAGGCACCGCCCACCTGCTGTCAGTTCCCAGCACTGCCTCGCGGCGAGGCAGCCCCGTCTCTCTGCTGTCAGTTCCCAGCACTGCCTCGCGGCGAAGCACCGCCCACCTGCTGTCATTTCCCAGCACTGCCTCGCGGCGAGGCACCGCCCACCTGCTGTCAGTTCCCAGCACTCCCTCGCGGCGAGGCACCGCCCACCTGCTGTCAGTTCCCAGCACTGCCTCGCGGCGAAGCACCGCCCACCTGCTGTCAGTTCCCAGCACTGCCTCGAGGCGAGGCACCGCCCACCTGCTGTCAGTTCCCAGCACTGCCTCGAGGCGAGGCACCGCCCACCTGCTGTCAGTTCCCAGCACTGCCTCGCGGCGAGGCAGCCCCGTCTCTCTGCTGTCAGTTCCCAGCACTGCCTCGCGGCGAAGCACCGCCCACCTGCTGTCAGTTCCCAGCACTGCCTCGCGGCGAGGCACCGCCCACCTGCTGTCAGTTCCCAGCACTGCCTCGCGGCGAGGCACCGCCCACCTGCTGTCAGTTCCCAGGACTGCCTCGAGGCGAGGCACCGCCCACCTGCTGTCAGTTCCCAGCACTGCCTTGCGGCGAGGCAGCCCCGTCTCTCTGCTGTCAGTTCCCAGCATTGCCTTGCGGTGAAGCACCGCTGCTCCTGACAGGACTGCTGCACGCGCTCAGATGAAATCTCTCTTTAGCAGAGGCCCTGAGCGAGCCTGGGCGCACCTTTAAAGCCGTAAGAGGAGCTTTTCTGCATCCTCCGCTAATGAGAGCGAGTAAATATAAATTGAGAATAATCCATCTCCGATTGTGATGTCGTGGCCATTTTACAGGAAAAAGCTTAGTTTTTGCTTCTCGCAGTCTGAAGTTCGCTCGAAAATGTCATTAAGCCGCTTCTCGTTTATTTTCATTTTTTTTTGAACGAGGCCCTGGCGTTTCTCCACCTGGATGGGTACCCGCGCCACAGCAGCGAGGACAGGCAGGCGGCGGCCCTGTGGCCGACGGGCAAGGGGGCCGGCGCCTTGCCCAGCCGCCACGTAGCCCGTGCCAGGCCCGTCTCCCAGGTTACGCGCGGCTGTACAAACGGAGGCTGGAATCGGCTGAAGGGGTCGGGGTGCGGCCGCCCGCTCTGCCTGTTTGTTTGCTCTCGCCTGCTGTCGCCACCCGCAGCCACGGCGGTCGCCCGGCATCTCGGCACGGCAGCCCGGGGATCCGGTCAGATGGGCGAGGGCACGGTACGGCGAGCTTGGCACGGATGGCCAGCTCCTCCAGCGGCCCTGGACTGTACCTCACCATGGGAAGAGATTATTATTCTTCTGATCTACCTCATTATGTAGAATATCAATTGCTACTAATTACCGGTACAGATGTCTCTCTCCTAGTCAGCGATTGGCGTCCACCACTGGCTATGATAGCAATGGCACTTAGTGTTTATCGTTTTTTTTTTAATTCTTCTGGGTTAGCTTCAAAGAGTCAGACAGCTTTCTTTACTTTTCAAATCCAGTTCATGCCCCTGGGGAGTTGATGTTTTCATTTTACGCTCCTATGAGTGAGATATTAATCCTAATTAGGCAGTACTTATGTTTCCATTG
Organism: Paramormyrops kingsleyae; assembly: GCF_048594095.1. NCBI lineage: Eukaryota > Metazoa > Chordata > Actinopteri > Osteoglossiformes > Mormyridae > Paramormyrops > Paramormyrops kingsleyae. The sequence continues at coordinate 3,463,409 of NC_132815.1, read as the reverse complement.
ACCGGGGCAATGCAGACCTTGAGACTGCCTCTGTTTCTGCCGCATCCATGGTGTCTCAGTCCGAGAATCTCCTTGAGCCCAATTACATCTGCAGGGAGTGTCCTCCACATGAATGAATGTAGTTGTTGGGGAAGTGAAATTAAAGAGCACTGCAATGCATGGCTCAAGGTATCGCTGTTAAAGCTCAGATAGTCACTTGTTACTCCAGCAGAACGATTATGGGGTGTTTTTGTTTTTCTTTGTATAATTTTTTTTTTTTTACGATCAAATGATGCACAAAGTAGCAAACTACCTCCAGATTTGCAAATGAGTTGAATACGTAACGGCTAATCTATCAAATCAACTGAATGTTCACTTTTCCTTCTCGATCTTCTGAACTGAATGTAAGAATCAGACAAAAGCACGAAACGTCACCTTGCAGTATAACCTATTTAAGCAGATTGTTTTACTTTATGAGGCAAACAAAAAATTTACCTTGCAGTGCGGCAAAAGTCTTGATGGGATATTTGTGTGAAAGGTGAGATGTCAATTATTTATTTAATTTTATTATTATTATTATTTTTAACTTTTTCAAGAAAATCAAAGCAGAAACCCAACTGTGCAAGAATGGGCTTCAGCTCTCAGATTTATTAGCTCAGAAAAATTATTTATGACTCACGACATGGGTTTTCAAAGTCTTTGATTCACTCTGAATAATATGTGATAATTAGCTCGCCCCTTTAAGTGTTGCTTTTTTAAAATGAGTGGGACTCAACGGTCGCTCTATTTCAATATAATGTTGTGTGGCACCAAATGGTAGATCTCACATCTTTGTCATGGAAACACGGAGGCTTTCAGAGTCGCTGTTAATTTTGGGTGGAAACGGAGCTGAACAATGGCCAACACAATAGGGCTGTTTTGCACGGCGATGCCACATTCGATGGTGAGCTACATGAAAGGAACGTGCTGCATCCACTTAAAGTCAAATTAAAAACGCCGGCATTTATTTTTTAACCTCCTTGATTTGAGCCTTTAAAATAAATGGAAACATAAATATCAATAAAAACACACGTTAATCGGTAAATATAAAGAGCTACAGATGCTTCATTTAACGGTTCTCAGTATGTTATTTGTAAGATATCAAAAAAATATATATATAACCATTGAAGATTACTTATAATTTCATGGCTAAATTTTCTATGATGTGAGCGCAACTGATATGCATGGCTTGCTGTTGTAATTGTCTTGGACCCAAGAATGGACCCGAATCACTTTGCAGATCCAGAAATGCACACTCTAAAACGGGCCATAAAAGTGAATTATGACTTCAGGCCCGTTCTGGCCCCAGAAGGCGAGAATCACAGCCCATTGGACGCCCGTGAGCCGACTTCAGGAAGACGAGCCTCTTCGCCGTCACGAGTATCTCCTCGGCAGGTAGTGAGCAGCATACCCGGACGGGAACCCAACCACAGCTAGCTATTTTGATTTGCTTGCAGTTTTTCGTAAACCAGTTCTAGCACAGAACAACCTTAGATATAATTTGCATTCGTTGTGAAGTGGAAATGAACTAAACGTAGTCTCAAATTTCATGTTTTAAATGTTGAATTAGGCTTCATCAGTATTCCGTTTGGTTTCAGGGACGACCCCCCACAAATGCAAATATATTAATGTGCTGGAGTCTGGAACATTCCGTTGCAGAACATACATGAGTCAGGAGTTTTAGCTGCTCAATCAAGGCGAGCAAATCTTGAACGATGATCAAAAAATGTCAGTTCGAAAAAGTGTAACTATAGCTATAGAGAGCATATAAATGTCAAGTTGCTGTTATTACTTCATTTTAGCATATTGCAAAACATTTTCAAGTAGCCCAATTTTGTACTGACAAACACTACTTTCAGCATCGGTAAACAAATCCAGTTGTTTGTCATTTGAGACGACCAGTTGCACAAGATACCCTGCCAACTGAATCAGGATTGGCTGAGATTCTTAGGCCATGAAGAGGTTAGCCAAATGCTTAGGCATCACCGGATGCCATATCTGCGGATTATAAGTTGGCTGGAAGTAAAAATAATCAGCCGTAAAATGAAAGCTAGTGGTCAGATACCCAGAGCCTCTTGAATATGCCTTTTAAGTCTTTGACTGCCAATACACACCATTCATATATATATATATATAACTGTATGTATATGTCACACACTGATTTACATTCTGCATGTACATTTTCTATATTTATTGTTTCTTGGCACATTTCAATCTAATCTAGTTTATGGTACTATGGTCTGGAAAGTTGAACATTAATACATTTCAGCTGCATTAATCCTATTATCACCCTAGTCAGTTTCCAAATGTGTTTTAATACATGTTTATTAGTTTTATGGATTAACATAAAGTGTAATAGTTGCATTTTTAGCTCATTGGTATGTCAGGAGCAGATTTGTGATGTTAAGTATAATACCTTAATTATTTTACCAATTATGTGTTTTGCAAAGCTGTGCTTTGGTGCTGCTAAACATTGTCTGGGTATAAATATTAGACTAGTCTGAATAATTATTTCTCTATGGGTTCAAATGCTGATGGAAGTAGAAAGTTTCTAAGTTTTATTGCCTGGTCTACAGAGTACGATGCAATTCTTAGTCGGACATTTTCTTCAGACTACAATACCAATGAATGACTGTAAAGAATAACTATATTTTAAATATAATAATGCATGCAGAAAAATAAAATAGCATTATGGTGCTACAAGCTAATGGCGGCTCCTGGTGTTGCTCATCAGGTTAGTGCCTGTGATCGGAAGGTTGCTGGTTCGGGTCCCAGCCTCGGCGGAATACTCACATCCCAGGAGGTGTCACATCCCTGTGTTCATACTCTAAATGTTGCTCTCGTGGTCATAGCCCAGTCGGCATCCTACAGAGGCAGACACACCAACCCCAAAAACTGTTAAATGGCAGCTGGTGGCAGCGGTAAAACCGGGGGGGGGGCTTGGGTTGGCCCCCTCAGAAGATGCCACCCACTTTGCCCTTGCCTGGAGCCGCCATTGCACTAGCCTGCATGCGCACGTCTCAAAGGAGAGCATGATGGGATATGCGAAAAGGAGGGTTATGCACATGGAAAATAAAGCACCGTTTCATTTAGACTGATTAAAGTCAGACTCATCCAAAGATCAGCATTCAGCACTTACATAAAATGTATCCATCTAAGATACATTACCATGTGGTCAGTCCATGTGGTAGGAAACATTACCGTGTGGCGAAGACCTGCTCCAAACGTACATCGCAACTGGAGTTTGTGATCCCTTTACCTAACTTCCCATTCACTTATCACATAATAGCAGATATGAAGTCCGTTCTAACATCTTTATTGATGGAGGATGAGGAAAGGAAGCGGATGATCCTGGTGAGGACGTGTACACGCTCGCTGCTGCTCCATCGCCAGGCTCCGTGCCCCCCCCCCCCCCCCCACCTTGGTAGCCCGACACATGCCTCGTATCTTTTAGGAAAGCCAATCATTTATGGTGGGGATGTCAAACTGGCAGCTAGGAGTGGTGCCCAGTCCGCACGAGGCCCGTGACAGCGGCTGCCTGGAGACGCCGTTTGGCGTGCGGATTGCCTGCTCACGGCGTCATCGCTGGCACGCCCGATGATCGCACGCCCCGTCGGGTCCAGGAGAAGGCATGGCCATTTAGGGACACACTCGCCATCACTAGTCATATGACAAGAAGTTCGCGCTGCACCCAGACACACCTGCTGAAACGGAAGGGGCCGGCTGAGTGGGATGCCACAAATCGTTAAGTGGTGCGCAGCGTCTCCGAGGGGCCACTGGCGTCCTCAAGCCAAACTATTTATTTTTCCCCAAAAAAATAGATAAAACCAGCAATTCTTTTCAAAACACCTGTGATTAATCTGGACAACAAGAAGCCCCAGTGTAACATAGAAATACAGCAACAATAATGGGTTCACAATGCCTTTGTTAATGCTCGCGCAGCCCATGTTTTGGTTGAAAAATATTATTGTGTAATTCAAGAGCATAAAGGTGCACATGGAATAATTTCAGGGAAAATTACAATTAATTTCTTTCTTCACCTTCTGCTTGTACCAGCTGGATTCCCAAAGGAGAGCTCAGGTTCTATTCATCCAGCCCAGAGACTGTGTACGCTTTCCATCTGATAAGTGAATCACAGGGCTATTTTGTATTAATTATTAATTTCACAATATGACACAAACACAGCCCTAGATCAAGAAGCTAAAATGAATCAGAATGAGTTTTTGTGTGCAACAAAGGCAAAGAGTGAGGGCCTGAATGTCAATGGTCTGGATTTGGGGCTTTGCAGTAAGTCACGGTAATGTGCATGCGACAGACCCTGTGGACGAGGCTGTTAATGACCTACTGTATCAGTTTGAAAATTGCTATTGGGATTGCCTGGGGATATCAGACTGTCTCTATGATTATGCCCATACCAGCTGCAAAAGGAAAAATCATGCATCTGTGGAAAATATAGCAGCATCTCTGGCATGCTATTGCATCGCATTCTGAACAGTACCATCACCTCAGACGCTGGGCCGTGGCCTGTCTTTAAAAGACGCACCTTTCGGTTCATGGTGAGTAAGAGTTATGTGTCAATCATTTACACACATCTTCAGAAAGGACACCATGGAACTCTCCTTCTTACTGCTCGCATTTGATGCCACGGTTTGCTCAGTTCACAGGACGAATGCAGGCGCCCATCAGCGGCATCTGAAACGGAACTCTCGCATCCCTTCTCCGAAAGCGAGTCCATCAGCACATACTGTACCTCAGGCTGATTTCACAAGCCCTTTGGAGTGCATGTAGAAAACACGCCAGTTAATATCGGGGTACGATCACAGGACAGTAATGAGGTTGGCAGGATCGGGTTTGAGGCGTTTAAAGTCTGCTCCAGAAACGATTTGGGTAAAAAGACCGTAAGTAGAAGATTGTTAGTGACTCACAGCATAAATTCTGTAATCATTAGAGAAATCCTGCGTCTGTCATCTGTCTCATCCAGAAATATGTACATGTGTCGTTTCCCTGGCTTAACATCTGACTGATGCAGGGCTGCGTTCCTGCCTTCTCTTCTGCTCGCAAGAGCTCAGTATTTTTCGGTTGTTGCTGCATGTCTGAAATAGTAGTAATAACTGAAGGAAAACATTGGATTGTTATAGTACAACTGGATGGCAGACCTTACGTATGTAAGATGACAAGCATTACTTTTGTGCAGCTGAAATCACATGATTTAGCAGAAATAGGGGAACAAAAATACTGTCGCTGGCCAGAACTTCATCATAACTGGGTGGCACCTTCTGCCCGTTGCCATCGCTCGGAGGGGGGATATTAATCCTGCCTTCGATTATCTCTCTCCGAGTCGGAACTCGGATAAAAACATCACAAAACACGTCACTTCCCGACGGAAACACGCCTCCTTTCTGAGGTTGATGTCGGACAGAATTTTGTTGTCGGAGATTCTTCTCTGACGTCATTTCAACATGGCGGCTTACACAGTCAACACTAGTAATTCTATTTTAGAAATATTTTAAAACCCTTATTTTGTTAAATGTATTAATAGCTATAAATGTAATTGCACGTGGTCAATTTAGATAATACCATATCATGACTGTAAACAGTACCCTAGCATGCAATATCAGATTTTTACCAGACTTGTTAGTGTCTTTTGTTTGTAGTTTGCCTCTCGAAAAAAGAATATCGCTATGGATCTACTAAAATACTTTATAAAGCTTTTAATGTGGTTTGACTAGTTCGTGTTTCTTGTTTGTATGTCTCTCAGAAAAAAGAATCTCACTCCAAATCTGCTAAAATATAAAGCAACAGCACACAACAGCGTGGTAGCTCGAACGGGAGATTGTCGGATGTGATGTCATGCACCTCGGAATTTCCGACTTCCGAGACATAATCGAATGCAAGATTAATCAATTGTTGGTGGTTATGAACTTCACAGAACTGGAAATGGAGAGAGCTGCTCATACTGACACTAACCAGAAAGCCTTTAATGTCATTGTACAAAGCAAGTACAGCAAAGAAATTAATGCTGTGAAATACACTCAGTGCCAAAAAATAAATTAAGCCCCCAGAAGTAATGATTTGGATGTTATTTGGTACGCATGCAGTCCAGTGATGATTTGATTTGCAAGAAGCTACTACGTCTAATCACCAGACACAGAGGATGCCTCGAGGATGCCTTAGACAGCATCACCTGCACTTGACGGAGTTTGACAGGGGTTGCATTGTGGGTTTGCATGAGGCCGGGTGGTCGCATCACGCAATTGCCCAGTATGTGGGGCAGATGTCACAGTTGCCCGATGTTGTAACCAATGGGCATGTGAGGGCACCCACAGACATTGTGAAGGTTCCGGTCGCCCAAGACGGACCACACCAAGGGAGGATCGTCGTATTGTGCGGCAAGCATTACAGAACCCCATGACATCTGCACCTGCCATTCGGACACAGGTATTGGACTCTCTACATCACCCCATGTCATCATGCACCGTGTCTCGACAACTGGCATCAGCCCGACTATGGGTTCACCATGCCATATGTAGGCTGCGTTGGACTGATGACGAGTGGTGTCCAGTGTTGGGGAGTAGTTATAACTACAAGTAGCGCCGCTACTAACTTAACTACATTTTTCAGTAGCTTGGCAGTAGCTCAGTTGCTTTTTAAACAGTGTAGCTTTTCCAGTAGCTAACTACTCTTTGCAGCAAGTAGCGGTGTAGCTGCGCGAATCAGCGCGATGCAAGGATATTCTTCTTGTTAGATTACAAACTCATTTTTTGCCATTACCGCCACCTGTTTTTTAATCACGCATCTTGCGGCTAACGGTTCACTGACGTACAGAAGTGGCAAAACGCAACCGTCTTTCCGACAGTCGTTTTGAGAAACTTCTCTTGTGTCGAATTAACAGGTCAGGCACTTCTGCTTCAGTTTAGTTAAGAGAACAAATTGAGTTGCCTATACATTTTGTTATTGCCTGCTCTTATTAGAAGGACACTGCACCTCAATTCTCGACTGATGGTGTGAAACCATTCCTGTTTTGCTTGAGTGGTATAACAATAACAGTGACTAACTATGCCAGTTCAACTAAAATACTTAACATTTTCCAAGCGTTCTTACTCTTCAGTTGAGGCTTTTGTAACATTACAAATTATAACATTTTGACCCTTTGGAGTTAATGTTTTGGATGAGGTTTCAGTCTACTGCAACTACACCAGATAGTTCTTTCCCTGCCAGTGCCACATGTGAGCGGTTGTTCAATGTATTTTCTTGCCAAAATGCAACCATCTCACAATCGGTATTTTTGAGAAAATGTTCTACATGCAATTTACGTTGGATGTATATTTTGTTCTTGCAATGTTGTATTTGTTGCAATTTTGCACTTTTGACAAACAGTCAGATATTTGAGTGTTGTGTGTAATAAAACAATACTCTTTGAAATCATAATTGTATTGCATTGTTTTAAACACTAAATATTTTACTTAAAACATTCCTCAGACACTTATTCAGTTATTTATAATATACGTTGTTCAAAAAAATCAAAAGCTAGCTACTTTTTGATAGTAACTTGTCTTACCCCTCCTGAGACAGCACCCTGGTACAGTCTTTCAACAAGACAACGCCCGTCCACACATGGCATGTGTGTCTATGGGCTGCCTGTGTCATGTTGAGGTCCTCCTGCGGCCAGCCAGGTCCCCCGATCTTTCTCCAATCGAACATGTGTGGGATCTGCTCAGACATTAACTCAGACCCAGTGCCAATCTGCAGGATGTCCAGGGTCCTTTACGCACCGTATCGCCGCATGTATCCAGGCCCGGGGAGGTGCCATACCCTACTGACCTGGGACCAGCAGTGTGCCCATACTGCCAACTCTGTTGTTAGTTTGATCTCATATTATAATCATTGTAATACCATCACATGACCTTTGACCACGTGCAGATTAATTTCATTTCCACCGCTCTGTCTGGGTGCTTAACTTTTTTTGAGTCGATATCCATCCATCTTCCAATGGCTTATGCTGGACAGCGTCATGACAGCCTGCAGCCCATCACAGGCAGACACAACAAGAATGGCGTGCCAGTCTGTAGGGCGGCACTTACACGCACAAAGACTCCGTATAGGGAATTCATAGACCCCAATTAGAGTAGAGGAGGAAACCCACACAAGTCAGGGGGGGACATGCAGGCTTGTATGTGGGGTCCAAACCCCCCCCCACCAGAAACACGGCAGCATTGCTGCCCACTCAGTGCCATTCCAGGGTGATACGGTATGAATAATATACCTCCAAGCCTGTTTGTAGCAACATTAATGCAGCGAGGTTAGCGGTTTTGTGTGTACAATCTGAATAAATCAGGCATCTGTATTTTAATGTGCACCAGCTCACCCAAAGTCCAAGGAGACAGTTATGAGTAAAAATGTATTGCATGTTGGCCTGCGCTTGGCCTTGCTTCAAAGTGTCACATGAGCCTGCCGGCTCATTCCAGAAAGGCTGCCGGCATTGTATTCCACTTCCCCTTTAAAGCATTATCGAGCTCCACCGCTGATGGAGCCGTCTTGGCCTTGCCCTAATTCTGCATTCTACTTCATCTCGGAGATGTTGAGGCCAGGGATCTGTGCTGGCAACTGAAACGTTCTGATGTTTCTCGGTAAAAACGGAATTATTTGCATATGTCACAGTCACACCCATTTTTCTGGAGCTGGAGCCTGATGCTCTGATCATTATTCCACCCCATGCCTGAATTGCAAAATTTATAACACTACCGGAGCGTTCTGATCCTCCCGCACGAGGTACGTCTTAACTCTGAATGCCAGCGATGCTTAATATCAGTCTTTTACTCCTTACTGTACTGCAGGTAAATCCACAATCATCAGCTTTTACAAAAACAATTAAGAGGAACTTGAGGAGCGGATTTGAAACTGCGTCAGCGGAGCGACATTAGTTAATTTCACCTGGACTTGTTCCTAATCGCCATAATTATATAAGTGTGGAGGTTTTCGTTTTAATAGTTTAGCTGAACCTGTGACACAATTAGCAAAGTGTCTCCTTTGATTTTGATCACTCACCAAATTTTCTGTCTCTGATTTGTTTAGCTACTAAATGTACACAGTACAAACTAATGAGGTGCAACTTGCAAATAAGCAGTTGTATATAACCTGTAACCTCAAGATGTGTTTTTGTTACTTTTGCTGAATGTAAGCTGTAATGTATTCTGTAGCTCTACAGAATATAGCGTAAGGTCTTCCAATCTTTTTTTTTTTTATATAATGTAGTGATATCTTACTATCCTATCAGACTGGGAAAAAATATGTACCGTTTTTATTAAAATTTCAATCTGAAAGTCATTTCACTCTGATGTGGTTAATGTTTGCTTTTGTTTTTACGCAGTAATGGTATAGACCTGTGTGTGCTTTACTACAGATATACAGGAGACGTACTGCACTTCCACTTCAGTCTGTCTCACAGATCTAGCCTTACTGCGCTTTATGAAGCCATAGCTTCCAGCGATGTGATTATTCCCCCGCAAAAAGAAAGATGTTGACATTCAATCTGACTTTATTATTACACAGCATCATCAAAAACAGAAGAGCCATTGAGTCAGGAGAAAATAAAGCAAATATCCCAGAGACAAAGCTTTTCAGTGCTGTGTGATCCTGAACAATTAGACAACACCTATCACTTCACTAGTTGACTCAGAACCCGAAGCTTGCCGCAAGGAATGACTCTTGTTTCCTTTAAAATCCTTTTTGGAGCTATTTCAAAAATGTTCTTAAGAGGGTACACTTCCATAAATGAGGAGAAGGAATTTGCTCTTGAGCTCAATTACATCTTCTGTCTGCTATCAAGTGCATCTAATTCAGTAGACCCAACAATCATCAATTGTAACTTTGATTGGTTCAAGTGCATGAGATAAAGTGTACTTAAAATGAATATCACATGTTGTGCAGGAGGTTAATTTCACAGTTTATGAATTAAGTGTGTCGCAATCTACATGTGTAATTAGGTGATGAAAACCTCGCCATGGATTGCGTTGCACCTAACTGACAAATATTGAAAAATGTTAGAACAAAGCATTTAGAATGTAGGTCACCATATGACATAAATACTGCTGAGTGAACAGCAAAGCTAACGCAGATTATGTTTCGCAAAGAATTTCACGCTGGTTTCTATGAGTTGCCAGGACAGATATGAACATACACCTTCACGGAACTGATTGACAAAGAGATCCTGACTTGTGGCTACAATTTGTAACTGAATCTTATTTGCACTTCTTGAGTTCAGCCCGATTCTACACAATCACAACAGCTGATTTCAGTGCAGCTGTTGTGTTGGATTTAAAATTTTCTATAGCTAAACTGATAATGAATGACATAATTAAAAAGAAACATCATAATTTAGTAGAATAGTATTTATAGCATTTATACATTTTTCTTACCTTGTGACCCTGACCAGGATTAGTGAAGAGAGGAGATAAATATATATACATATGTAATAAAAATTTATTATTTGTTTACAAGACATTACATTCAATTATGTGATTTTTAAACTATTTTCACATGAAATTCCAGTGTATTTTTAATCTGCCATAATCATAAAAAAAAATTGACAAATCAACAAAATATTGGCATGTCTTAAAAGTCAAAAAATATAAAAAATATACAGCAAATAAAAAGGTTTGGTACTGAAATCAAAAGCAGTTCGTGTTGAGCTGAGTCTGAAATCCCATAATAGTTATCATCATCCACATCTGCACTCTAGAAGCTATACTTGCTCCAAACTACAAAACACATTTAAAAATGTAATAATAAAAAAAACAAGAAGAACATTTGGAAGATGACATTATAAATATGTATATAATCTGAAATGAATGGAAGATTTTATAGAAATCATTTTATAGAAATTCCTGTAAAGCTTTTGGGGTCTTGGAATGGGTAGTGGGTACTAAGAATGAAGTGCCTTAAACCAATGTAAGGCCATTAGACAGACCATAACTCATTGTCAACCTTGTCATTAGCCAATCGTATGTTTTTAACCGGTGAGTGACAGGGAGGAGGGACTCCGGCAGCCAATCAGATTTCAGGTTGCCTCTGTATCCCCACCCCTGGATATCCCTCAGGTAACTGGTCCTGCTGGAGTTTGTCAGATCCGGTGCGTTGTGACTATTCCATTGTTCTAACTTCTCTGTGACCTAAGCAGAAATGATGCATGTGAAGTGAACGAGCAACAGACAACTGAATTTAGAGGTTTTCTCTTCTCATGGTACCCAGACAGGATGCAATATCTAAGCAATTAGATATGATAGACATGTAGTGTGATTTTGCTAAATTCTCCTTCGCAGGATCTGACATATGAGTTAGGAGTTATACTATTATTATGGTCTGCAATTACTGTTGCCATCTGCAGCTGGGCTACAGAACTCCTAGCTTTTGTCAGAACATGGGGTCGTGATGCACGTTCTTCCGCTCCAGATACCCAGAAGGACACTCCTAGGTTAAGTGCATGAAAGTTGTAAAAGTGGCAACCAGCGTAACTGCTACAGCCGAAAATGTAAATATGGAGGCGATAGGGGCAAAGCTTCTTTGATTTCAGAGTGAGATCCTAATCAAAACAACACCCCGCATTGACATTACAGCATAAAAACCGAGAAAATAAGTGTGGGATTTCCGTTACATGTCAATGAGATCTGGGACATAAGAGGCATGAGATGTACAGGTAAAATAGCAAATATTTTCTAGCGTTTTTAGCTAAAAACATCTTACAATGGTCCTTCAAAAAATATATGTCAAAAAGATGTTAGATATGATCATTCGTGTCTCCCGGCAATTTCTTAAATAAAGAGAACTGAGATTTCAAAAAGGCTGCGATTGGTTATGATTTTATAGGCGTGTAAGTGATATTAATCCGTAACCATTCAGATCTGCACTTAAAGTATCTGGCTCTAAATAAACCAAGACGAACTAGTCAGCAGCTAAGGTGCACATTGTATCATGTTTTTATAAACAAGTATATGTTCTTCAGATGAGAAAAGCAGCCGTCTAACATGAACATGTTGATATGTTCCTTCATGGTTCCTTTTTGGGAGAAACAAATAAAGAGTTTTCTTCTTGGTTTTAAATTAGCTTATATGTTGATTATTATCGAGACACTGCAGTTGCTACTATTCCAAACCGCAAAACTGAGATCCACACGTCCAGCCTGTCCTCCCCTCTATAGCTACCAAACCGTAACACTGAGATCCGCACGTCCAGCCTGTCCTCCCCTCTATAGCTACCAAACCGTAACACTGAGATCCGCACGTACAGCCTGTCCTCCCCTCTATAGCTACCAAAACGTAACACTGAGATCCGCACGTCCAGCCTGTCCTCCCCTCTATAGCTACCAAACCGTAACTCTGAGATCCGCACGTACAGCCTGTCCTCCCCTCTATAGCTACCAAAACGTAACTCTGAGATCTGCACGTACAGCCTGTCCTCCCCTCTATAGCTACCAAAACGTAACACTGAGATCCGCACGTACAGCCTGTCCTCCCCTCTATAGCTACCAAAGCGTAACACTGAGATCCGCACGTACAGCCTGTCCTCCCCTCTATAGCTACCAAACCGTAACTCTGAGATCCACACATACAGCCTGTCCTCCCCTCAATAGCTACCAAAGCGTAACACTGAGATCTGCACGTCCAGCCTGTCCTCCCCTCTATAGCTACCAAAACGTAACACTGAGATCTGCACGTCCAGCCTGTCCTCCCCTCTATAGCTACCAAACCGTAACACTGAGATCCGCACGTACAGCCTGTCCTCCCCTCTATAGCTACCAAAGCATAACACTGAAATCTGCACGTCCAGCCTGTCCTCTCCTCTATAGCTACCAAACCGTAACACTGAGATCCGCAAGTACAGCCTGTCCTCCCCTCCATAGTTATACCCTTGCATATTGCAATTGCGTTCTTAGCTTTGCAGAGGAGGAAGTTTCGCTCAGACCTAATATTGAGGCCTGTGTACCTCGAGGGACGACATCGCATGGGATGCTGATGGTATCGATGTAAACGGGCCACCGTTAGAATTTTGCCGGACATTTGAGTGCATTCAAGTAGGTCAGCCTGGTAGCAGGTTGAAGAGGAAATCCAAGCCACCCCCCCCCCCTCCCAAAAACCACTGGGGAATACAGTAGGCCACAAACCAGGTCAGAATATGGATCATAATGTTATGTTTGTGTCCGCTAAATGATTGATTAGATAGTGATTTGGGATTTGGGTCAATGACGGAAGAACGCATTCAGTTAGTATAAATATATTTATTTTGGTTTTAGTTATTTGTCTCCTTTGTGTCTCTTTGTCAATATATGGAATTTTACTATTAAATACATTTCAGCTGAGTATATTTGTACATCAGTTAATATAGCAGCAAAATGTCTCTCAGACCAGTAGAGTAAATGCTGCACATATTTTTGATGACTCACTAGACGTTACTCAGAAATAATGACAGTAGAGCTTATATTCAATAGCAGCAACAGCTTCTGGGGATTTTTCTACAGCACAAACCGTGAGTATAAACACCAGGCCTCCACACGTCGATGCTGAGCTGCTCGTGTGGCCAGTGAAAGCTCTCGCCACATGATAGCGAGGACCAAGGTACGAGTGAGGCCTGGAACTCTACGAATCTGAAGCTTTTGCAGCCGTGTTACGGCCAGGTTGTGTTAATCGGGCGAACTGGAGGTGGAACAGGGCTGAACTCAAAAATTAGTGCAGTTCCCTGTGAAGCACGGGGCCCCACGCGGGTGGGGGGGGGGGGGGGGGGCAGCGATGCAGAACTAACAGACAGGAGCCATTGGGGGAGACCTGTCAGTCCATGGGCCAGGATGCTTTCAAGATCACACATGGAGAATCGGAATATTCGGAAAACCGGGAAGTTCCTCAAGACAGAGAAGGAATTATTTTGCTATGCTTATGACGCCTGAATAATTTTCCCTAAGTTAAGAATAAGGTGAAAATAACTCCTGTATTCTGCTTCAGATAAGTGTCTTTCTAGTCCGGTTTACTGCTGTGATTTGTAGACTGAGGTAATGACTTTATTATTATTATTATTATTATTATTAGTAGTAGTAGTAGTAGTATGAATATTGTTGTTTTGATATTGTCATTATTGTTGTTGTTTTCATTATTACTTTCCTTGTTGCTAATGTTTTTTGTTGATGTTGTCATCATTATTATAATTATTAGTAGCAGTATTGTTGGTGTTTTGTTGTCATTATTATTATTGTTGTCGTTGCTGTTGATGTTTTATTATTATTATTATTATTATTAATAATAATAATATATGTCATAGTTATAGCATGTCGGGAGAAGACAGCACACAGAAACGTGACCTGGGGGGGGGGGGGGCAGTAGGTTTGCTGCGATTTATCAGGGACACGACTAACGCCGCCTTAAAATAAATCTGCAGTTTCAGTGAGGGTGGAGAAAAGCAAACTTGGGTGTGTGACATGGAGACAAAAACCCGGCCGCAGGTTCTTGGAAAATCATCTGGATTTAGACAGGGGGCCTGTTTCGCAAAGCAGGATTTCTTGCTTAGGCGGATAAATTGTCGGATTTAAGTTAGTCTGGCTAGATAGATTTTATCTTTGTTCACTTACATTTAACACAGACTACCTTAAATCCAACAAGTTCAGAGTTTGCCAGCTCTCATGAATCCAGTATTACACTCACGCATTCAGACTTTCACGCTCACGCTCAAGAAATCTTACAGCAAATCTATATTATTCCATTAGAAACTTAAAATTAGCTACATCAAAAGCATCGAGGTAGTTCGCTAACCGTACAGACTATTTACAAGGCAATAAAATTCTTACATACATGTAAATGAGTGTACATGTGTATGCAGTAGGGCTGTTGTGACTAGTCGACAATGCCAATGCTGAAAATGGGCTGACATTGATATTTTAAATCGATGCATCGTTTTTTCAAATTATTATTTTAAATTGATTAACTTTATGATTTCTAAAATGCTTCAATTCATTTCATATCACAGCATTAGCGTTATGATGCAGGCCCTTTTATGGATAATGGACCTGGATAAAGGCTTTCAAATATCTTTTGTCCTTCTAGCTGCTAAATACAGTCATTATTAAAGCCATAAAGTTGTCTGCCTCCTAATGTAGAATTTCCATTGATTAAGTGTTTGTGAAAATGTCTGAGCTTATTCTATGTTGATTGACGTTGCGAGTGTGTGTATGTGTGTATGTTTACCCTACATGTGCGTGTGCATGTGTGTGTGTGTTCATGCGCGTTGGGCTTGTTGGAACTAGTGTTGTTATTGTAAGCTAAAACTGAAACAAACGGACACTAAGTAAAAGAAAGTAATTTGTGAAGTAAAATAAAAATGAAATGAAAAAAAAATGTGACAGACTTTAATCTGCAAAAAGTATTGCCACGCCACCAACGTCTTCTACCTTGTGTAACCACAGTATCTCCTCTTTTAAAAGTTGTTATTGCTGAGCTGTCCGTTTCTTCATCACCACTTCAGTGGTTATCACGTCCATGATTTACCAAAACAGTAGCATGTGGCATGCTCCGTTAACCGAATTTAATAAGTATAAGCATGCACTGCATTTATACAGGTTGCTAAATTAATCTCATTACTATTTTAGGCAGATAATCTGCTTATCGAATTGTGGGTGAAAATAATATTCGCATAGTGTCGAAAAGCTGTCTTCTGTTATCTAAAGCACTGCAATGACAAACAATTTGTTGTCATCAAAATTAAATTAGCTTAAACAGTCAAGTTGATTATCTGGAGGAAAATTAATCGTTTAACCAATCGGTTAATAGTCAATTGATTAATCCATAGAAAAATAATCATTAGCGGCAGCTCTAGCGTGCAGACTTGCCTCACCTTGAAAATCTCATGCTAGCCAGCTGATCAAAGTTGACAAACCATCAAGTTATCTGTCTCAGCAAGAAATCTTGCTTCATTAAACTGGCCCCTGGACTTACAGGAAGCACAACAAAACAGAGCTCTGGAGATCATTGTCACGTGACTCTGCCTTCCAAATAGGGATTATAGCCACGCCCCCTCCTTCCTCTATTATACTATATGGCTGGATATTTATCAGGCAAATGTACATAAGAACCATGTTCAAAGGCCTGGCCTGTCTCCGAGGACCTTAACTTTCCAGCCACAGAGGCTACTTGCATAGCACAACGCTAAACTGTAGCCTGTTGCTCGCAGTCATAGGATCTCCTTCCTAAGCTGGGATGTGGTCATGGAGAATGGAAAATCCCAAGGGGTGGGAATGCCGAGATCCACCCATGACCTGCCTCCACCCGCAACATTAAAAAATTACATTTTCAGGGCACACACACACCGACAGATGCGCTGATTTCATTCACCGTGCAGAAGTAATGTAATCTTAATTAATTTTACTTTGTTATTTGATTAAAACCTGAGCACGAGTGAAAAAAAAATCCACCAATGGTAATTATTTGCAAATGATCTGACAACTGGATTTGATGGTTCCCAGATGTTATTATTACTGCCGAATGTATGTTTCGTGTTTTTTCTTCCCCTCCTCATACTGGTAAACATCATATTGTCTTTCATCCTCGTCATTCTCAGACTCGCCTTTGTTGTCTTTGGACTGTTCAGCTTTAGTGCTCAGGCCGGCTTTCGTAATTCTAATACTGCCCCAGACTGTGTGTCACGACAGCGGCATTCAGTTAGTTACCATTTCATATTACCCTCCTTTGGACGACTATGCTACTTTTCCAAGGTGATCTGTTTGGCTCAGTCCGGGCTAGATCTCCATGTTAGTCTTCTGTCCTTTTTATGATAAACAGCCGTCTACTTTCACCCTTCTGACTGTCCAAGGGATCGTCCCATTCTGGCACCATCGCTGACCTGCTGTACATCCACTTGTAACAGAGGAACAATGTATGGTGGCTTGGATTTAAAGAAAGAGCAAGGAATACTGTTTTTCACCATTACATTTTAATGCATTTTTCTATCTGGACCATGTTACCTTAAATTCAATAGGTATATTACTGCAGCAATTACTGAAATATTAGTGGAATAAAACGAATGCTAATAGAAAACAGAATTCTTAAATCTTTGTTACAATACTGAGCCCCTAATGAAATGTGTTATTCGAATGGATACTGTGCCACTGATTATTATTTTATCTTTTGATTGTTTCCTTTAAGGCACAAATCATGAAACGTGTCCCAAAAACTTGAAAGGCGCTTTCACAGTGCATGTAAACTGCCCACAATCTGCATGTATAAAAAGCACTGCAAACTGGGAGCCTCACAGTCTGCTGCTCGCGGCGAATCCAGCTGACTGACTGGAGGCCGGCTTGCGAGCTGGTGGTCACACTCGCTAAGGAAGTAAGAAGCACATTCCCAGAGACCTACACGGCTAAGGTCAAGCAATTCCGAGATGGTGCGCTTGCCTGACCTCTGCGTACTGGCCAGCCAGGTACCACAGTCGAGCGCAAACCGGGCTGATGCAATAAGCATGTGTCTGACCTTGAATCCTGTCACTGCTGGGGGGGGGGGGGGGGGCGACCTTCAGGGTCTCTTAACATCAAATCTCACAGTCCATTTTGTATGCATTCTACGACACCCATAAATAAAGACAGAATGCCATTGCACATGAATAAAGATCTTTCTGTTAGCGTCCCTGACCTGCCAGGAGCGATCCACTGGATGCTGTGGACATCATTTGGCACTTCGATAGTCCCACAGCATTTCTACCACTTGGAAATGGAGTAAATATAGATGTAATTTAACTTATTTTGTCTTCTGATTCTGTTTCTCTGGTTCCATCCAGGTCTACCTCTCTGTTCCATACAGATCAGTAGTTCAGTAACTAACCCTATTCTTCAAAGGAAATTTGTATCATTAGTGTTTGATTTATTTAATCACTCAGTCAAAGTGTATTCCTCTGCAATGGTTGTATGCTCAATAACACAGGCCTCTGTCGTCTACATTTGTTTGTACATTTGTTTGTTTGTATCAGCCACTCGTATTTCAACAGGCACCAGCTTTCCTCAATATTAGCTGCAAGTGAATTGATTTTATCTGTATAGCTTTAGCCCAAATAAATGCTGCATTGTTCTTAGCTGGGACGCTGGCTGGACACTGTCACCTTTTCCACTTATTTCCCTGTAAACGGATGCAAGACGAGCAGTCAAACTATATCCATTTATATATGTTCCACCAGTGTGACAATTTGGCAGCACGATTAGCATCGCATTGATTAAATCGCTCATTTGTTTTGCTATGACTTTGCAGAATCGTGGATTCAGCAAGGGGGCGGGGCTTCATCGTGGGCAGGGGGTGGGCGATCCTCATCAAGCAGTGGAAAAAGCACAGAGCCTCCTTTGGTATCTTTTAAGGATGCTGCTGTTTGTATTTCCTCCTTCCCCTAATGATGCTCTTCTAATTGTAATTTATTACATCAACACTAAAGCCTCTTTGAGGAGAACGAGGAAATAGCAAAGAACATTTATCACACTCATGCTGATGTTCGTCTTTAGACTGGGGGGGCTGATGTTCTTCTTTACACTGGGGGGGACACCTTCTCACTCAGAGTCCATCATTAGCCCCAATCCACCCTCTGAACCAGTGAAATGCCCTTTCTTATTTCCTCGTTCCGCTAACAGAGGTGAGACCGATATGATTTCCTTCTGCCGTTTCCATGCGCACTTAAAGATTCATCCGGCCTTTTTTCATCCACGGGGGAAGTCACGGAGTCCCTCTCCATCACCCTAGCAGGTAGGCAATGTTTAAGAACACAGATTTGTAACCTGAAGGTTGTTGGCTGAAATCCCAGAAGGAACCCTACTGTTGTACCCTTAAGCAAAACACTTAACCTGAATTGCTCCAGTAAAATATACAGCTGTATAACTGGATAACCTTGCAAGTCGCTTTGGATAAAACTATCACCAAAGTCATAAAAAAACGAAAAGTATCTGTTTTCCTTGAGGGGTGTTAGCTTCCCAAGTAGGGGACCCATATGAACAAACAGCGCGGTCGCATAAGGTTATCAAGGATTTTTCGTATTTCAATTACATATGACAACGCTTGATGCTTTTTAAATGTTCACTACCAGTCAGTGTTTTTCCTTGTTGTGATTATGGCCGCATTCGTACTAAAACACACACTTGACATGAGAGGCACTTTATGGGACCTACTGAAATAAAGGTAGCTGATTATGAGAAAGACCTTGGTGTGTATGTTGATGCTTCCATGTCTCATTCTCGCCAGTGTGGGGAAGCAATAAAAAAGGCCAATAGGATGTTGGGGTACATCTCCAGGTGTGTGGAGTTTAAGTCAAGGGAGGTAATGCTAAGATTATACAATTCCTTGGTGAGACCTCACCTAGAATATTGTGTACAGGTTTGGTCACCATATCTTAAAAAGGACATAGCGGCCTTAGAAAAGGTGCAGCGTAGGGCCACAAGAATGATTCCTGGTCTTAGAGGAATGTCATACGAGGAAAGGTTATTTGAGCTAAATCTGTTCAGCCTCAAGCAAAGGAGACTGAGGGGGGACATGATCCAGGTCTATAAGATTCTAACAGGTTTGGATGCTGTTCAACCGAATAGTTACTTCAGCATTAGTTCAAATACAAGAACTCGTGGCCATAGGTGGAAATTAGCGGGAGAACATTTCAAACTGGATTTAAGGAAGCACTTCTTTACACAGCGTGTAGTCAGAGTATGGAATAGTCTTCCTGATAACGTAGTGCAAGCTGAATCCTTGGGTTCCTTTAAATCAGAGCTAGATAAGATTTTAACAACTCTGAGCTATTAGTTAAGTTCTCCCCAAGCGAGCTCGATGGGCCGAATGGCCTCCTCTCGTTTGTATAGTTCTTATGTTCTTATGTTCTTATGTTCTTAAGGAAGACGGCTATTGGGAAATATAAAATATTTATTTGAACTTTACATTTTACCATACATGATGATAATAATATTATTAAATAATAATAATAATATAATTATTTATCGCTTGTTGTTTCTTGATAAAAATGTATATTGGTTTTATATTATTTTATATGGTTTTATATAAGGTATGATCTCTCCACATTCAGGCAGTTTTATTAGGCATGAGAAAATTCATGTTATATTCTCAGAATCAACTGAAAAAGGATGTTTCCTTTTCCAAACACTCATCATACTTGTTGTAGAACCACTGTCCATGATTCAAAGATTCATTCAAGGAATCATGCATTAAAACTACTACTGACAAAACATTCATTTAATATGCATTGTACATCAATGTAGAACTTTGACAAAACATGAATTTAATATGTATTTGCATTAATAAAGGACTTACATGACTAATGACATATTTAGTTAATTGTATATTTATTTTGAATGTCATATAAAGAGCTTATATGGGTAAAATGCACAAGAGTCGTGTTATTTTTAAAAAACTTTTCCATATGGATAGTTATTTGTTACATTGTAACACTGCATATAATCCTCATTTCATTGGTCAAATGGTCACCGTGGTGACGAGGGACCTTTGCCGCCTGCTTCCCCATTGGCCGCTGCACTTCCATACACCAGTGCTGCCATTTCGGAAACACGACTGGACCTTATTATGAAGCTGGCTACGGGTCGCACGCCACACGAAATCCGAAAACGGGGTCGGCAGACATCACCCTCGATTCCAGCAGCTGGATGTGGTTAATTCTTATTAATTTTTGGCTGGCTTCGTGCAATTTCTGGAAGATTTCTCAAAAACCCGCTCGGCCGCGATGTGTCATTACGAACACGCTGATGCGTATTGCTGAAACTGCTGCGGCGGCCGTATCCAATGTCATTATATATAGCTGCCAGGAGCTAATCCAGGCCCATACTGAGTAGTAAAGCCTGGGATACGTAGCACAGCTACTCCTTAGATGTGGTGGTATCCCACACATGCATGCACAGATGCATAAAACTAACGAAGCCGTGCCATATATCTGTAACTAAGTCACTGGTAATTATTTACATATCGGGAAAAATCATAAGAAGCAGTCAGTCTTCTCCATATGTGACGCCGGTGTCATTATCCTACTTATAACCATCTTCATGGAAATAGTCAGGGAGCATTTTAGATGCTTTTGGACACATCAGAAGCTACTGTTGAAAATCTGGATCTTGTGGAGGGCAGGGAAGCCGAAGGCTGCACTACAAATGTGTTTACAGCTTAAGAGGCTGTACATGAAAGCAGGAAATAGTTCGGTATCTGTTTCTGTGCTGCTCGCCCTCAGAAACACGTCTCACAGGCTGCTGGGAAATTTCTGGGCTTGTAGGATTTTCCTGTCACCTTTCGCTGGGGATGGGGAACAGCACGGCGTGACACGGGGATGGGGCATGGGTAATTGGATTATTGGGAGGGGTCTCCCTCTTCCAGGTTTATGCGGCTGGGCAAACGGGTGGGATCAATGTAGTGTAGATGTGACAAATAAAAAGGTCATTTCGGA
Organism: Paramormyrops kingsleyae; assembly: GCF_048594095.1. Classification (NCBI taxonomy): domain Eukaryota; kingdom Metazoa; phylum Chordata; class Actinopteri; order Osteoglossiformes; family Mormyridae; genus Paramormyrops; species Paramormyrops kingsleyae. Next base: position 3,441,941 of record NC_132815.1, on the reverse strand, counting down.
GAGACGGTGAAACGAAACTATACTGCAGCCCATATGTCATTAAATAATGCATATTAATAGGCCTCAGAATTGGTGTCAGAACATATAAGTGTATACACCTAGGTATGAATGAGGGACAGGTGCAATGTATCAACAACAATCACCCCAGTCACATGACTCCTTCCAGAGACAGCCCCCTCCCTTTTGTCACAGGACCCATTTTTACTGTGAATATCCAGCTCACTGTATGCTATAAACCAATACATGGGGACAATGATATACAGTGACACTAGACTATTTACTATATTATTGTGCCTGATCTATCTGTGAGCAAACAGCTAGCTGAGTTTCTTTACGAGTCTGTTCAGTCTTCCTGTCAGGCGAATGTCTCCCACGTTCACGCTCTGCTTGGACGAGATCTGCAGTGTGATCTGACGTTGGGCTCTTTTCACGGGAGGACAAAGGCGGCCTGATTAGCGAGTTTGTTTGCTCGCCGCTCGTGCGTCTGTGATTTCGGGGAAGCCGTTCGGCTCCCGTTCTCCGCCGCTCCTGCCCAGACAATGCCGTTGGCACGGCAGCCTCCTTTGTCCGGCCGGGCGTGAGGAATCGCAGGAAGTCGTGCGAAGCCGGCATCTGCGGCGGGCGGGTGGGCGGGTTCGGGCAGGCGGGCGGCGGCGACCTGCTCGGCCGTGCGGGCGGTGGCGGCGCTGATGGATGTGGGCGCTGCTAATGATCTCCTCCACATTGCAGACGACCCGGGCACAGCTGTGGCACGGGGGGGGCAGGCAGCCAAGCCAGTGCCCACACCGGCACAGGTGACTGCTCGCTCCTTTCTGGGAGGGCTGTTTCTCCCACTCGTCCTCCCAGCTGAGATTGATAACTCTGTCCTCCCCTGAGACTCTTGTCCGTTCATGCGTATAGGTTTAGAGAGTCTATTCAGAGGGGGAAACATGCGCCGGGGGTGGGGGGGGGCATGCCCTCCCCAGCTCCCTCTATATCTGTGTCCGCATTCACATTATACAGGTCAGTATAAAACCCTGTGAGAGATACGGATAAATTAAAGAGCCTCTTTTGGTGCCTTTTCTGGTGCCTGAAAATTTCCAGGATTGGAAATTCATTTATTTGTGTAGGTCATTTAAAAACAACAGGAGTTGATCGAAAGTGCTTGCCAGTCTAGAGAGAATGGATTAACAAATACTATGTAGATAGTAAAATATATAAATAAAATAGCATGAAAACTTGCATATAAGAAATAAGAAAATAACTTAAAAATGAAAAATTTTATTATATTAAGTGTAATATAATAAGCAACAGATTAAAAAAGAACTAAGAGGTTAATTAAATTTAATGAAAATAAATAAATGTTATTAAAGTGAATAAAAAGTAACTTGAGTGTGGACTTTATAAAAACCACAAGAGAACCTCAAACTGAGTTGAAAGCAAGAGAAAAAAGGTGGGTCTTTAATTTAGCTTTAAAGTCATCAAAAGCAGAGCAGGACTTCATGTTGAACGGGGGGAAATTCCAAAGTCTGGGGGCAGCTGCAGAGAAAGCCGGGTCGCCTTTGGTTTCGAGACGCGTTGTGAGCGGCCAGAGGGCAGAATTCAGAAATAATAGGTCTGAAATGAATTGGGGGCTTTAAAAACAAATAGCAAAATTTCAATGTTTTTACTCTGTATTTCACAGGTAACCAATGCAGGAATGATGTGCTGCCTTTGTTTTCTCAGAGGGATGTTCCATTAAGTGCTTAGGATATATCCATCATCACATTATACTTGTCAGGAATCAACCGTGTGAAAGATGCAGATCAATAAAAGAGGCTCTTTCTCAACTTTTAGTACCAGGATATTTCCAGAATTGGGACCCAGATCTTCCAAAACATTCCGATTGACTTTTCCTTTTTTTGTTTTGGATTCTTGACTTCTCAGGTTCTGAGTGCTGTGGACTGAGGGGTGAAGGCCAGGTCAGGGTTCCAATTCGGCGTCTCACACGGGGTCTTTCAAAGGGGACTTGGGTAACCCTGTCGTCCCGATCAGGCCCTCCCCTCGCCCCCGATCGCGGCCCACACCTCATGATCTACGCGACATTAAGACAACTTTGATGTGTGCTTCCTGGAGGGCCCGGCCTCCCCGGGACCGGACCGGTGTGTAAGCGATACCCCCACAGAAGCTACTGAGCTCCGCTAAAAGCCCATTAGCGCTGTTTTGAAGTACCACCCAAAACATGTAAAATTATACAGGCTTTTAGAATATGGCTGCGGGGTGGGGGGCGATGTGAATGGGGCTTCTAAGGACGTGGTTTGCACATCTGCAGCACGGCCTGCGGGGGCAACGACAGGGGCGATGAATCTGGCCCAGGAGGTGATAACAATATTCTCAGCCCTGCTCTTTCTCCGGCCTACCTGGCCACGAGAGGCCCTTGTCTTTCGCTAACCCCTGACCCACCCACTGTAGACGGATATCAGAAGGGCAGTTAAGCACAGCATCTCTCTTAACATCTATATCTGCTGCTAAGTTAAGTATGACTCCTTTTCCCCTGATAATACTGCACTACTAAGGATACAGCTGTCTAAGGTATCACAACTACAGCTACTGTTACAAATACTACTGCAACTACTAGATTCAAGATTCAGGAGCTAATTTGTCAAATGTACAGTAGACAGTGAGTTAAACTACGCAATGAAATGCCTACACACAAATTAAACACAGAAAAACACAAAAATAAACACATAAAACAGAGATGGCAAGGTGCATACAGTAGCACAGTAAATACAATAACAATTTTAACATAATACATAGACACTGCAGTATAGACTAATTGAACTACTGCTTCAATTATTCATAATAATACAAAATAATAATACAATGAAATATGATGTAGCTCTGCTCATTGCAATGTTTTTAAAAAATGACAGAACAGAAGGATGTTCAGTTAAGTATTTCGGATGTGGTTTAATTCTAGAGCCATTACAAAGCTCTCTGCGAGTCACACTGGCAACATGAGAATGCTGAAGGTCCCTAAGGGGCTATTCTGACGGGCACTTTGTCACCTGATAAGCCATGAAAAACAGTAGGACAGCAGAGCTGTATAAGGGGGCGAACCACGCGCCCGGGGCAGCGGTACCAGCGGTAATAATGGCATTCACTTTTTGCTTTATTTATCCTTTGACTGGTTCTTTTGTTTTCCCAAACACTGGAGTGCAGCACATTAATTAGGCGTCTTGGCTGAAAGTCTCATATTTTGAGATTTGTTTTTTACAGTGATGCTCCAGTGTATATATTTGTGTTTCAGGTTCATTTAGTTCCATGTAGCATATTTTCCAGTCAACAGCATGACCAGTAATGCATGGGGGCAGCATCATGACTGATCCATGGCTGATCCATCATGACTGATCCATGGCTGATCCATCATGACTGATCCATGGCTGATCCATCATGACTGATCCATGGCTGAGCGTGGAGAAGCTTTTTAGGATGGAAGGCGAAGAAATATTATGAAGATGACCACTTCATCATGTCAAAGCTGGGGTCTGGAGGCCCCTTTGAGTAGTATGATCATGCAGGGGGTCAAATGCAAATCTGAGGATGTCCTCGGGTGTCTGTCTGACCACCTGTGCCCAGAGACAATGGGCCAAATGCAAAGTCAGTAAACGTGTCAAAATGCATTTATAGCTGCCACTGTTTACGAGCGCGTTTCACAGAACTCGGCCATACAGTCAGGCAGTCGACACCGAACACGCACGGAAACTTCCCCTGCTTCAGTTTGGGCGTTGGGGTTCTCACCAAAAAAAGGTGGACGCCACATCCCGCAGGTTCGCAAAACCAGTCATTGCGGGAAGGAGATGAATGCATTTGCGTTGTGAGCTGTGCGTTTTTCAACACTCTGCAGTGTACTATATGTGGTGTAGTACACTGACGAGTGTTGAAAAACGCACAGCTCACATCGCAAATGCAGATTCAGAGGCGCTGGGGGAAAACGTGGCCTCCCCAACAGCGTCGCCCACTCCTGCCTAGAGAGTCACACGCCATACAACCCAGTACTGCTGGGGATCAGATTCATAGTTATTGACTATAGACCAGAGAACAATTAATCGTTTGCTTTCTTTGGAACAGATTTGCAATAGATAAGGGCCATTCAAATTCCAAACAATAAACACAGGTCAGACAATAACATCAGAGGTGTATAACCCACATAACAAAGCATATTAAAAACAGGAAAACGTTGTTTTTCTGAGATAAGCACCAGCTGGTTAAGCGCTCTTGAGCGGGCATGCTTGTGAACGCCTGCAACGCATCTGCCAGTATTCTCCATTCTTTGAGTATCGATGAGGGCTTTGGACGCCGTTCATTCTTGGAAGCATTTCAATTAATGAGGCAAAAACGGACTTGGGGGGGGGGGGGGGGGGGGGGGCAACACTCATCGAGGGCAGAACAAACGCTCTCTCTCCATAGGCTGCTCACAGCATTGCCTGCCAGGCCAGGCCCCGCATTTCATGGCCAGCTCTGGGAAAAAAAAGCATCCTAAATAACAAGAGGAAACATTGAAATGGCTGCAGTAACCGTCACCGTATGCGCTAGCAAAACTGCAGAAATGTATTTTAATATCCGATGCAAATTTTACCGAGCCAAGCACAGGGTCTATGAAACTCATTCTGGATGCCCTATTTCTTTTGTTTAATATCTATAAAAGGATTCAGACATGTCCTACGGGACTCAAATTGTATTTAGTTCTATATATATTATATAGCCAATAAAGGAGAATAGATAAATTATGAAAGCGCGGGAATACACTGAAAAACTAAACCTCTGTCCAGAATGTATCCTCTTTCCGGGAGAAAGGAACCCAAACATCCCATAAATGCAGCATTATAGGGCACTGATCTGATAACTGCCTTATCAGGATTCATCTTCTGGGAAAACTTAATAAATATACTCTGTGTGTGTGTGTGTGTGTGTGTGTGTGTGTGTGTGTGTGTGTGTGTGTTTTCTTTTGCCACGCAGCTGTAAATACACCCTCGCACCCTCATGCTGTTCAGCAGAATCACAGTCCAAATCAAAACCTCCAGTGGGTATTTAAACAGGTTCGCTTGCCTTTGGCTACAGTGACTGAATTATGTAAATTGTCACACCTCCTACTGAAATACACACGGAGAAGTGCAGTAAGCATTTTTTTCTTTAGGCCCTACGTTTACCAAGCCAAGAGCTGAGCATGTTGTCCTCATGACAGCACCGTGCCCCTCGTTCTTTATATCTGTCACTCTCTGTGTTTCTGCATCGTCCTGCTGGCTTTACTTGCAGCCATGGACACCATGAGCCCTCACATCCTGCCGCCTGTCCTCTCTCACCTAAGGGGGGCGCTGCTATCTGCTTTGAGTGACATTCTGAATTTTCCATGTTCGACATGTTCGACGTGTCCCTCAGTCAACAAGGGAGGGGCTTTTAATTCTTTAGTCAATCACAGTCTTCATTGTATGACATCACCACATTGGCCTGTTTTTTTTTCTAATTTTTAAACTCAAGGCTTCCAGTCATCAGTCTGGGGGCGTGTGGCTCAGTGGGCTAAGCCTCTGTGCCTGTGATTGGAAGGTTGCGGGTTCAAGCATTATTATTATTATTAAATAAAGATACACCCTTAAATTGCACTGTACAGCCTTTGTAGGTAAGCATGTGTTTTGTATGTATGACATGTCTCTTAACGTGCACAATGAAACGGGAAAAAATCTGTGCACCTTGCCACTTAACAGAAAGCGGTGATGTCATACAATGAAGACCGTGATTGGTTAAAGATGTGCCGAACTCGGCCGAATCAGGATGTGCCTGCCCTGAGTGTCAAACAGACGCTCTTCTGCTTGACTTTCTCAGTCTTATTTACTCCTATAGCTATTCTGATATCAGGTTTGACAATGATCTGTTTGCATAAGTATTGCACTGTTACCGGTCACTCACTGCAAATTTAGCCTCCTTACATTTACATTCACTTTATTTATCAGTCCAGCAGCACTTGGGGCTTGTATCCAGCTGCATTTGCTCTCTGACAGCTATATGTTTGTGATGCATTGTCTGCCGTGCTTGTATGTCACTTAGGGCAAAAGCGTCTGGTAAATAAATACATGTAAATATAAATGTCACAAGCGACAAATTGCATCACCCACTTTATGCAGTACTAACTTAGTATAAATGTCATGTTCTATGATACAATGAGCTTATGTGATTGTTTTTTTAAAGTGAAATGCATTTGAGGAGGATATATATACTACAGGATATAACATGGAAGTAAGCTGTACAATGCAAGTTTGTGTATGTGTCAGATAAAATGTGTATTTCAAATACAAACACACACGCATATATATATATATATATACACACACACACACACACACACAGATGACTTGGGACATTTTGCTTAGTTCATCAAAAAAATTGCAAATTAATTGCTTTTATGACAAAATTCATTATTTCATTCATTTACTAAAATTTATATCACATTAGCAGCAACTGGAAACCCAATAAACCCAAACTTCTTAAAGAGCTAGTTCATTGATGAGCAGACTAATTGGGGGCTTTTAAATTAGTAACACCTTTGCAATAACATAAAGCACCAAACATTTGTGTTAATATCCCTTTGGGAGCCAGTGGCTACAATCGCAATTAATAGCAAAATGGCAAGAACTGTGTAGAAGATACAGTAACATTGTTTGTCAGTGGACTTTAGTTATGAAAGCAGTAAATTTTCAAACTCATTACAGAATTGAGCAAGCATCCCAAGACGTTCTGTGAGCACCGTATGTGTGTGTGTGTATATATATATATATATACACACACACACACACACACACACACACAGACATATACATATAATCAGTTTTTCATGACTGCTTGTCCTGTGCAGGGTAACGATGAGTCATGGCATCCATCCCTGGATCAGAGGCCATGAGGCGACAGGAAGCCTGGATTGGATGGCAGCCCATCGCAGGACACACTCTCACACACCATTACACACTGTGGACAAGTTGGAGAGACTGCTGAACCCAGAGTACCTGGATCAAACCTACACTGGGTTTTATAAGTACAAACACATATATAATGCAAGTAAAACCTGAAAATGGATTCATTTTTGATTTATATCCATGAGGTATGAGTTTGTTGGGTGGATATACGCAGACAGAAGCTGTCACATGCTGAGACACGGTGTCTTTTATGGTGATACACATACAAGATGGTGACTAGCATGTAATCCCAGATGCAGGGCACTTCTGGTCACCATGACAGATCTATGTTTCATCTCGTTAGAATAAAAATCTACAAAAGGAAGCATTCATGCTTTTGAAATGTAACATGTGAGGGAGAATGTCACCTGTGGGTGGGGGGCATTGGCATAATAATGCTAAATGTGAAGTTGAAACAAAATAATTTATTTCAGTCTTTTTTTTAAACACAAATGACATTGATATGCAAATACGTGCTAAATTATGTAACCTCCTTAGTGTTTGCCTTCTCCATAGCCAACAGATGATAAGTTATGAATATCATTGTTTTTGATAATGGGAACGATGAATTGTAAAGTGATATGAACATTATATGTGCGCAGTGACATTTCAGGTGTATAAATGTCAGGTTCGTAAAGATGCAGAGAAGCGCAGGATTGCAATGGCGACAGATCTGTATAAAAACGGCAGCGGCAGTAATAATAACAATAATAATAATCGAAATATTCATGCATAGCTACATAAAACTGCCCATCAATAGCAGAAAACTCACCTTTTCAGTGCAATGTGACAAATTGTAAAATGCAATTATTCGTGACATCAATTTAATCTAAAGGGGTATTTGATGTGTTTGAGGGGAAGGAGCTGGGACTATGGCATGAAAAAATGGATATTGGAAAAATAATAATGAAAAAGTCAGACTACAATTACATCAGATGGATTTCTGGAAGATATTGCAGTATTGTATAATTATGCCACTTGTATGGACTCAAAAGAATATCCTGAATACCAGTATTTATTCTTTTCTTTTCAAAAGAACATTTTCCAGTTATTGGAACTAATTTGGTTTTATCTAGGCCTATGGCACTGAGAGCAGCTTGTCTCAATATCACCTGTGAGTATTCAGAAAAGTAAGCTGTAGGAAAACTCAAACATCCATCTGTCCAAGGGAGGCAAGCCTTTGAAATCGACCGAATCAATGAGTGTTAACGTGGCTGATCAGCTAAGTGAAAGGCCATTTCATTCCAGCTGTAACATTATTTATTAATGGAAGCGTTCGTCTAAAGCGGGGACACCGACCTCTGGTCCCTGGGGTCGGCCACTTATCTGCAGCTCGCAAAAAAAAACAACCTAGAGCAGCATGAGCATGGGGGTCGGGGGCTGGTTGGCGCTGCAGGCGAGCTTCACAGCAGTCAGATGGGTAGCAAAACAATGTTGGCTGGGGGGGGCAAGAGTGAAACTCGTCAACTAGGGTAACAACGGCAATTGCCCATGTTGCCCTTGGTACGTTGCCCCCCAGCACTGCTGAATCACAAAGACTTAGGTTGGGTCTATGAAACCGCATCTTCAAAACCCCCGCCTCTTCTCTTGTGCTGCATTCCCCCCCCCCCAGTCCAATGGACCTACGCAAAGATCCTACACATGCCGCTTATTCCTCAGCCCTTGAAACTGCAATTTGGAGGCAACTCAGTCTAATCTGGAATCCTCCTTTTTCTGACCTGCTCTGCATGATTTGCACTCGTTCCTCAGCTGCGACTCTGTGGCTCTCACTTCAAACAGAAGATGCAGTGCGCGTCTGCTCCCGCGGTGCCTGGCTCGCGGGCATTTCCCAAGGAGCAGCTGCTATTCCTTATCTTCTCGTTCCTGTACAAGTCGTCACGTCTAGGACGCACTTGGCCTGTGTATCTTTTGTCACGCCAGGTGATGTCAGAGAAAGGTTTAGGATGGCTGTCACTGACGGCGTGACTGAAACGGCCATGTGCGAGTCCAGCTGTTCCTTGAGTGACGACTCCCTGAAGACCTCAGAGAAGCTCTATTCTTAGGAGGCATCTTCCTTGAATCAGCCCTTTCCTGTGAGTTACAGCTCTATGCCATTCAGTGACAGTAATACGCCCCCCCCCCCCCCCCCCCTTTAAACCAGCTACCTGCGACGCCCAGCCAAGGCAGGCCGTAACACATAGACACAACATCATTCATGTCCCGTTTCGCTTCCCAAAATCTGAATGAGCAGCTTTGTTTGTGAAGTCGGCCGATGTGAGGGAGTAACTACTATTCCGGCTATTCCAGGGTCAAATTTCTCTGCTAAATTTACTTAAAACTTCGTCCTTGAACCAGAGAGCGGCTGTTAAATCCTAAGCGAAGTCGCCAGCTTTGGATCAAAGTCTCAGCTCCGCCGATCCTTAAATCACTACATTATTCATTATCCTGTGCCACACATTTTTGAATCATTGCGTTAAAAAAAAGATAAATCTCCTGCTGCATAGCTGAGGACAAGTGAGCCCAAAACAAAGTAAAAGTAGAGTAAAGCGCGGACGTTTTAGTGCACTCCCCCACTCTCCATGCATTCCCAGAGTGTCTCCTCCCCCCTGACTTCTCTGGGGCTTTCAGACTTACTCCCGTCTGACTGAGAACAACAGCCTTTTCTCCTACATGACTAATGGACTCCTACATCGCCGCTCTTCACATGTCAAGATTACATTTCTTACCTCCTGTTTTATTTAAGAGCACACGCAACCTCTAATAACGCGCATTGTCTCCTCGGGAGGTGCGTGCCAACAGAATAGGGCCAGAGCAGCCCCACCCAACCCCCGGCCTGCAAAGGCACCGACCCGTCGCCTTCTGCAGAACCCATCTGAACCTTCGTGGTCAGAACCATAAGCCTGAAACGCTGCCAAAACACCCACATTGAACCCAGAATGTCACAGGCTTGGCTGCGGACTATAAGTGACCATGCAAGTAGGAACCAGAGAACATATATTGCTCTCTTAAAATGTAAGAAAAGAAAATAGTGCCGCGGTAATTTGAAGAGCGTTGTTGGAAAAACCATTTACTTGGCAAGTGGTTTTATTTTTTGGTTTAACTACACAACCCTTAAAACAACAAATTATGAACATATAGCTCAGCCTTGTCCCCTGAGACTTCAATGATTTCTCTACTCTGGTAAGCTGAGCTATTTAAATCCTTGATTGATTCACAGCTTTTTTAGGTTTCCATTGTAGGATTCTTTTCTTTATAAGTCAAGAAACATTCGTGGCCAAGCTAAAGTGACACTGTATTTCAGAAGTGGAAAGGTCAGGTTCCGAAAGTAGACGTCCAGACCAAGATTTTGTTTCAACCAAACAGTTGAATATAAAGAGTCACAGTCACAGTGTTCAGCTGGTTGGTTTTGTTCTGTCTGAACCGGAACTCTCCAACTCTGCTGTATTTTTGTTTACTGCTCACACCTCATTTGCACATCCTTTACATCTCCTTTGCACATCCTTTATGCCTCCTTTACACCTCCTTTACTCCTCCTTTACACCTCCTTTACGCCTCCTTTATGCCCCTTCCCTTTACCATGGTCTCCCCCCATTTTCTTTAAACGTCTTCTGAGAATCTTTGCTTTCACTTGGCATTTCATTACCTTGATGGCTGGTGTCCCGTCCGCCCGTACGCATCTCTATGTGAGTGCGGCTCCCTTCTTGGACTTCCCTCGTCTTCCTTTGTGCAAGTTGCGCAAGCCAGACGTTCGTCCCCATCAGGGATTCCGTCTGTGTGCGAGTGCCCCCTCACATCTCTCCCATCCTTTAACCCTTCTCGTTTGGGTTCAGTGCCTGTGAAGAGCTGTACGCCTAGGGGTGGCTGCTTATCGATCGAAATATCATGGAACGCAGCAACAGCAGCAATGGCTGCTAATTTGTTTGTGCATGTTTTTTTTTTCTTTCCTTCAGTGTAATTTATTTCTCTATTCAGGAACTGCTTAATCTCATTAGAGTTTAAGGGATTAGATCTTTAACTGCACCCATTTCAGAAAATTATTTTGTTTGTGGGTATTCATATGTGTCCCTAGCTTAGCAGACATGGAATCCTGACTGACATGAATATCCATCCTGTAACAGACATATAGCATAAAAATGTAATGAATGACAGATAAGGAAATATGATACTGCTTTGGCTTTTTAATTGAATAGAAGCTGAATGTCAGTTTGGCCTTCTCTAATGTAAACTAAACAGTTCAATTAATGCCAGTATTGTGGAGGGAACAGTGGGTGCGTTTTTCTTTTGCTGAGATCAAAGTGGACTTGTTGCACTAACGCATTGCTTTACATCATCAATGCACAGAAGGTTATTTTGAAATGTAATAGTTACAGATTAGTAGTTACAATGTTAAAAATGTAATAGGTAATGTAACTATTTTGCTTACTTCATCAAAATAATGTTACATTTCATTTACTTTTTGATTACTTTTCTAACAGATGTTTTAAACTGGGCAACAAAATGAATGCTATATTATACATATAAGCTTATTACCTAAAACCAATATCTGCAGATGTAATCCCTTTGAAATCACCAGTATTTTTTTGATTAGTAACTGTAATTTAATTACATAGTTTTTCTTGGTAACTGCAGCAGACTACAGTTTGTTTTGTAAATTAAATATGTAACATTGTTATATGTAACTAGCTGCTCCACAACACTGTACTTCAGTATATTCAATACCAGGCAAAGAAGTGGCTGATATGCATCTGGGCCTTCAGTAAGAAATGTTTAATATGTTATAATAATATAATTCTGCTTCATGTAACTCGAAAATGATACAATTGCATTATAAAATAAGAGAATGGCTCAGCATTCCCTATTGTATTGATTTGAATCACATTGTGTTATGTTCTAAACTACAGCATATCACATCATTGCTTATTTGTTGATAATCATTGTTGATTTGCATTGTATTGAATGTAAGTCTGATTTATCAATGCTGTGCCTTGGAAGGAGAGCTAAGTTTGACTCTGTTTAGAGTATAAATAAAGAAGTGTAGTGAAGACATTATTCCTGTAACATAAATTACATTACATGTAGAGGGAGAAATGCATCCCATCAAAATAGTCACTTATAACTATAAAATATAAAATAATTCATGCTTAAGCTGGTGTTGTGCCATCTTCAGTGGAATCAGCCATTGTTCTATTAAAAAATAGCACGTAATATGCTTGGGATTTTGTTGCTGTCATACCCAGATAACCTGTGACCCTGACCAGAGGCCCTGGCTGGAGGACAGACAGATCACACACAGATAAACAGATAGTGCCATACTGGGGTCACTTACTGTTCCTATTGGTATGACCAGTGAGATGCTTATTCGAATTAGAATGATATTCCCCTGATATTTCTTATAAATATTCAATATTTTGCTAGGTGTAAAGGAACATACAAAACACGCTAAACGAAAATTCTCTGTCAAAATTATTTTTTTATCATTGTCTTCTGATGTGGCAAACATACAAAAGGGAGATCTGTCATTTTCACTCAACTCATGTTGTCATTTTATCAACACGTACAGACCCTGCTCCTAGTTAGCTTTTTTAAAGTCTGTTAGGGAAAAAGAAAGAAAAAGTCTGCCAACGTAAAAATGGGATAATGTCATGTGGCGTCTTTGTGCCGTGGTCACCCCATCCCCCCCCCCGAGGCGAATGACGATGACGTGCATGAAAGGGACAAGATGAGGAGAGGAGAAATCCCTGCAGGTGGCTGAGCTCTTCTCTATAATCATCTTACGTTAGACAGACAAGCATGCGATTTGACAGAATTGTTCGCTTCTAACCAAGTGCTTGGTGTTTGCCGATACAAACTTAGATGCACCGCAAACCGAACTTCCTCCGGCAGAATCTGGACAGCGCTAATGCTATTTGTCTATATTGAGATGGCATGCTCTGGTTTCAATTCCTGCATCCGATCACTTAGTCCATATTTTTGAAATTAGTATAAAGCCAGCTATCATCTATTTTCCAATTGTTCATCCCGGACAGAGTTATGGGGAGGGGGGGGGGCAGGGATGGGAATAAAAAGAGAAACATATGACATGGCTTACGCGAAAATCACACGCTTCACGCTGAGGAGTATCTGTGCCACATCCTAACCCAGCCCCGAAATACCTCTAATAGATTCAAGCAGGAAATCTGAAATTAAATAAGATACATGTAGCTAGAGGAAGCCCACTGAACACTGGGATAACGTGCAGACGGCAGACACACAGAGCCAAGAGTGCGATTTAAATCCCTCTTCGTAAAGTTTTCAGGCTGCAGTGCTGCCCGCTGTGCCACTGTGATGGCCTTAAGCTAAATGTAACCCTCAGTTATCATTTTAATACTTGCTTTTGGCATTACATCATTGAGTTAACGATATCGCACCTTTTACTTTTAATGTTTTCAAAGCATGATGGAAAAGAAGCGCCGGCCCGGACCCAGAAGGTCATTAAACAGCCGGCTCCCCGTGGGTTCAGGTCAATTATCGAAACTTTCATTTACTTTAATCACAGCAAGCACAAATGACAGTACAAAGCTGACTGTCATTTGCCGCTCAGCAATTAAACATTCCCTGAATTAAACTCTCAGACAAACAACAGGCTGTATCAAAATCAAATTATTTGCGTGTGGTTTTTTTTTTTTTTTTTTTTATGTCTGCATGAGACACAATTACTTGAGAGGATTTGACTGAAAATTTCTAAAATATTTCAGCGACATATGGTCCACTGACAAATGGAGTAATTACCTATTAAAGTGAAAAAATACATAAATATTTTAAAATATTAGCTATACAGGATATAGGATAAACATGAACTTAATCCATGTCTGTGCATCGCCCGTCTTTCTCTGGTTTCAAATAAAAAACAGCAGAGTGCATGCGTTGGAATGGGTGGTCCTGTCATGCGATGCGTGTGGGGAGAAAAACGAAGTGGAAGAAGACGTAGTCGAGGTCAGAGGAACGTGCCGTTGGAACAGGAGCGGCTCATTACCGCCGATTGGCAGAGACGAGCAGAGCAATCAGGGGGAAACAGTCCCACATGGGCCTCGTCTGCCGGAGCTACACCGCGGAAAGATCGGCGGTTGGAGCCCGGGGCTTCTGGGATCACCGCGGAGGAGAATATGATGGCTTGTAATGAGGAGGGTTTCAGATGCCTGGGAAGGGATCGTTCGTCAGCCGCGGAGGAAGCGGCGCGAGGGGATCCCGGTGACGCCTCATGATCTCCGGTTTCGATCGGCTGGACTGCTACCCGTCTCATAACCGGTGGGCGGACGCCGGCCAAAGAGACCTTCAAGCTTACAATGAAAACAATCTTCCTTTGTATTTGATTCGCTAAAAAGGCATTTTATATCCTTGCCTTGTGGATTTACGGCCCAACATTAGACATCCATCACTGTGAGAACGCAAGTATATCTAGTTTCAGAATTTCATAGCGTGGAAAGCTCTTAAGCCGGCCTTCCAAGGCCTGTAATGAGGGGGAGGCCTGTTTTTATTGTATGGGCATGCCTTCTTAAGCTTGGGCGAATTCACTGATCTAATGTAAATAGTTCTAAAGACCTTTCGTAAAACGTTTTGCCCATTAAACTGCTGTCATCAAAGGCTTTTGCTGCAGCATCCCGTGTTGTTTGTTTGGCACAGCCGTGAATTCAGTAGCGTAACATGGTGGGCTGTCTAATGAAGAACAGGTCAGTGCCATCTCAGCTAATGATGTGAGGCATATTGCACTGGCCCAAGACAGCAAGGGTAATAGCGGGGATTTTTGGGGCATAACCGCGATACCTGGGGTTTTTACATTTCCCAGTTTTAATTGCATAGCCCTCAACCTGCATTCAGGTATAGAACCTTCCGTTTTAAATGCCTACTGTGCTCAAAAGCATTAGCATTGCAACCCACGTGCTTTTGAAAATAGCAGGGATGCTGTTTTTTATTGCCTGAACTTAAGTTACTTTAGTTGGCATGTTTTCACTTAGTGGCTTTCGCTGGCATCCTGCTGCTCACCGAAATGAAACATCAGGCTGATCACGGAGCGACGCTGATCTCTGTTGTGTACCGCAAAGCTAAGTGCCGATGCCACAGTGGACAACTAAAATGATCAGACTGATCTATTTGCCCTACTCATGAACTTTCAGCAAGTTGCAGGTCAGCCCGAACCTCTGAAAATGGACACTGACCTGTGGTACTTCTTCAGCTAGAAGAAGCAACTTTACAAATTTTTTACCAACTAAATCCACACCAGTTCTGCAGGACCTCCGACATAAACCAAGTCAGCAGAGTCTCTGGAGGTCAGAGACAAGCCCTGTGGCTGACTTCAGGATGAACATTTGTACATAAATTTTTACAGCGCAGCATGCTCCAATATAAATATGCAACAGAACAGCTGGTATGGAACTGATTCCCTGTTACTGAAAGCGAACCAATTATTTTGTACATTATAACTGACAGGCATAATGCAAACCTTAGCTAATCAACAGAATGGAGGGAAAATCCGATTAATTGCATCACTCGTACCCATAAGGGCAGCTAAAAGATTGTGTTTATCTCTTTATCTCATTCAGACCTCGGTGAAATGTCAACGTGGCTTGATGCAGTATGGAATTGTTATTGGGGAGTCGGGCGAATTTAAAAGAAAAATCAGTAACTTTCATACGAGATCATAGATAGGATTATATTTTCCCTTGAAATACAAATTGATGTATGCATCCCACTTAGCATGCCGGTCAGGTAGCACCTGGAGGTTTGGCTTTGCGGCATTTATTTGTTTATTTATCGGATGGGGTGAGTTGGGCTGCTTTTAGGGCCGTCAACAGCGAGGTAAGGAAATGTAGACTCAGCTGATTGACGTCCATGTAAACAGAAAGTCTTCCGTTCCCTCTTGCCCCAAAACACTCACAACAACCTCACTCCTTACCGAAAAACGGCAACTAAGAATAGCTCCTGCTCCTGATATCCCCACAACCGCCTTCCCGTCTTCGGGTTGGTGCAATAAAGCCCTCATCACTAATGTATCAAGCGACTGCTTGCTGATTACAGTATATTCTGGACCAAAGTTGCGAGGGGGGTAGATGGGAAGCAGAGAAGAAAGGCAGGCCGTCCCAGGGTGTTCCCAGTGTAGAAAGGCAGGCCGTCCCGGGGTGTTCCCAGTGTAGAAAGGCAGGCCGTCCCGGGGTGTTCCCAGTGTAGAAAGGCAGGCCGTCCCGGGGTGTTCCCAGTGTAGAAAGGCAGGCCGTCCCGGGGTGTTCCCAGTGTAGAAAGGCAGGCCGTCCCGGGATGTTCCCAGTATACACCTGCCAAACGGGGAAGATGGACATGTTTAACTCCAAATCTTGACAGGCAGGATACAGGCTGAACTCGGGCTGAAAATGTGTGAGTGAAGCCGGGCTTCACTGCTGGGATTTGTGTGATGATGGAGTAAAGCGTCTTCAGCAGGCTGAGATGAACCCAGGTCAGGCATTCCTGAGGAAAGCAGAGCTCCCTCCCTCCCTCGGCACGAAACATGACAGAAAGATGCTTTTGTTATTGCAGAAAAAAAGTGAAACTGCAAAGCACCAGCAGCCACTTTTCTGCACATTCTTCTCCAATTTAAATACCCTGTAGGATGTGTATTGTTGATGTTGTTATTAACAATAATAATAAGCAGGCGGCACAGTGACTCTGTGGGTAGCACTGCAGCCTCACGTCGACAGCATTGTGTGTGTGAAGTCTGCATGTTCTCCCTGTAACGTGCCGGTTTCTTCTGGCAGTCCAAGGACCTGCAGTTCCACTAAGCGGCATCTCTGATTTGCCTGCAGTGTATGATTGTGTGTGTCTGCGTGCCCCATGATGGACTGGCATCCCGTTCAGGCTGTACCCCAGCCCTGTGCCCCGTGATGGACTGGCATCCCATCCAGGGTGTCCTCTGCCACTGTGCCCTGCGATTGACTGGCATCCTGTCCAGAGTGTACCCCAGCCCCATGCCCTGTGAGGGACTGGCATCCCATTCAGGCTGTACCCCAGCCCCATGCCCTGTGATGGACTGGCATCCCATCCAGGGTGTCCTCTGCCACTGTGCCCTGCGATTGACTGGCATCCTGTCCAGAGTGTACCCCAGCCCCATGCCCTGTGAGGGACTGGCATCCCATTCAGGCTGTACCCCAGCCCCATGCCCTGTGATGGACTGGCATCCCATCCAGGGTGTCCTCTGCCACTGTGCCCTGCGATTGACTGGCATCCTGTCCAGAGTGTACCCCAGCCCCATGCCCTGTGAGGGACTGGCATCCCATTCAGGCTGTACCCCAGCCCCATGCCCTGCGATTGACTGGCATCCTGTCCAGAGTGTACCCTAGCCCCATGCCCTGTGATGGACTGGCATCCCGTCCAGAGTGTACCCCAGCCCCATGCCCTGTGAGGGACTGGCATCCCATTCAGGCTGTACCCCTTCCTTGTGGTGCCTGTTACAAGCTTTCTGTGCCTTTGACCAGGTTAAGTGAGTTAAACAGATAGATAGATTATTAATATTATTTTATCAAGCCTTGGTCAATCATCGCCATATAATGCTGGATCTGGCTCTGCATGACAAATAAAACATGAATGCCTCGATAACTTTTATTTTGTTTGCTTATTGTGAGTTGTTTTTCTTTTTTTTTTTACAGAAATACTTCATAGAGACACAAAACTACATCTTTTAACTGCTTCTTCTTCCTGGATCAGTCCTGTTGAAGTCAGACTCAATTTATTTCAAGGCACAGCTCAGTGATACAAAGCTCTGTGTCTGGGTACCGTAATCAGAACCTGTGTCAATTCCTGTCGTGGATCTTAAATGATCTTTCTTGCATCAAGGCAAAAGCTATTATGAAGTGACATGGACTTCAGAAGCTCTCATCATGCTTTATTAAAACTCATAGAACAACTGCCAATGATTGGGAGACTCTAAACGGCCATTACAGACGCCTGAGAAAGCCCTTCATCTCGTCCAGCCCCTTATTAAGCCATTATGCATTCCAGGTTCACTGATGGATCCAAAACAGGTGGCTGCAAGAGATCTTTCGTCTCCTCCATATGCACAAACAGAGACGTGTGTGGCAGTTTTACAGCGTAAAAATCATTTTTATAACACTCCCCAAAGTGCAACACTCGCCAAATAATTGCTTGAGCAGTACTATTTCCGAAATACCAAAATATTTATAATATATATACAGAATACATTTTCATGAACATTTTTTCCAGACATACATAATGTTTATTTTCTATGCTCAGCAACCCGTGAACAAAAGGGCCCATGAAAACGAAAGGAGGCTATAGCAAATGCAAATATGTATGAGAGACTTCAACCAATGAGAATATTGATTACCAGCCTGACCACACTTAACGACCAATCGTGTGGAACAGGATCCATGGAGAGCTGGTGAGTTATGGGGCAGTGATGTGGGAAAATGCTACACTTTCACCATCAGTGTCATCGCCTGATATATGGTGCTGGAAGGACTTTGTCACGCTGGTACTGATCCAATCGATACATTATGGGAGTTTAATGATGTGAGAATAGATTGCAAATATTCCCTATAATACACTCTATAATTTTTATTAGAGTACAAAGGATGAGATAGATGTTAAGACATTAAAAGTACGCAGAACTAGAGGTCAGCTTTTAATCCAATTTAGTATATTTCATTAATTACATGCAATCATGTTTCTCTTATAACCAGAGTCATTATGTGGTGCAATTTAGAATAATTTCTGCAGCATTACACAGATATTTTGCGGTAAACAATGACTCAGCTAAAAAGAATGCCTATATGAAACAGCCATAAGGGCGTATAAAGCGGTTTGAAAATTATGTCCTTGTTGTTCTGGTGAGACGCGGTGATGAATTTCCACGTTCCGCTCCCGCGGCTTCGCCGAGGCGCGTCGAGTCTCGGGGGCGGTGCTGCCTTTCCGCGGACCGCCCTCGGCATTCACGGCGACAGACTGAACGTAATGCGCTGGGCTTAAGGGAAACAGACGGGATGGTATGTCAGCACAAAGACTGGGCCTATAACGGCGTCACTGGTGCTGCCCAGTCTCACTGCGGCCAGCTGTCTGCGCAGCCCAGCTGTCTGCGCAGCCCAGCTCCGGCCGGCGTAGGGTGCAAGAGAAGCAGTTCCCATGCTGGCCTTCTTCCATCACTGTATCTCCGCGTTCCGCGCCCTTCCGGAAAAGACAGCCCTGTGAGGTTCTGGCAGATTGCCGCCTTATGCTACGCTACCCAAGTCGGGAGCTGCCTTTACGGCACCGCGAGGAAGCATCTTCATCCTCTGCACCAGTGTTTCCCAGTCCAGTCCTTGGGGGATGCCCAGACACTCCACATTTTTGCTCCCTCCCAGCTGCCAGCCGATCAAGAGCACCAAATACGTGGTATGGGTGTTTTTGGACCTGGGAGAGAGCAAAAATGTGGAGTGTCTGGGAATCCCCCAAGGACTGTGTCGCCAAACATTGCTCTAGGTCATATGCAGTCAGACCCTTCAAATATACATCTACAGGAATAATAAGCTACATTCTTAGCTTATCATATTATTTATTATTAAGTTGTTTCAAGAAAAATGCATCATATTTAGGCATTATGGGTAACACAGATATCTGCATGGTATACATTCTATTGCATAATATTGATAGTCAGCCTGAAGTAATTTAGAAATTTGGTGAAATTTAGGTTGTAGCTTCTGGGACAACCTCCAGATCCCGCAGCCCTGCATAGGGCAAGTGATATAGGTGATGATGGAATGAATGAATTTTGAAACCTCTGCTTTGTGGGTTCCATGTTAGAACTAGAATAATTTGTTTTGTTTTGTTTTGTTGTCCTTTTGTAAGGGATTTGATATAAGGTGAGACAGACTGTGTCATTTGCAGTTTTGTAAAATGCCTTTTCACCAGCAGCCTGATGGTGAATATGTACAATAAGAACTTCTCTTATCGGTGAAGGATTCAGATCAAACAGTTTAGCAGCAACACCATTCACCATTATCTACCACCACTTCATTAAGGAGAACCGCCAAGATACTGGGCTGGGCAGTTTACTGCATTGGTCCTTTTGAAATGCTGAAGCATTTTAATTAATGTTTCAGTTCTACTGATCAGAAATCGGAAATTGCTGCGTGCTATACCACATCTATATCTTTTCGGTCTCTTTTGACACCGTGTAATGTTGCAACCACAGATAAAACAATCCCATTAATTTGATGAATGCTCCGCCCACAAGAAATAAAATACTATAATAAACAAACAAATGCAAAAATAATAAAAACGTCTATTAAAATAAACAGAAAACGTGCCAATAAATGGTTTTTTGACAATATAATACACACACATCCAGCTGTGTGGGTGGGACATTTCATCAGAGATTTTCTTTATGATGGATAAGATAAATAAGTGTAGAAAAGCGGGTAATAATAGATTCTTTGCCCTCCGACTCGTCGCCTTTCTCATATAACTGATGAAACGTGATGAAACAAACACACGAGTCATTGTGTTTATTGCATTCCCACACATCCATCCATTCATCCGTTTTCAATAACCACTCACACAATTACAGTCCTAATGAGGCTGCAAGGCAGGATTCCTCTGCTGACCTGCTGGACAGTCACACGCACACGCGGCGACGCTGTACCCACACGCGGATGCGGCCATATTTGGACCCACAGGCCGGAGCCATATAAATATAGATGAGCTTTGAGGTTTTCCATAAGTGACAATTACATTCTTTGAGGTGTTTACACTGTACACACTGTATGTGCATATGCACTGTGTGGATACTGCATATATACAGTACAGTCAAATGTTTGAACGCACCTACCCAAAGGACCACTTATTTGAACTGTTCTCCATACTTACATATAGAATAATTATAAAGATATCAAAAGATTTAAAATAACATATGTGGAATTATGCACTGACCAAAAAAGTACTAAACAAAAAAAAATATTTGCTGGGGGTGCAGCTCTATGGGTTGGGACTCAGAAGGTCGCCGGTTCAAATCCCGTGGTCAGCAGAGTGATCCCATCATTGGGTCCTTGAGCAAGGCATTTAACCCCAATTGCTCCAGGGACCGGCTGCCCCCACCGCCTCCCCTGCGACAGTTTCATGAGGCGGCCTCCCGGGATGCTTTTCCCACATATGCTGAACACTGATTGACTGCTTCTCCTTCATTCTCTGTTCAGAATCCTCCAAAATCGTTTCTACTGCGTTTAGGTCAGGTGCCCCGGTCATATGATGTGTCCAAAAGAATCGAGGATCAGATAATAAAACGGGCTGTGGAGACGCATGGATCTAGCGACGTGGGACTCCATCCATCGTAGGCCAAGCCTGCCTGACTCAAGGCCATAAGCAGGACATCGTTGGTGAAGTTTTTCCACGACGACACGGGAGCGAACATGATGCTAGCAGAAGCCCTCGAGCTGGATGCGTTTCTTGCTGCCAAAGTGCTGAGGTTCTACGCAGCGAGGAAGCCAAGTGATTAAAAGAAGACAGTTCTGCGACCTTCACTGGACGCGCTTCCCAAAGTGCCTCACGATCAGGAACATGGAAGCCGGCTAATGGACACTACAGAGCAGAGACACCTCCGTGTCACACTTCATCTAGGCTGATGTATCACAGCGGTTTGTGCCGATCGGGCCGGACAATTACTGTCCAATTCCAATCTACTCGGCACTGGCGGTGTAATGAAAAATAATTAAGAGGCTGAAAATGAGTTTTCGCATGAAATGGTCTCGGTGGTTGAACACAAACGGGCCTTGGCAGGTGGCTGTGAGCCAACTTTCATATAACAAAGATAGTTAATCATTGCCAAGGCACATTCTGCAACATAAATTTTTAGCACTTCTTCTGACCGCGGCATGGAGAAAAACAGATAAGTAAATATTTATTGGTAAATCCCCAGCCATGGCAGATTTTATGACGACAAAATAGGTAAATATAAAAAGTATTTAAGGCTGCCGTATCATATATGAAAAGCCGAGAATATTATTTTTGGAGTTCTATTTCGAAATAAAGAAATACATTAAGAATAAATTCCGTTTTAAATTGCTGAGGAACCATGAAATGGAATCTTGGGGTTTGTTCCCAATGACAAAAAATTTATTTTCTTTGAAGCTAAATACTGCAGTGTTGTTTTTTTTGGTGCTGCTGCAGTGTTTAGCAATGTAGAAAATTTATTGCGTGTCGCAGAGTTAAAGAATGTGATTCTTGAGTTACACCGTGCTGTAAAATGCAGAGCCGTACTGACAGGCTTGTAATAAACTAATATAACATCTTTGGTCATACAATAAATCAGAGCAAAGAGAGTTACTTTATACCAGGGGTGAAAATCACCCATAATCCATTGTGACATTGTTATTTTGTTAAGAAAAGGCTGGTTATACAACAACAACATTGCTGCTTGCAGAATATCTCCGTGGAAATACTCTATTCTTTACCATCATGTCACACAGCAGACTGGCAGGTTTATGGGGTTGATTTTGTTGTTGATGTTCTTGTTGTATATCTGGCTGCTATTTTTCGCCTCTTCGCCAGCTCCGATACCATTGGATCCACCAGAACCCGGCCGGGGCCTCAATCGATACGAGTGACTCTGGCCCTCTGACACAATCGATTGCTTCTGCCTGCTTGTGCAGCACCTCGCGCATAGAGCTGCGCTTCTGAGTGCGAATGGCATCCTTGCAGTCTGTGGGCGAACAGCTCAAATAGAGATGACTTCCTCGCACATCAGGCACATCAATCTGAGACTGCAGTCATGCTTCACTCTCCGCTCCTCCTCCTCTGCCCTCCCTGATTCCGTTTGCTGCTGTGATACTGTTGCATCCTAATGCAGCCAATTATAAGCTTATGAGCAGCCACTGGAATGCAGATGCCGGATCCCTCGTGCTCTTCCTCATATTGCACAGACCGAATTTAAGCAGCCTTCTGCTCGCCTGCAATGGTCCCCGCAAAACTTCAAAAGCTACTTTAAATCAAATTTTATTTCTTTGTCTTTAAGGCTACAGTTTTTTAATTACGTGCTCCTTTTTATAAAATCCACTCCAGAAGAATGTCTTCAACATCCGTAAACAATGCAAAATAATGTACTAGTGCTTTTGTTAAAGTCCATAAAGGCACTATGTTTAAGAAAAAGTGATGGAAGTCTATGCGTACAGGACCAAGGGATAAAATGCATTGTTAACATTGCTGTTCATTGTTGTTAACACTGAGTTTCTGCAGTGACCTCTATTTTGTCCACATCCGTCTTCATTTTTCACATCTGCCAGGCTACCACAAGATAAAACATTATCCAGAGGCCAGGCAGAGTCCTGTTACTTGCTCTTCATATGCCGCTATCTCAATATAAACACAGGGAACAGAAATGTTCATCAATAATCATAAACCCACTTCTGGGTAGCTGTTCAAAACTTTTAAAAGCTGTTTTGTCTTTGTAATATAAACACAGCTGAATAATTTAACTGGCCCCTCTTCACTTAGTTTGTGTCACCCTAATGGTATAATGAACAAATGTAGATGTATTTACATCTTCTATCCCGCAAATGGTTCCTACACAGCGGTGTTTCAGATCTCCTGCACCGCTCCACCACAAACAAAGGCTGAGACCCTCAGGTTCAAGCGAGAGCAAAGACCATTACACCCACCTCGGGACAGGGTGCAGGGTACCAACTAAAATGTGTGATGCATGACAATGACACACCTCTCAGTCACATCAAAAGTAAAGAGAGCGTGACAGATTTTACTGAAAATTACCATGGACCGGCGAGACTGAAATGATCTTACGAAAACCGATGTAAATCACAAAAGGCACTCATTGTGAATAATTTCTTCAATTTTTACCTTTCAGGGGCACATAGCCATTGGCCACTATGAAAACTAATGAGGTTTAATATAGAGGGAATTCCCCTTGTAATTTATAAGTAATATTGCTTGGGTCCGTGGAAGATAAAGGTGCAGGTTACCGTCTCCCTTCCGTAACGATGTGAGTGGTTCCACTTGTTAATGAGGACTGACCTCAGCCAAAACATTAGAGCGAGGGGCCAGAGAATCGGGAGACATCGGTAATTTTTACAGTCCAGGAGCAGAAAGAAAGAGCACAAAGCCACACAACTGAACTTAAATTAGTACAGAATGTTTAAAAAGTTATGACTCATATGTCTGATAAAACTTCATGCTGCTTTGGGGAGCAACAAAGGCACCTTAGAAATGACTGAGAGGATACAGTGAGAGTGACATATATCCGTGAACGGATCTGGACTCCCGGGTAAGGAGGTGTCCTATCTTCTGAACAGTTGTCATGTCTGTGACAGAATCTCCCCGAGATAAACGGACATCTGACGGAGGGGATGAAGGGCCCTACCGATCCGACTGCAGTCGCTCGGAGACACAGGCCAGGACAGAAACACAAGTCGTTGCTCTCCAATAGACATGACAGTCTCCTGGTTCCGGAATGGCCGTCACACATCGCCTACAGGTAAGAAAGCAATGTCGCCCGTTTGTCTAAGTGATCCATGAAAAACCCATTCCGGCGAGAGGGCACTGCTCGTTCTTCCGCGAGTTTTTCCGACAAATGCTTTTAAGGAGTCATTTCGACGACCGCGTATCGGACATGAACCCGCCGCATGCACAAGACATAAATACCACAAGCGAGCTGAAGATATCGGCGGTGCGAAACGACTCTGGGTGCAAAGAATGCGCGTCTATGTACAACACAAATCTGCTCCATATGTGTTTACATTGGTAGGAACGCCTGGCCTGTTCTACTTCGGAAGGGAACAATCAGTTAGGAAGCTTGGATTGGCTGTAACACCGGCTGTATAGATCTAAGAAGGTTTGAGCTCCAGGTCCATATTAGGTAACAGATAAAGCTGCACGTCCAGAGGTCTTGGCAATGGCACCATCGCTAAGGTCGCAGTAGGCATGACACTGCATCTGAGCAGCCACTCCATCACCCACCCTCTGCCCATAGAGAAGATCTGCAGCAGACTTCACCTTTTTCAAACCTCTTTTTGATCCTTTACATTTTCCTGAACAAACTCTCAGAATTCTCAGCCCACGGCCCCAACAAAGGATCCCTTCACAGTCATTCCCAAATGAAAACCAGCATCGTATAAATATGCTCGCCGTGTCATGAGTTTAAGTAGCTTGTGCGACATATAAGAGCTGTTTTAACATCAAAGCACGTGTGGGTGAGAAATCTTTGGCTTGGTAAGTCTGGGGGGACTTTCTAACATACCAACATGGTTTTCTCATGGCGAAAACAGTGATGAGGTCAGGGTTCTCGGTCATTTCCGTGCCAATTCTGCACCAGTTGAAATTCAGATGTAGCGTGAATAATACACAGAGCACTTTTGTAATGGTCTGTCCTGGCTGCACACAAGTCCAAGTGTGGGGATTATAATGCAAGTAGTTTAAACAGTAACAATGTTTGATGATGTTTTCTTCTGTGTTTGGAAGGAACCTTTTCAACCACCCACATACTGTTTACAAAAACCGTGAAATGATGTTGAATATAAATAATCTGCGTACACGGGACTGAGAGACAGATGTGAAATTTCCATTTGTGTCACAACATAAAGAATCTACAAGAGATCACCAATGAAATTGTTCTGACAGTGCAATATGTTCTGGGTCACGTTGGTGCCACCCGGAATTGACAGCTGTTCAATGTTTCATAGAACAGTCATGTGACACCCCTACTTTGAGCATACCTTATTGCATGCCACCATATTTCTTAGCTCTTTCAGTGAGCTGGATAATGACCTATGATTTCTCTTGTCTTTTAGGCTGCATACTGGTCAGTGCAGAAGAAGAGGTTACAGTATTGTCTTTTCACTTCCTGTCAAGTCTTCAGTCTGCTCATATGTCCTCCCAATATTGAGGGTAATGATTTTTATTTCAATCTCCCACATCATTCATTCCATGAAAGGGTTTTTATTTCTGCTCGACGCATCCATCATCCTAAAATGTTTTTGCTGTTTGACGTCTGGAGGAGTTAACTTCCCCTGCAATTCATAGTATACAAAGATGCAGTATTCCCTGAAAGTCATTGAAGGTACTCAGCCAGAATAAGAGGTGACCTCTGTACACATATCTCAGTAAGGGTTTGGCTGCACCACCCATCTGATGCTATGAGTCGCAGAACTTTAGGAAGGTAGGAGGACTAATGAGTCAGACTCTGCAAAACTTCTCTCCTTCTTCACTTTCTAGAAAGATTCATATCGGCACCGGGCTATAGGCATTTTTCTGCAGATGGAAAATCTATGACCTGGGAGAGCAGATTGCTTGAGAGAACCTGAAGAAGCTCCTTTTTATTTGTGTCCATTTCAGGGAGGGACTAAGTTAAAGGACAGGAGGAAACTCCTCCGTTGTTTATAGAAATAAAGTCTCCCGATTCAGATTCATTAATTATGAGCTGATCGCCCACAGCTTCAAGGAGGCAGTTTTCCAAAGAGCCAAGGTGTGCCTGTCCAGTAATTAATAAAGGGCTTTTCTTTTAGCCTGCCGTGCCATCACTCGCCTTGATTTATCTGCCCAGCGCCAGTGAGACACAGCACCCTCTTCCACACCCGCTCAGTACTCATGCCTCGTGTTTTTCTATGGAGACACGTAACAGGCCATTAGACCGCGCATTTTTACACAATATTACCAAATGATGCACTGCGCACGGAAATGTTTTCACACAGGGAAAAAAATGCAGGTGTAGCCAAAACATAACAAAACAGAAACAGGACTAGAAAAAGAAAAGACCGTTTCACTTTTTTTTTTTTTTGTCTTGGGCAAATTAGACGATATGCTGCACTGTAAAACAAACAAAATTTGAATTAGAAAATCAAGGTGGTTTACTTTCCACAGAAGAAGACGCCAGACATATTCATAACCTCTGCAATCAGCACTATGTACATCCGCTTTGTCGGTGATCACACTGTTCCCTGTAGCGTTGCGGCTTGTCGCCTCAGGGATTTTGGCCATTCCTGTGGAATCACTCTATCTGAACTAGATTTCATGTTTTTCTTTGGTTAACTGCTTTCTTGACTTTAAACCACAGGTCTTTGGATTGAGGCCCAGAAACTGCAAGGTCCAGTCAAGAATATCAATTTAGCAAATACAGGCCCACTTCTTTCTAAACAACGTTACATGTTTATGGTGGTTGTCATGCTGGAATATCCCATTTACCCACAACTTTAGCCTCCCAACAAGTATTTGACCAAAATACACCAGTACAGCTCACTATAGGTGAGTCTAAGCGGACCTCTTTTCACTGTTATTGCACATCTAACTGTCTGCTGTATATTTATTCTTTATTTATTTGCATACTAGTGCTCTTTGTACCAATAATGACTGAACGAGTAAGCACTTCAATGCACATCACCAATAAAATGTCTTGAATCTTGAAAAAAATTCTGGAAGATCTTAAAGCTACATTGCTTTCTTAAATTGTCATGTATCACTCCAAAGCGAGATGCAACTAGCTGTGTATGACCACAATGACTATGATGCATTTCTCCAATCATGAATCCTTTCCCAAGTGTCTGTCGCTCCATAAATAATGATTCAGTCAGCAATCAAACCCACAACCCTGGGCTTGTGAAGCCATATGGAAGGCCTGCCTTTTTTATGGAAGGCCTGCCTTTTCTCAGTAGCTTTCACATACCATGTATAAATCAATTAACCACCCTCAGTACTTCCATTTCACTTGACCTTTGTCATGATGATTCTTGTTTTTATACACCACAGAAGCATGGACCCAATGAAAACTTTTAGAAAATTCTAGAAGCTATATATCAATCCATATCAATCCATCCATCCATCTTCTAACTGTTTATTCTGGTCAGGATTTTTCTGCGGCTCTGTACCCTATCCCAGGCTGCGCACGGCAAAAGGATCAATCTATATACAATAGAAATTATTTTTTTAAGCTGAGTTTGCTTATGTGTGTCTGAACTGGTTTTTTAACGCTCTGAGACTTCAGCTGCGAATGACGAAATATGCTTGCACCTGCTTATTTTTAAGTGAACCGAGCACAAATAATGAAAAAAATATAAATAAATGAAAAGAAGCCATGATGATGGAGACAGACCACAGCGAGGGGGGAACCGGAGGAGCCAGAGGTTGTTTGATTTACTCGCTCCGGCTGTCTTGTTATTTTGTGATTGCTAACATTTCCGATAAAGAATGCAGGCTTTGATTGCAGATTGCCGTCGACTCCCCCCACGAGGGTCTGCGCTGCCAAATGCAGACAGACAGGAGAGGTGAGTCATACGGCTTCGTCAATCACAAGTTCAAACCCCAAACTATAGGTCTCAGAGCCCCGATCTGATATCACGGGTCTTCCTCCCTGCCAAAGTCTTTGTTTTCTTTCATCTGCCATCGTGGCCAAACAGGTGCGGCTGCCGTCTTGCCAGCCATGAGAGTATTACTGTGTAAAGGCAGCAACAAAAAGAATCAGCTACCTGCAATTCCTCAGTTGCAACAGCAAGATATCATAGAAGGTCATATTCAGGTTAGCTTCGTGGTTTTAAAGAAAAAAAAATTATGGTCTTAGAAACATGCCATGTCAGTCTGGAAAGAAATGCAAGAATATATGCACATTTTTTCCATTTTTCAGGTTTATTGAGTGACTGCAGTGATTCATCACAGTGGGCTTACGGGCCTCCTAATGTGAATTGCCCTGCATGTTTTCTCCGCGAATTCAGCTGCCAGGTGGAAATGCAGATACATTTCTTCCGATATGAGGCCAATTTCAATTACAGCTCTGATGCGCCGAATCTAAGACCTGTCATTTGGAATATTTTAATAGACACTGATTCACCTCCACTCAGATGCAGAAAAACACATGTGTCTTTCAGCAAATCATTTATTTATTTATTTATTTATTTGGCTCTTCTCAAATTCCTGCAAATTTGAATTTAAATGGTGCTTCTAATCCTAACATTTTCAGTTGCTTTCCAAATATGCCGTGCATGTGACTGCGATCCCATGCATCTAAGAAAAAATAATTTGCCTGCGGTTTTTAAGGGAGCGAGAGGATAGTGTATTGCTTTGAAATTAGTTTTTTTTTAGCTTGTGTGTAAAGAAAAAAACAGAAAAATGTCCCTTTCTCACCTCAGCAGCCAAAGCTGAGCAGGTGGTTCTATGTGTCGAGATATGCTGATTCTCTGATGAAGAGGTATTGACTCACTCACTCCGCCTTCGCCGGGTCGGCTCCGCGGGAGGCGCCGCGGACGCGACACAGTCTGACACAGGCTGCCGCGTGATTCGCTGGCATGTGAGCCTCGCCTCCGCGTCCAGGTGCTGACTGCTCATGCTCCCGACACCGCTGGGGCCGGTGGAACGCTGGATTGTGAGACATGTTGTTTTCTATGCTTATGCTGTTATGATGCTCACTGTAGGTTGTGTGTGTGTGTGTTCGCGTGTCATAGTTAGCGTTAGCATTTTCCCCATTGAAATAAATGAGCGGTCTCCATAAGGATATGTTTACCCTACATGTGCGTGCGTGTGTGTGGATTATGTTTATATTACAAATCTGTTATTTTGATGTTGTGGGGACGATTGTTCAGGTTCCCACAAAGATCGGAGAATTTAACCAAAAAAACTACAAATACCAGAAGCTTCGTATTTTGTTTGGTTACTTATTGTTAGTGTGTGTGTGTCTATGTATAAATATAGTGGCAGTGCCCTTATAGGACCATCAGACTTAAAAGGAACCCTTACAACCAACAGTAACTCACTTACAACCAAACCAGTCCTCTGGTCCGCTTCTTCTAAGCCCTAAACCTTCTCTGGCCCTAACCTCTACCAGTCCATTAGCGGACTATATGAGACCCTGACACATCACATCAACTAGTCCACTGAGAGGCAACATGTCACTCTGTAGGCACCCTGACGGTGTCGTTACATATTAACATAAACACATACTGCAAGCAGAGGGTTCCCCAAACGGTGGGCCTGGATGAGGGCGGATTCCTTCTTCATTCCTTTACTGAGGATGTCACATGACTTTTCAAACCATAACAACTAAAAAAGACGCCCTGCTTCCCGTTTGGCTGCTTTTTATCCAATCAGCATTCCTCAAATAGGCAAACTAATACTTAACTCCCAATCTTCAGGTTCTGAACAATATTAACATTTAAATAGGAAGATAACTTAGAACATTCAATAATTTCTGCTAAAATAACCTTACAACCGAGACAAATATACATAAATATATATTGACAAATAATAGAACTCATAAATACACTACAGAATCATTGCCGATTAGTGTAAGCACACATTATTTTCATTTTGCACCAGACAAGGAAATAATATTGTTTTAATTCACCATGCAATTTAAATTAATAATTCATATTAAGAAGCTGTTTGGGCTGGGTGTGAATTGATGATGTAATAATGTTACCTAGCTGACAAAAAAAGTCAGTTTGTTTGATGTAAAATGTTGCACAACCATATAAACATGCCGAAACAGAAATATACTACTTCAAATATATATTGATTTTAAGAAGATGCAAAGCTAATTCTCGCTGTATGCTTTCCCATAACAGCTTCGAATGCGTTACAAGCATCATGCACAGATCTCCTGACCGGAACACTGTGATCTCCTCTGTGACTGAGAGTTTTATTCATGCATTTTTGGCTCAGCTAAATTGACATTAAGTGGAAGTTAAACATCTTGCGTCTGGGACATGACTTCCAAAAGCAAATAACCAATCAATGAAGCCACCCAGAGACTGCGACAGAGACAGACGGACCGCCTTAGCATACAGCTTCATTTGGAAGCTGTATGTCACTGTTTGGGGACGGCAGGATGGCACATCGGCTGGCACTGCCACCTCACACACAGGGTTCAAGTCTCTGCCCCCGGCTCTACTTGTGTGGAGTTTGCATGTTCACCTCCATGCCGCCATGAGGTTTCCTCTGAGTAATCCGTTATCCCTCTACAGACCAAAAACAAGGTGAACTGGAGTTACCAAATTGTCTGTAGGTATGAATGGTGTGTGAGTGTGCCCTGTGATGGATTGGCGCCCCATCCTGGGTTGTTCCCCGCCTTGTGCCCTGTGATGGGTTGGCGCCCCATCCTGGGTTGTTCCCCGCCTTGTGCCCTGTGATGGGTTGGCGCCCCATCCTGGGTTGTTCCCCGCCTTGTGCCCTGTGATGGGTTGGCACCCCATCCTGGGTTGTTCCCTGCCTTGTGCCCTGTGATGGGTTGGCGCCCCATCCTGGGTTGTTCCCCGCCTTGTGCCCTGTGATGGGTTGGCGCCCCATCCTGGGTTGTTCCCCACCTTGTGCCCTGTGATGGGTTGGCGCCCCATCCTGGGTTGTTCCCCGCCTTGTGCCCTGTAAGGAGTTGGCGCCCCATCCTGGGTTATTCCCTGCCTTGTGCCCTGTGATGGGTTGGCACCCCATCCTGGGTTGTTCCCCGCCTTGTGCCCTGTGATGGGTTGGCGCCCCATCCTGGGTTGTTCCCCGCCTTGTGCCCTGTGATGGGTTGGCGCCCCATCCTGGGTTGTTCCCCACCTTGTGCCCTGTGATGGGTTGGCGCCCCATCCTGGGTTGTTCCCCGCCTTGTGCCCTGTGATGGGTTGGCGCCCCATCCTGGGTTGTTCCCTGCCTTGTGCCCTGTGATGGGTTGGCGCCCCATCCTGGGTTGTTCCCCGCCTTGTGCCCTGTGATGGGATGGCGCCCCATCCTGGGTTGTTCCCCGCCTTGTGCCCTGTGATGGGATGGCGCCCCATCCTGGGTTGTTCCCTGCCTTGTGCCCTGTGATGGGTTGGCGCCCCATCCTGGGTTGTTCCCTGCCTTGTGCCCTGTGATGGGTTGGCGCCCCATCCTGGGTTGTTCCGTGCCTTGTGCCCTGTGATGGGTTGGCGCCCCATCCTGGGTTGTTCCCTGCCTTGTGCCCTGTGATGGGTTGGTGCCCCATCCTGGGTTGTTCCCTGCCTTGTGCCCTGTGATGGGTTGACGCCCCATCCTGGGTTGTTCCCTGCTTTGTGCCCTGTGATGGGATGGTGCCGCATCCTGGGTTGTTCCCTGCCTTGTGCCCTGTGATGGGTTGACGCCCCATCCTGGGTTGTTCCCTGCTTTGTGCCCTGTGATGGGATGGTGCCGCATCCTGGGTTGTTCCCTGCCTTGTGCCCTGTGATGGGTTGACGCCCCATCCTGGGTTGTTCCCTGCTTTGTGCCCTGTGATGGGATGGTGCCACATCCTGGGTTGTTCCCTGCCTTGTGCCCTGTGATGGGTTGGTGCTGCATCCTGGGTTGTTCCCTGCCTTGTGCCCTGTGATGGGTTGGTGCCCCATCCTGGGTTGTTCCCTGCCTTGCTCCGGACCCCCTGTATGGGACAGTAATAGAGAATGGATGAATGTTACTGTAAACATACTGCTAGCTTAGATTCCTAGAAGGTACCACTGATAATGGGGGTAGGTGCGTAACGTTGCCCCCTGAGAGCGGCTTCGAAGGCCCTGCCAGCCTGTTTACATTCGCATCTGGTCTCCCTCCATCTCATTTCTCTGAATCTCTGATCTGACTGCCAAAAGCCCTTACTTTGTTGTTTTTCATCTCCTTTATTTTTTTCTTGCTGAGCCGTAACTGGCTCCTTTGTTGGCCATTTTGATGTGTTTATTTACCTCACGGACGCCTTTGATCTGTGGCAGCTGAGAGGGGGCGTGTTTACCTGAGCAGGGACATGTAAGGGCAGAGTGCCGTGTCGCTCCCGATGAAGAGAGGCAGCTGGGGCGAGGCTGGCAGCGTGCCCAACGGCCACCGCTGTGCCATCCATGTCACGGGTACCTGGGGACCCGGTGACAGACGTGGCGAGGCAGCCTGGGCTGCCGTGCTGTGGGGTCGAGGCCTGTGGAACGAAGGTGAGAGTCAAGGTCTCGGCTACGTTGAGACACGCCGTTTTATCCTGGGAAATCTTCGGGACGAAAGAACGCGGCGACCTCATTGTGTCGCGCTGTACGTGAAATATCAAGGAGCAAGCGTTAGGCTTTGCTGCTAGACTGCTAAAGTGCTCTGGAGAGAGTGAGCAGTGTGGAGAAATGCCGTAATAAAGTAACGTTCAATTCCGCCGGCGCCGATAAACACAAAGCCCAGAATAAATAATTTCATTTCACAACCAATTTTAGTTATCAGAAAGCATACAATTTACATTTACATTTTTTTAGAATCTCGTCTTTGTTAGTGCACATTAATATTAGCTACATTATTTTTTTTTCTGGGCAACCAAACAAATAAATCTAAAATGATCCAATTACTAAATGTGGCCTTTTTTTTCAAATACACTCTCACTTATACCAGTAACACTCCCTCTAAACATTTGGAAAAAAAAACACAAAAGACTTTATTATTTTTCAGACTGTGTATTAGTTCTCATTGATCTGTGTTGTTGCAATAATTAAAATATGTCTCTGCATTGATTCACAGTATGCATGTTCAGTATTACGGCGGCTAACGCTGTAATCAAACTTATAATGAAGGTTCATTTTATTGCCCAACGAGTTCCATTGTGCTTTTGTTGTTTCGTTTCATTGCAACTTTTGTGCAACATATTACATTTTTCTCAGGGGATAAGGGGTCGCATTTTTTTTCAGCTATGTTCAAGAATTATAAGCATCACATATGTCCATACACATTATCAGCAGTAGAATATGGCACATTTGACTACACAAACAGTCGAGTGGACAATTAAATATCGATGGGCTTTTAACTGAAAGGTTGAGTAGGAGAGTGTGTCTGTTTGTGTAACAGAAGAAGGATCAGCCACGCCTGGGCCTTAATTGCTATTGATTGAGGAGATCCTTTGCACTAGTAGACCCAGGATCTTTGAGAGTTCAGGGATGAAAGCATTGTGTGTGATGTGTACCATCCTTATCAGCTTCTCCAAGTAAGCCTTCCTTCTCTCTTGATAACCTGTGACAGCATACAGCCTTCAGAAATGTGTTTTGTGCCAAGCAAGTAGTACCACTAGTAGCATTTTCATACGAATGCTGTTTTCGTTGGGTAGCTAGATAGAGGTATACGCAGTTATTCATCAAAAATAGCCACAGAAATAGGCCCCATGTCATGACAGTCAGTCGGCAAAGTAAATTCACTCCTGACATACCAAGGTACACGTTAAAGAAGACATTGAGTAAAAAAAGAAACAGGTTGCTTCATGATTTGAAAATATGCCCAAAGGTCTATGTTTATTCCTCTCCACTGAATCGCTGAGTGAGACAAACACAATAGAGATAATTTTAGCCCACAATACCGGGCTACAACTGGTGGTTGCCAGTGGAAGTATGTTCAGTGTTTGTGATATAGTCCATTTAGTTTAATCTTTTTTAATTTAACATTTAATTTATTTAGGCAAAATCCCACTTTCAAACTTATTAAAAAAATAAATAAATAAAAACATGGGTGTGTCCCTAGCAGTTTTACACTAGTCTCAAGTCACGCTTCTTTATGAATTACTTGAAACCTGAAACCGGTGAATATCTTTTGTCATACAGCTTGGCACTCGCTAGATAAACGCATATGTGACTATTAATGCACATTTCGTGATTTTAATTACACTCCAGCACATCAAAAATGAAATAAACAAATGTATGTCTTGGGGGATAAAATACCATGAAAACTGCATACAGTCATATATATACATGCAATCATTGGCTACATTATTTGTCACACTTCCTTGCTAACGCTAGCAGCCAGTTGTGTGGCTGCTGCTGAATACATACTTCACACAGACAGGGTCAAGTGGCTCTGGTCTGTTAGACTAAGAACTAGCAGCTAACACGCATGACCTAAGCGATATTGGATGTGGGGTGATTGCTGGTGCTAGACGTGGTAGTTCCAGTATCTCAGAAACAGTCGCCCTCCTGGGATTTTCACATACTGCAGCACCTACAGTTTACAGGGAATGGTGTGATGAATAAAAAACATCCAGTCAGTGGCATTTTTGAGGCCAAAAACAGCTTGTTAAGGCATGCCACAAGTGCAAAAATAACAGCTCAGTACAACAGCAGTTTGGCTTCTCTCAACATAAAACTTGTTCACCCTTGAACTGGTTCTGGAGCCAAAATGGGTCCTACCCGGTACTAGCTAGGTGTACCTAAAATAGTTGGTCCTACTCGGTACTAGCTATGTCTACCTAATATAATCGGTCCTACCCAGCACTAGCGAGGTGTACCTAATAAAGTGGGTCCTACCCAGTACTAGCTAGGTGTATCTAATAAACTGGGACCTACCCAGTACTACCTAGGTGTACCTAATAAAGTGGGCCCTACCCGGTACTAGCTAGGTGTACCTAATAAGGTGGGCTCTACCTGGTACTAGCTAGTTATACCTAATAAAGTAGGTCCTACCTGGTACTAGCTAGGTGTACCCAGAACCAGATTAAGCACCATGGGGGATAGGGCTTTCTGTGCCGCTGCTCCTCGTCTGTGGAATGCTCTCCCTGACACTTTGAAGGCATCGCAATCTACTGACAGTTTCAAAAGAGGACTAAAAACATTTCTTTTTAGTAAAGCATTTAATTATTAAACCTTCTCATAGTAATTGTTTTTTAATCTTCTTTCTTTTAAAATCTTAGTCTTGATAAGTCCTTTTGTTTCTTTTGCTTTTTGATTCTGTAAGCACTTTGAGATATTTGGTAATGTAAAGTGCAGTATAAATAAAATGTATTATTATTATTATTATTATATTATTAGGTGTACCTAGTAAAGTGGGCCCTACGTGGTACTAGCTAGGTGTACCTAATAAATTGGGCCTTACCCGGCACTACTGTAGCTAGGTGTACCTAATAAAGTGAGCCCTACCCGGTACTACCTAGGTGTACCTAATAAAGTGGACCCTACCCGGTACTAGTTACAGTAGGTGTACCTAATAAAGTGGGTTCTACCTGGTACTAGCTAGGTGTACCTAATAAAGTGGGCCCTACCCGGTACTACCTAGGTGTACCTAATAAAGTGGACCCTACCCGGTACTAGTTAGGTGTACCTAATAAAGTGGGTTCTACCTGGTACTAGCTAGGTGTACCTAATAAAGTGGGTTCTACCTGGTACTAGCTAGGTGTACCTAATAAAGTGAGCCCTACCCGGTACTACCTAGGTGTACCTAATAAAGTGGACCCTACCCGGTACTAGTTAGGTGTACCTAATAAAGTGGGTTCTACCTGGTACTAGCTAGGTGTACCTAATAAAGTGAGCCCTACCCGGTACTACCTAGGTGTACCTAATAAAGTGGACCCTACCCGGTACTAGTTAGGTGTACCTAATAAAGTGGGTTCTACCTGGTACTAGCTAGGTGTACCTAATAAAGTGGGCCCTACCTGGTACTAGCTAGGTGTACCTAATAAAGTGGGCCCTACCTGGTACTAGCTAGGTGTACCTAATAAAGTGGGCCCTACCTGGTACTAGCTAGGTGTACCTCCTTAAGAGGCCATTGAGTGAATATAATAAAATTACCAGGAGGTAAAAATTGAATATCTGAATACTTAAAATGTATCAATTCAGAATGTTCTATTTTGATAGAATGAAGACAAAAAAATGCAACTCTATCTTTAGCAGGTTGTTGAGATATGGCTGTTGGGTCCCCCTGACTTTATGAGTGTGGGGACCTTACTTTCATTCCCATGGCGGAATCCCACCATTGATTGTTGGGTTTCACTAAGAAACTGCTTTAAAAAGTGTTTTTTTTTCAGCTTTATTTTCATACCCAGTCTGTTGGGTTTTTTGTAGGCAGAAAACTGAAGGTGAACATGACCAAAATTTTTGGTCGAACCACTGAAAAATTATTATAAAGTGTAGTTTTTGTACGAAATGATGGCATACTTTGGCAAAAAAAATAGTAAGAAATATCCTTTATTTTCACTCCTACAATTAAAAAAGAATTAATTGTGACCCTTATGGACAGGGAAATGAATATGACATTGAATTGCCAGTCGATATGATCTGCTGTTACCTAAGAGAAACATATCTTATAATGCAGTGTCATTTTACATAATTTATATGTTTTGCTTAGGTATTAATGACATGTAGCCATAACTGGCTAATATGTTAAAATACGACTTTGTAGATGTTCTCACTAATGATTTCCCGGGCTGAAGATCTCTGTACAGTATCAGGCAAAAAGAAGATCAGTGAAATAATTAAATATCACACGACAAGCTTGATACTCCTGCCACCTGCTCACTGACCTTGAAGGTTCTGAGTGCCTGTTGAATGCTGATAAAGAAACGGAATGTTATGTTCAGTCTTTACATGTTTACGTATATGGAGAAAAAACTGTGAGCAGTGGCCCAGGTGAATGTAATCGCTTGTGACACAGGCATTCCGGAAGTGGGTCATATGCTGGCCTCACAACACCGGTCAAGTGGCGGGAGAAACATACCTCTCAGTTTGCTCACACAAGCCACTCTTGTGACTGCAAAGTAAAGAAAAAAGAATGTGCTTCTCCATTTTGAATCCAGGTAATTAGGTAAGTGAATGATCTACTGAGGTTTAGGCCAACGAACACTGGGATGTAACTGGGTAGGAGGTTAGGGTTGGTGGCTGCGGTCAAGTTATAATTTCTGTCTCTATAAACCAGGCCACGGATCAAAGGAATCTTGTATCATAAATAATAATGTTTGACTGTAGTTCTGTTCTTTTTTATGATAAGAACATACAGTCCCACTGTCTGTCTAAGACATCTATTTCTTAGATGTTCAGCAGACTTCCATTTCTGGGTTTCCTGGCTCAGTCTATGTAAAGCCTCTTATCAGTGTAGTCTTGTTCGATTAAAATATAAAATTATGCAGTGCTATTTTAATCTGTCTTCTGTTCGCTTGGGTATGTGATTTTTAAGGAACATAAATAATATCTTAGTCGTCACAAAAACAAGATAACTAGATACCGCTCTGTTTCGCGACGTGTATCTCGTTCCTGCATCTATAGACATTTAGCTTTTTTGGCAGATTTTGGATTTTTGAGTTTTTGCCATGCGCATTTTCACTACAATTCAGAACATTTGCTCTTTAACAAAGCCATTCCTCGAATCACACATACCAGTAGCATGACGACACATCGTACCCGATATAAGCGATTAAGTAACGGGAATTCATCTCCAGGAATACATGCTCATTCTCCTGGTGCAGGTCCTGCAGAGCAACTGTAGGGACCTCTTTAAAATCCAAAAACAATTTTGAATAATCCAAAAGAGAGCCCTATTCATTTTCCGCTGACAGGGATTGTATTTTACAATGAGATTGATATGAGGGCATACATCAGGAAGATAGCAAATCATTAGTACCTGAAGCATTAAACTTTTTTCAGGCACATAAAAATGACATAGCAGTTAAGGAACTGAATTTGCAACCTGAAGGCTGCGGGTTAAAATTTAGTGTGCAGGTGGGGACTGCTGATCTGCTTGGATCCCCTTCAGCAAATGGGTTTACTCTGAATCGACCAAGAAAGAGACACTTCTGTACGTAACCTTTAATTGTCAGATAAATGTGGGGTGCTGTCTGATAAGCGACCCGAAATTATTAAAAGTATCGTAAAAATGGCTACAATTGGGTGCCTTGGTGGTACGGTGATTAGCATTGTTGACACACATCTCTGGGACCTGAGTTTGAGTCTCCACCACGGCTCCATGCGTGTGGAGTTTGCATGTTCTCCCCGTGTCGTCGTGAGGTTTCCTCCAGGTACTCCGGGTTCCCCCCACAGTCCAATAACATCAGGAGGCTAATTGGACTTACCAAATTGCCTCTAGGTGTGCTTCTTTGTGAATGGTGTGTGAGCGAATGGTGAGTGAGTGAATGGTGAGTGAATACAGACGGGAACAGGGCAAGACCGAGGCCCCGAAAAACATAAAAAGCAGGAATAAGAGTGGAGAAAATTATGCCACAAAAGCAAATTTAGCAGTGAGATTTGCGGCGCACCCAGCCAGATTACTGGTCTTGAGAAAGATACCACTGGGGACTTCAGCTTTCCACTCAGTCCAGAATACAGTGCACCAGTTTATACATTTTCCAGAGGTCGAGGGTCAGGTAGAACTAATCAATACCAATAAATGCAGTCACCTGACTGTCCTTCCCAAGGCAGTTGGAGGCCACGCCCCCTCCCACCCACACATACACCGTTTTCTCAACAACTGAAGGGACCAGATATTGATTTTTATACTTTGTCTTGCCATGCAACCAGGGATGGATGTATTAATTTTTTCTCTGTACTTGACTGTATCATTTTTCAGATTTAGATGCTTTTGGATCCAGTGAGTTCAGATGAAATGGAGACTAGTGTTTCATTCGGCTACAGTCTCCAACTGGAAGCCGGCCTTGACAGTCACGCACAGAAACACACATGAACAACTGCATCCCAGTACGGGCATCCATGCAGCTGAAGCTTATATTCAGCAGTCTCAGTTTGTATGTGCATATACACGTATGTATCTGATCCTCCAGATGGTCACACAGTCACAGTGGTGATGTTCAGTTACTGAATGGCTCAGCTAACTGATTGTAAATGTGGTGTGATTGTTGGTTGTTCCAGTGTCTCAGAAAGATCTGTCCTCTCGGGATTTTAACACAATACAGTGAGAGTTTACTGAGAATGGAGTGATGAGCAAACTACAGCCAGTCAGTGGCATTTCTGTGGCCAAAAATACCTTGTTAATGAGAGAGGTCAGGGGAGAATGGCCAGACTTGTTAATGCTAACAGGAAGGCCATAAGTGCAAAAATAACAGGTCGATTTGACAGTGGTGCCCAGGATGGCTTCCTTGAAAGCACATCTTGTCAACCCTGCAAGCCAATCTTGAGCCAAAAGTGGGTCCTTCCAAGTATTAGCTAGGTGTACCGAATAGTGACCACTCAACATATATATGTGCATATATTTTGTGTGTGTGTGTGTGGATTAGGTTTATATTACTTTGTGGGGACCAAATGTCCCCGACAATATAGTAAAAATCTGTCTTTTTGACATTGTGGGGACCGTTTTTTGGGTCCCCACAAAGATCTGTGAGTGCAATCAAAAAATGCCAAAACTCTCATATTTTGTTTGGTTTAGGGGTTATAGTTAATGTTAGGGCTGGGTTGGGGTTAAGGTTGTCATGTTGTTATAAGAGTTTTCCCCATAGAAATGAATGGAGAGTCCCCACAAAGATATAATGTAAGAAGCGCACAAGCAATCTGAAAACCGAAGTCAAATATTTCAAAACATTCTTCATGCCATGTGGCAAATCTTTCTATTTGTGATACTCAACCTATTCTCAGCAAGTTCATCTTCTGCATATGGCGCGTTCGTTTCCTGGCTATCGTCGTCTTCTTGATTGCATTTTGGAAGCAGTCTCACGCCTCCCTCTTAGACACGTACAAAAAGTCCATTCTTCCTCCGTCATGCTGCTTTTGAACTGGGCTTTTTTATTGACTTTTTTTTCTGTGAGATTTACATGAATTTCCCCCCATCCAAAACTTAAAAAAATGAGATTTAAACTGACCATATTTCCAGATTTTCAGTTCCCAGTGCAAGCACATCTGTTGTCGCTGGGTTTCTCTGTCATGTATCTGTCAGTTTATACCATGAGAGGCGCATTGGCCAAGATGCACCGTTCTCAGAGGATTATTTTTGACTTAATATAAAGAAAGGAAAGAAAACGATACCTTAGGAAAACTCACAGGGGAGGGACAGTCTGTGAATCATTCCCCACATCGCCGAGAGCTTGATGCTTC
This sequence comes from Paramormyrops kingsleyae, assembly GCF_048594095.1. Lineage (NCBI taxonomy): Eukaryota > Metazoa > Chordata > Actinopteri > Osteoglossiformes > Mormyridae > Paramormyrops > Paramormyrops kingsleyae. Next base: position 3,401,311 of record NC_132815.1, on the reverse strand, counting down.
CAGAGAAGGTCTCTCCAATCCAGTTATATGTCACTGGGCTTTGTGGCAAGATGAGGCTCCACAGTGACCTGAAATGCTCCTTAAGATGGTACCACTGGCCAAACAGTTTTGTAGAACCAGCCCCAGTCTTTCTCCCAGCTGCCTTTAACCAAAGCTCTCCTATTGATTCCCAGCGGGACCACAGTTACCACCGTAGTTGATGATCGTTTCCATCTCTGTTCCCCTCTCCAGAAGACGTGCACCCTAAGGCATATAAATTTCTCTCGTGTCCCTCTGGTTTCAAATACAATTATACAGACTAAAGACAACACAGAAACCTGTTTATATCTTTTAATTTTACACTAACATTAGACCTTGGTGCACTCATTTAGAGTCACATTTTGGAGTAAGACCAGTGTGCGAAACGCCTGTCGATATTCGTGGGGGGGGGGGGGTCCCATCTCCCTATTGTTGCGCAATACCGATCTTGAGACCCCCTTAAAATTTTGTTTTTGAGGCTTTCAGGGGGTCTCATGGGTTAATCGGGGGTGTCGGACCTCCCCCGTATTTCACCCACTAAATAATACTATCTCTTAAGTAAGCTACTGTATATATATATATATATATATATATGAGTAACATTCAATAATTCAATGCAAGATAAGATAAGACTTCAAGACTTTTTATTGTCATTGTACAGTTGCCTGGACAACGAAATTAGCTGGCAAGACCACAAAGATGCAGGAAAGTGACATTGTCAGTACAAGATATAAGAACAATATAAAAACACAATATACACACTGTATAGGTACAAGAGACATTGGGGGGGGGTATGCAAGGGTATCATAAATATATTAAATAAGGGGGGAGGGCTTTAGTCAATAAGAATAAGTGAGACTATTGGGTAGGTTGGTAATTACACATTCGCCAAGATATTGAGATATAAGATCGATTAGCTCCATTGACCCCAATGGCAAGTTCTTGTACTGCTAATGCTAATTCTTGAACCACTAATTGTGCGTGAGAAAGCAATATTTGTTTGTAGTTGAGGTATTATTTGGATTTCTTGTACTTTACTCAAAGCTGGACATGACTGACCATGTGTGCTGCTTCCTCTTGCACGTCCATCGCTCGTTACTTTGAAGGGAGTGTCACCTCCCTCTCCAGCCCTGTTCCGCAACGCTGCCCTCTTGTAGACAGATGTATCGCGGTCACGAACACGCCACGCAGCACCGAGCCCCACAGCGGCGCCGGCGAGCTTTTGATCTTCGTTTCAAAGGGAATTCTTCTCTGTGCCATTGCCAGGGACTTTTCTGCGGCTCGCTGTACGTTAGCCGTCGAAACCTGTTTGTTTGTAGCTTGAAGTAACAGAACAGTCATGGGAGCATCGATTTTGACGGTCACCCACATTGCGGCTTTTGTTTCACTCACAGTAAGGAGCTACTGTACGCTGTCACAGAGGGTGACTCACCTCAGCGCGCACTATTTGTTAACATAACCATCCAATAAGCTGGAACACTGGACTTAATGACAGGTTTTCTCTACCACTTGAACACACTCCCTCTGATCTTTTTCACAAAGCGCGTCATTCTGAATATATCTCACTTCCTAAGAATCTAGGAACATGCCCAGTTGTGTTCACCTGGCAAGGAAATGAGCCAATTATTAGCTATATTTCTGTGTCTTTATGTAAAGCTGCATTAAATATTAATATACTGGTGTGTGAGTTTCATCTGTGGCAGGAATGTTGGATATCCCTCTCTTTGAGGATGCCACTGTCTGGTTTAAAAGGTTAGGTATGTTAAGAAAGCAGGGTAATGTGTAAAGTTGGCATGATACCGAATATGAATCGATGAAAGCAAATCGGAAAGAGGATTGGATTACCTAACAGCGATGCTGATTTTTCCAGACGGCAGCCTTGTAAACGACAAAACCAGAGTTCCGATTTTTTGACCCTGTTAAGCTAAAAAAAAAGTGATTCCTGTTTCGAGGACATTTAACCAGCCATGGAAATAGCACATCCTCATAGCCGAAAGCCGGCCAGCTTCTGGTGCCCAGCTTATCTTTCCAGTGTGCTGACTGCTCTGTAGCGTCTGTAATGATATTGGTTTCTCTCAACATGACTTGCGAGCAATCCCCCGTGTTAGGAGCCCTTTGTTCGGTCCACTGGATGGAGGAATATCCCCTTCCAGTCCCTTGGCCCGTAGAATCCTTTAATGCGTCGTTCTTCGGGGATCCCTTCTCGACCGCCTGCCGCGTTTTGTCAGGGCGCCGGGCACAAACCGTGGCTTAGCTTGACAAGGTCATTCACATCATTTAAAGAAAAAAAAAACACACACACACATCGCAATCCACCATTTAATGTGACACACACAAACACATGCAGAGGATCCGCATGCAAATCGCAGAGACCCGGCAACGATTCACAGAGCCTCCTGAAATCTCTTTCTATATTTACATGATTAATGACGACGTGTCGGCACACTTTGTTTACATATAGCCAGGCGGAGACGCCTTCCCTTCTGTATGTATTTGTGCCTTTCTGACTTCTCCTGATGGATTAGGTACACAAAAACAGATGGTGCATATATTTCCTCGACGTGGACGCATGTGTCGTGTGTCTAGTGGACTCGCTTGACGCAGCGCGGCACTTCCCTTCACCCGCAGTGGATTGTCGAGCGCCACGCTACACCCACGCAGAAACGCCAAGTGAACCAGTCAACATCATCATTAATCTTGCCGTCCTAAATGAGAATCCATCTCCAAGGCTGGCCGCAAATCGTAACAATAGCCGACGTAACTGGTGCCACGTATAATCCCGAACTAAAAGGCTGAGAATTGTTCATTAAGGCTGAAAAAAATTCCCCGAGAGGGCAATAATAAAGGAAAAGCACTGTGTATCTGACAGATAATGCTACACATACTGTATTTGACTAAGTGATACCTCATACCGGCACAAAAAATATCATTCTGGCAAACAAACACACCTGTCGTGTCTTATAACCTGTCCCTATTATGCTTTCATATTCATTATTGTGATGTTTACCGTTATATGTTGAATTTTATTGCTTTTTGTTTTTTTTCCAGTGTATGCTACACATTTTCAAATTATATTACAATGTGTACAAATATTATATTAAGGTTATGAAATCTGAACATAAGCAGCATATTTAGCTGTATTAAAATATGAGCAAAACAGCAACAAAAGATCTTTTCTTTGATGGAAAGAGTATGTATGATGTGCATTTTTACAAAACATGCTGTTCTATGCTATTATTATTATTATTATTATTATTATTATTATTATTATTATTACATTGTCATTGATGTTCATTTTGTTGTTGGTGTTGTACGTGTTATTTTATCTTTGAATGTCTTTGCTTTGACTTTTTATCTTAGACTGTAGAAGTTAAACAGAACTCTGTCGAGCCTTAATAAACAATACATTACTCCTGAAACAAATGACTGTACCATCCTTTATGAATTCATAAGAAATACATATCAAGATAACAAAATGCCACTTAGTGGCTGCTGTATGCCATTCAGATGCAAATTAACGTTTTCACAACTGTAATATAAAGTAACCTTCAGTCGTACCTGTACAAACATTATCTCTTAGCACAGATGGAATCTGAAAGCTACAGAAAACCTTTCCCCACGTTTCGGCCTGAGCTTCACCATGCAAATCCCAGCTTGTTTATCTATGGCCAGACTGTAACGGAGGCGGAGGCCGGGCTGGGGGGGGCGACCAGGTCTGCAGGGGTCATAGCATAGAAACCAAACAAAAGAAAGTGTATAAATAAAAATCAACATTTTTTTCCCCCAACCTGAGTGCTCCAGGAAAGATTTTGACAAATATGAAGGACAACTTGTGAATCCCCCATAGTGAAATGGGGGGGGTGTATTAATTTAATTTTTTTTATGATACTTCAGATGTACAGATAAAAATCCAGATGCTTCATATTTCCTGCAATGAGATGGATGATCAAATTAACAGCCGACTTCATTAATATGCAGCATGTTCTCTGCACCCCCCCCCCCCTACTGCCAAAAACCAAGAATTACATTTTGTTTGTTTTCAAGTCGGAACCATGCCAAAGTACAGGGGCAAACTGGTAAGTCACCACTGCTTTGCACTGGGAATCTGCATTTATTCAGTCTTTAGTGTTCAGGTGAATAATTAATGATACACTTTGAATTAAAGTGTGTGTAAGATTCAGAGATGTGTGTGTGTGTGGGTGTGTCTGTGTGTGTGTGTGTCTGTGTGGGTGTGGGTCTGTCTGTGTGTGTGTGTGGGTCTGTCTGTCTGTGTGTGTGTGTGTCTGTGTGGGTCTGTGTGTGTCTGTGTGGGTGTGGGTCTGTGTGTTTGTGTGTGTGTGTGTGTGTGTGTGTGTGTGTGTGTGTGTGTATATCGATCTGTCCATCGTTCGACAACTTATCCTGGCCTGGGTTGCAGGGGCCTGGAGCCTATCCCAATCTGTCACAGGGCATGAGGCAGGGCTACACCCAGGGCAGGATGCCAGTCTGTCACAGGGCATGAGGCAGGGCTACACCCAGGACAGGATGCCAGTCTGTCACAGGACATGAGGCAGGGCTACACCCAGGACAGGATGCCAGTCTGTCACAGGGCATGAGGCAGGGCTACACCCAGGACAGGATGCCAGTCTGTCACAGGGCATGAGGCAGGGCTACACCCAGGACAGGATGCCAGTCTGTCACAGGGCATGAGGCAGGGCTACACCAAGGACACGATGTCAGTCTGTCACAGGGCATGAGGCAGGGCTACACCCAGGACAGGATGCCAGTCTGTCACAGGGCATGAGGCAGGGCTACACCCAGGACACGATGTCAGTCTGTCACAGGGCATGAGGCAGGGCTACACCCAGGACAGGATGCCAGTCTGTCACAGGGCATGAGGCAGGGCTACACCCAGGACAGGATGCCAGTCTGTCACAGGGCATGAGGCAGGGCTACACCCAGGACAGGCTGCCAGTCTGTCACAGGACATGAGGCAGGGCTACACCCAGGACAGGATGCCAGTCTGTCACAGGGCATGAGGCAGGGCTACACCCAGGACAGGATGCCAGTCTGTCACAGGGCATGAGGCAGGGCTACACCCAGGACAGGATGCCAGTCTGTCACAGGGCACACACTCACACACACGATTACACACTTTGGTCAGTTTAGGGACACCAATTCACCTCATGGCAGGTTTCTGGATTGCAGAAGCACCTAAGGGAAAAACCACAAGAACAAAGAGAGACGCTAGCGTGTATGTTCCTTTCACACAGGGACAGGGACAAGAAAGTCATTTATGCTGAATATAGATCCATCAAAACCAAGTCGCGCCAAATGATCTGCCTGCTTGAAGATGAATGGTATGAATTGAGCAAAAAGTATAATTTACAAAAGTTTCTTTCCTCTGTGAATAGGAAAAAATCTCTATAGCAACAAACATTTTGTTGCATCTGTGTGCTAACTGTTGTTTTTTGTTCAAGCGCAGTTCTTCTGGTTTTCACCAGTTTGTTAATTATAATCACCAGCCCGTCGCTTAATCAAGTTTTACGTGTTTTAAGAGCAAACTCTGCAACTTTGAAGTGAACACATACATACATATTTTTCTCAGTGAAGTAAAGTTAGCAAACATTCTTATGCTGTTTCCCGTCACGACACTGAGACATTTAGACTTTGTGTTTCAGCCGTTCTGTTGCATTACAGCATTATTCCTTATCGTAGAAATCAGTTATTGTATTTGAAATTTCATACCATGGAAACGCTTTATCAGTTTAGCTAAGGCTCCAACTACAGGTTTCGACTCCAAGACATAATGTAAGACTGAAAAGTGAGATCTTCTACCACGCATCCAAAAGCAGCTTGAAGTCTTGCAGTTCTTTTGTCAAAACTCTGGCCTGTTCTTTGTCCATCAGATTTATTTATAATTTTTCACAGAATTTCGTCAATAAACAATAAAATGTTTCTTGAACCTAACATCAGACTTCATAATGGGTTTATGTCCTCTTTTGACATGTGACAGTTTATGGGTCCTGTTGTTTGTTTATTTTGAGGCCAGGTCTCTCAAGAACTTGATGTATAAGGGATAGCACTGAGAGTAGAAAGATTAACAAATATTTTTGCCCTAACCCTTGTTCTTCAAAACCACAGAAGCCTCTAATTGGGGCTGGCAAGACACAAGGATGTCGATGCTAACGTCAACCAATTTAGCGAGAGTGTTTCCACTGGCATGACACGGCCCATCCGTGCCAGGGAAGGAACAGAGTGGCATTCATTGGAAGACAGATGCCTGGCAGAGAACGACGGAGTGCTGACATTTCTGCTGCTGCTCTGAGGAGAACACACCTCATTGTCAAAAACCGCACACACTCACACAAACAAACATGGCCATAGAAATTGACACACATACCCAACCACATATACACAATTATGATATATAAACTCTCACTCCTCTCAGTCACGGATAAACATGAATCCACACCTATGTTCCAATGTGCGCTCTCACAAAAATAAAGAAAAAACACCTGACATGATTATTCTGGTGAAATCCCCGCGTGCTCTCGAATCGAACCGGTATCTGAAACCTCAATCAACAGCACCCCCTAGGCACACAATGATCCACTGTATAATCTTCACCTGACTATTCACTGCGAAATTAAATAAATAAATGAAAAATACACACTGAAATATCTCATGTTGGAGATCTCCTCTATTGATTTATGCAGGTTTTCCTGAATGTCTTGAATTATATATTTTCAGCTTGCAGTTCACTGTGCGGTTGCAGATCCTGTTCTTTTCCTTCATGTGTTTTGACAATTTTTTATATAGGACCGTTGCCATTTTTATATTATTATTAAGGGTCCAAAGCACGTAGTGCTATGGAACCTTATTGTTTTTGTTAAGATTATTATTATTATTATTATTATTATTATTATTATTATTTTTCTTCCCTAAAACTGAATGCCCAGCCTAAACCGTAAGTCCTAGGCCGACCAAATTTGGTAGGATGATTGGAATTCCTACCCACTACTCAGGTTGTCCGACCCGTCCGACTCAGCCAATGGGGGGCGCCGTAGCGCCCCCCAACATGTTTCCGTCGATATCTCCTGTCCTGTTTGTCCTACAACCGAAATTCTTTTTTCTGCTGATACAGACAGCCATGCCCTACCAAAAAGTCAATGGGACCATGAAGCTCCGCCTACTTAGATTTTTTGCTAATTTGCATATTTTGCAAATCATACTTTTTTCTTACAGTCCTAGCTTGTCCTACCAAATCAGACAAATGAGGTGTCAAACGAATCAGAACTCTGAGCTGATCAAGAATCATCCACAAATTTCAGACATTTCTATGTCCTACGGCCATTAGCCTAGCCCAAACAATATCTAAATTTGACACATTGTGGTCTGACTACTATAACTTGGCCGTGCCTTGGCCTACCTTGCCCAAATTTGAAATCCTACCTCCCTACACCATTTTGGGGGCACGGTGCAAGGCGGGCCGCATTTCGTCCATAGGGGGCGCTACAACTAAAAACTGCCAATATCTTCTGACTGCCTCGGCCAATCCAACTGAAATTTGGAAGGTATGTACTAGGATGCAGCCTGAGGTCAGTCACATACAATGGCAGTCATGAGTCCTGAAACAGTGGCCGCCATCGGCCAATCAAAATCAAGCAGCAATTTGACTGGCTTAATGATGACCAATCTAAATCAAATTTAGCTGGTACATTTGTCCTCTGACCCTCAGCCTACCCTGTAAACAGTGGCTATGGCCACTGTTTTTATATTACTAAGACCAACCTAGGCCAATTCAGCTCAAATGAGTTACCAGATCAGGTAGGAAGGTGTCTACCGATCTCACCTGCTTTAACCACAGCAACGGGTGGCTCAGTGGGCTAAACTTGTATGCTTGTAATCAGAGGGTCGCAGGTTCGAACCCAGCTTTGGTGGGTACTCGAGCTAGGCAGCCCGATGTGCACAGCATACCCTCCGTGAAGTGAGCTGGGGAGACGTGAAGGCGTTTTCCCCACGATGATCAATGAAGCTTATATTATTCTTAAGTTAGACATGCTCAGGCACTACTTCAGAGGGTTGAACAATAATTATTTTTCTTCCCTAAAACTGAATGCCCAGCCTAAACCGTAAGTCCTAGACTGACCAAATTTGGCAACAAGATTCCTATTCCTACCCACTACTCAGTCCCACTGACCCATCCCAGTCAGTCAGATGGGGGCGCTACAGCACCCCGATTTGCATTTCTGCCTATATCTACAGACCTGTCAAGCCTACAGTTGAAATTTATTGCCAGTCCAATTCACTATGTCCTGACAAATCAAACTGCATATAGATCTTGGTTCTACATCTTTGCCTTCTTGCATGATTTACAGATGTTTTGAAAACAGGTTTTTTTGTTAACCTCCTAGGATTTTCGCCTAACATCCATAAATCTGATGTCATTCAAATCAGGAGACAGTCCTTTTAAAGATTTACAGAAAAAACTTAAACTTTCGGTAAGATACAGCCACCAGCCACACCCTGACTGTACAGATGTCTTGCCCATTTCAATCAGACAGCTATATCTCAGGAATTCTTCAGCCAATCATTACAAAATTTGGCTCACTGATGTAGGACTGTACCACAGAGAGACCCTCCAAATTTCGTGTCGATCGGTCAATCAGGAGCGCTACGCCACTGTCTATATACATCTAAGACCCACCTAGGCTCATTGAGGTAAAATGAGTTACCAGATCAGGTAGGAAGGTGTCTACTGATCCCACCCATTTTACTCACAGCAGCGGGTGGCTCAGTGGGCTAAACTTGTATGCTTGTAATCGGAGGGTCGCAGGTTCGAACCCAGCTTCGGTGGGTACTCGAGCTAGGCAGCCCGACGTGCACAGCATACCCTCCGTGTAGTGAGCTGTGAGACTTAAAGGCATTTTCCCCACGAGGATCAATGAAGCTTCTATTATTGTTAATTAAGACGTGCTCAGGCACTACTACAGAGGGTTGAACAATAATTATTTTTCTTCCCTAAAACTGAATGCCCAGCCTAAACCGTAAGTCCTAGTCTGACCAAATTTGGCAACCAGATTCCTATTCCTACCCACTACTCAGTCTCACTGACCCGTCCCAGTCAGTCAGATGGGGGCGCTACAGCTCCCTGATTTGCATTTCTGCCTATATCTCCAGACCTGTCAAGCCTACAGTTGAAAGTTATTGCCAGGCCAATTGAATATGTCCTGACGAATTTCAACTGCATATAGAACTTGGTTCTACATCTTTGCCTTTTTGCATGATTTATAGTTGTTTGAAAATAGGTTATTTTGTTAAACTCGTAGGCTTTTTGCCCAACATACATAAATCTGTTGTCATTCAAACCAGGAGACAGTCCTTTTAAAGATTTAGAGAAAAAACTTAAACTTTCGGTAAGGTACAGCCACCAGCCACACCCTGACTGTACTGGTGCCTCACCCATTTCAATCAGACAGATACATCTCAGGGCTGCTTCAGCGAATCATTACCAAATTTGGCTCACTGATGTAGGACTGTACCGCAGAGATACCATACAAATTTTGTGTCGATCGGTCAAACGGGACTGCTACGGCCACTGTCTATATACGTCTAAGACCAAACTAGGCTTATTCAGCTAAAATGAGTTACCACATCAGGTAGAATGGTACCAACCAATCTCAGCCATTTAATCCACAGCAACGGGTGGCTCAGTGTGCTAATCCTGTGTGCCTGTAATCAGAGGGTCGCTGGTTCGAACCCAGCTTAGGTTGGTATTTCAGCTAGGTATCCTGATGTGCACAGTGTACTCTTTGATGTTGACTGGCCTGTTACACCTGCACTAAAAGCATCTCCATCTTAATGTCTGCCTACTACTGAGACCGTCCTACATCTCCTATCCTGTTATGGCAGTCTAATTCTGTCTGACTTTCTACTACCTTTGCCGCCGGTTCTCTGCCGTTATTCCTCTACTGTCCTACCAGTCCGATTGTCCTACGCTTTGGACCCTTTCGTAACTGCCTGCAGTTTCTAGTTATTATTATTATTATTATTATTATTATTATTATTATTACTGCATGCTTTCAGAAAATGAAGATACAATCCAGGCTATGCAAATTGGATGTTAAATTTAGAGCGAGGTCTTACTTTACCGAAGACTGTCGACAGTCAGAAGTTCCCGCGGCTGTCTTCGCTGCTGGCTGTTTCGCGCCTGCCCGGCGGCGGGGGGCCGGGGGGGGGGGGGAGGTGCTTTTGAATGCGGTAATGAAGATCTTCTGCTGACACGATCCGTTACCGGGTGACATCTGCACCGTTGAGTGCACACATGCGCATTTTAATAATTGCATTAGCAAATAATAAATCATATTGTCTCGCATTCCAGCACGGGGCTTCCTGTAACGTGGGAGCCGGTATATTCACATTAACTCTTTCCAGGCGTGAAGCAGATGAGCAGAGCCGCCGTGGATCAACAGACACGGCACCGCCACTGTAAAGGTATCAGCGCAAGCATCGATAGCTGCTGTAATAGTTTTGATTAGTTTTTAATGATGACTTCCAGCAGTGTATCTGCTCAAGGCTGCTCAGTAGGGGGCTGTACTGATAAACTGTGCAGTACTATTTTGGTAGAAGAGTTATGCACCTTAGGAGGTGCTCCACGCGGGAGGTAAAATGTGCAGTTTAATGTTTAATTGTTCAAAAAGTACGGAAAGTGTACCGTACTTAAAAGCACATAGCCTTCTCCAAAACTCCCTGCGGGCACATTTAGCAGTAAATAAATAATGGCCGGCACATTTCCTCCCACAGTCCAAAGACATGCAGTCCGGTGAATTGGCATCACCGCATTGCCCAGTATGTACTCTGCGGTAGACTGGCACGTTATCAAGGGAGTTCCCTGCGATGGGCTGCAGGCAAACCTGACCAGGGTAAGAGGTCTGAAGATGGATGGTGAAATGTTATGCTCAGTTAATGCTTTAACAATTATTTTGATTTGTTATTAATACTGCACTGTTTGGTCCAGTGGTTTATTATTGAAATGAATGCCACATTATTCCCGTTCCAGGCCTTTGCGGTGCATTTAGCAAACAGCATTTTGGAGCACTGGCCAAATTAGCAATTCATAAATTAAAGGGGTGTTTTTAAATTTAATTAACTTGTATGCATTGGGAATATTTCATTTTAATCACATATCTGTGGTGCATTTTCTCCTGATGCCTGAGACTTCTGAGTAACGTCAGTCAGCCTGCGGGTCTGTGGAACAGCTGATACGGGGATTTTGCCACACTTTGGGGGGAAAGGACTCCAGCCTTCGATGGAAAGGGCGCAGGGATCGTGCTGTCAGGGCCACGTATACCGTATACAGCGGGGGCCACGGCTGATTAAAAGCGCAATGCATTTATCACTTTGATTATCTGTTATTCCGCAGTAATTGTAAAATTTCCCCCTGCAATCCAGCAGCCAGCAGCGTGTGTTAATTTTAAATACTGAGGACGCACAAACTGATCTGCTATGTTTTTTTCTTTCATCCAATCACGGTAAAGTGTCCTTATTAAACATTTCAGTGCACCAAGTAGACTTTGGCTGTGCTGCATTATTCATGCATGAGCTTTTTTATCATTGAAAGTGAACACATGCAAGTGTGTCCTACGGGTAATGGGGAGCCGTAAGAGGTGAATATACAAAGGATGTTTTTTTAATAAGAAATAGTCTCTAATTAGTACCTGAAACAACTGTCGGTATAATATCACTTCCAGGCAAATTTGTCATTAACCACAGCCAAAGACACACAGTGTGTCATCCTTTTTACCGTTGGCACTCCAGCATGTACATACGACCCTCAGAGAAAACAGACACAAACTTCAGATGTTTCTGATGTCCTACAAGCGGAGCGCCTGCATCTCCCAGACCGGCAGGCGAACGGAAAAGCCACCCTGTTCTCGGAACCGTCTTAATTCTCCCGTATCCAAACTAAACGAAGCGAGAGATGGGAGGTTTCCCGCCGGAGGGGGTTCGAGGAAGGATGGATGCAGGATGTAGGCGGGTGGCAGAGAGGGAAGCCGCCGACTGATCCTGATCATGCGAAAATAAGAGGAGTTTGTCTACCAGCTGAATATGGACTGCTGCCCCCAGCCTCGGCCCAAGCCCCAAACACCCCACCTTCTTGTGTGGTGCACTGCGTAGGAGGGGGGGACAGGCCGAATCTTCAGCCTCGCTCCATTTGACTGCAGACTCACAACACAAAGAGAACACAAAGACCATTTTCCCATTTTCAGACCGCAATTACCGTGGCGAGTTTCACTGTTAGGCGCTCAGCCGCCGAAATGCTTTATTATTTATAGATCAGGTCTGCGCACGACTGCGGCTGAGAGTGTTAGAGGCGCTGTGTGGTCGGGTTTAGCCCCCCCGGTAAACCTTGAAGCGACTTGTGGGGCAGCATTAGCTCCCCGTCGCGGGCGATTCTTTTACCGCACGGAAATTCGACTTTTTTTTTTTTTTACCGGATTTCATTAATCTGTTACGTGCGGACTCCGCTCAGAATCCCCACAGACCTCATTTGTTGGGCATTTTAAAAAAGTAAAACAAGGTATCACTTTTTAAATGATTGCATGTGATTTGTGCTGAAGGCTTTTGCGTGTGTGTGCGCGCGTGCATGCATGGTTGTGCGTGTGCGGGTGGGTACAGGTTTAAATTTTAATTCTTTCTGCCAAAACAACTTATTCTGCTTGGGACTTCCGGCTGTCATCGGCGCTGTTTTTGTTTTTCCAAACCCAAGCCCAAATGATACCCCTGAAACATGAATATTTAATTGTATATTGTGATATACTTTTATATCAGTTACTGGTATAGCGTCCAGTTTCCCTAACGAGTCTGCTAGAAAGAGGGAGCCGCTTAAATAATTTAACATGTACTGCTTCGCCTTCCTGCTTTTCTAAACAGAACTTTCTTTTAAACAGAAATGATGCAGAAGCGAAGACATGTTCAGATTTCATATATTCATCCCATTTATATCGCATCTGACACAATGACTATAACTCAATTAGTAATTGACTTACTTATTACTAATTATTACTTATTAGTAATAAGTTATTGTGTTAGTTTGTGAGTGGATTGGGTTAATAAAATTTGTTTTCTTGTGTGTAACATTATAAATAGTCGAGGAAGGGGATGTATTGCATGTGTGTCTGCTTGGGTGGCCATATATGTAGCAGTGAAAAACTAAACTTATTAACATGTGATGCTAAAGAGTGAAATTGTGAAAAAGATGTAAAATAAGTAAATGCATACACTGTACAAGTGGGATACAGAACTTTAACCTTCACGCATTGCTCAAAAATAAATCGGGCTTTGCTTTAGTTGTAGAATTTCTCCCAAGTTGAAGTTTGGTTTGAAAAACTGGCTATTTTCAACAAAATGTGGTCTTATTGTACAGATATAATATATAATCTGCATGTGTAAAATGCACCCTTAATATTTTATACATTCTTCAAATTGCATAGGCTGATCTCAGATGGTTTTCCATGTTAAAGCTGCATTTTTCTATAATAATATGTCAGTTTCACCTGAGCCTTTCTAATTTGTAAATCTTTATTTCCCATAAATCCCTGCTGTCATTAAACAGTGAAAATTAATTTTAACAGGGCATTATTGTAATGCACTTTCTCAAAAACAATGCTTGAAAAGTCAAAAGATGATAAATAACAAATAAAGCATTCGAAAAATAGCAATTCCGAATTTTTTCTAATTTTGTACAAGTGTGTCGTGGTACCGCGGACCCTGATTGGGCAACAAAGACTTGTAGTTTTTTTTTTTGGGGGGGGGTTGTTTTTGTTTTGTCAGGAGCCATTTAAAGCAGTTCTGCAGTCAGCATGGTGCATATGCAGGAAAATTGAGGCCAGCAGCCCCGGAGCATCTCGGTGTCCGTCGCATTTCCATGGCTGTCCGTCGCATTTCAGTAATATCTTATCAGACAAGGTCGCAGAACATTGAATGGATACATGCGGAGGAAATCTCGGGAAGTATGGAGTGATCACACTCCACGTGGGACACTGCAGTCACACCAGCTGAAATTTATCACCACTATCCAGAGGAGAATATCATGGGATTGACCCCCCCATATCATCCGTCACAGCCTCGCATTCAGTCTGTTCCTTTGCATTAGTAACGTAGTCAATTTTATCTTTTAATTCAGCCATGTAAACTGCATTTTAAATAGATGACAATAAAATATGCAATAACACACCAAGACACAGACAGACACACACAATAAAAGATATCTGATAAGACACGCAGATTAGGCACACACGCAGCCACAGGTATATTTACCGAGGGCACACAGAAGCACATTCCGTGAAAGATGTCTTCGGAAAATGATTCCCGTGGCATTAATGCAGTAATTCATTAGGAATTTTAGGCCATTACGCTCAGCCAAGTTGAATAAGGATCAGGATTTGTGGGAGGATGTCATGAAAAGAGCAATTGTTAGGATTTTAATGGGTGTCACAGCTTATGTAAGTCATATTGAGGAATGGGGTTAAGCAGAGGTCAGCTCTGCTAACCGGCACCCACCAATGATTAAAGAACAAGCAGAAATGATAAGTTTTTGTCTGATTATGGACCAAAGTGGAATCTGCCCATGGACAGAGGCTTCTAGAAAGACCTATGGTGTGTGAAGCTGTCCACATGGCAGGCAGATAGACTGAAGCAAGGCCTCTTATCCTTCCCCTTCAGAGCTACCAGTAAGACTTAATAACATCCCTGAGGTATACATGAAACACATCTTCCACAGTGGCTGTTTACTGAAGAGTGTGTTTGAAGTTGAGCTCAAGATGTCTTCATTTCTCAACCGAGAGAACGTACCGCGGGGAAAAACTGAAATTCAGGGGCTTCGGCACCAAGAAATAATACAATATAAAAATCCGTGCAGTGTTTTCTTCACGCATGCTATTTTTAACATAATACAGGATATTGCTGGTAGGCTGTTTTTTAGTTTGGAATATATTTTCATGAGGGGATCGGCGAGTGCATACTGCTTGCATTTCAATGAATGCAGCTGAGCAATCCAGAAATTAAGAGCTTTTCCCTGCCAGAGTTCCAGCAGATTCATCATTTATTCATCTCACACGGCTTGTTCTCAGAAGGTTCAATTCAAATATCCACACTTTTTGATGTCAAAATAAAAGGTTAAGTGTCAGATCATTTTCACTTTATTCAGGTGATGAAACTGAACAATAAGCCCGTGGGAGAGTCTTACAAAGGGCTCCTTAACGCGACATTATTATGGCTGAACATTATATGGGTTTGCAACTTTAACGCCAAGTTGACTCAGTGAGAACGTACATCGTTATCGGAATAAACGGGGTTAATATCGGCTGAAGTAACTATAGGTAACAGGGTGGCGAGATATCCCAAGCATCCCAATCAGCTCACAATTTAGCAGAAATAAAAAATTTGAAGAATCTGGGGGCTTGGTGTGGTTCCTCCCAGCCTCGGCAGCTCGCTGTGATTGGTTAGTCGCCAGGCTCTCTGTGAGGTCGTCTCGAGCGGGAAATAGGACAAAGCGTCCCTTCGTTCTGGCTCAGGGTGCCCGCGGACTATTATTATTGGGCCGCATAAAAAGAGCATTGATTCCCATTATGGTTTGTTACTGTTGGCATTCCCGCCATAGCTGAAGGCAGATGTCACCGTCCACCTCTTCATCACCACAGTCGCTTTTAATGCTCTTGCATAGTTTATTTAATTTAGCCCAAAACCATATAATCAGTCTTTGGTCACATATTCATTTAAGTAATGCTTTGCATTCATAGCTCTGAAGATATAAATATTCATAAACACTAGCTTAGAATAGCATTCTAGCAAAATGAAGCATTCATATAATATCCATTACATGTCACGCAGTAGTTATATTCCGTTGAATGCCAGATAGTACATTTATAAACTCGGCACAATTGTGTTGTCATGTCCCACGAAGCATTTGCATCTGCACTGAGACCGTTTTATGCCTGGCATTAATTTATTTGTCATGTCACTAACAAAGGGAGTTATCTCTTTAAAAGCATTTAAATGCTCCTTTTTTAGGGGAGAGTAAAATTAACAGCGGTAATGGACTTCTAACCATAGTGTTTCTGGTTCAAATCCCTGTAGGACAACTGCGTGTGTACCTTTGTGTGAGTTACTGTTCTGAAGAATAATTGCTTTGGTAAATATTCAACGTATTCATGTGGGGGGAAAATGTTTAATCTTATTTTCTGCTTCAGATAAAATCACCTCCAGTAGTAGTAGTAGCAGCAGTAGTAGTAACCGTACTGCCACTATGGCACTCTGGCTAGCAGAGTCACCTCATGCCTCTGGAACACGGGTTCGAGTCTCTGCCGTGGATCTGTGTGTGTGGAGTTTGCATGTGTTGTCATGGTGGTTCCTCTGGGTACTCTGGTTTCCCCCCATAGTCCAGAAGCATGCCGAGGTAAATTAGAATAACCAGACAAATCTTAAGCATAAATCAGCATACACTGATTATATAAATATATAAACTCTGTCACATATATATGTGTGTGTTTCTGTATATATACAGTATATATACGCTCGGCCTTGTTTCCTGTGTTTCCTGGGTCATGCCACCGGTCTCTTTGCCCAGAACAGCAGTTAGAAGATGAATGGAGAGATAATCTCATTGTCCAGCTCAAAGCAATTGTGTAAAAGTCTCATATAGTAATGGAACGCTGTGTTACTCCACTGAAACAGAATCTGTACCACTTTATTTACGTCTGTTAAGTTAGATCAGTATCCTTGATGGTGAAAAAAATGACACCCGTAAACTATAACTAACATGTCCTGCCTTTCGTCTAAACTTAAATCGCTGTATTATCTATACACACGCTTGTGCTGGAAATGACTCTAGCAGACAGAAAAGTGCAGACGATCTCTTTAACCGTACGTTGAAAAATGCCGCAGTTAATCTCACATTGAGGGATGGGACTTGTGTGAGGAAAATGAAACGCGGGCGCTCCCCGCGAGAGCTACAGGCAGGGGTCATCACCAAGGCTGCTTTCCACACTGTAGCCTGAAGTCAGACATACATTGACGGCCCCTCTGACTGAAAGGGGGGCTGATTAAAGATGTGTGGGGGGGGGGGGGGGTATGGTGAGAGGAATGAAAGAGGCAGTCAAACTGTCAACTGAGTCATGAAATAGCATCCATGATGCCAAAGGACACTGCTCACTAGTGCTGTCAGCTCTCCCTCTCTCCTTCTCTCTCTTTCTCTGTTTCTTGCTCTCTCTTTCTCTCTCTCTCTCTCAGTCGTTACAAATGTTCATTAAGGATCATCTTCAGTACCTAAACCATTATTGGTGTCAGCTAACTTTACAGTCCTCATCCCGATTACGTATCAGGGAAGTACGTGTTCCTGTCCACTGGTAAGGCCTTCGGTAATTGTTCTGTCATGTTAATCATCATCTGTCATGTAGGTTCTTCCGTGAGATTCTCCAATCTTTGAAAAGATGCCCATTACCGCAGCAGTTTTATTTACATATTTGTTTGTGTTTTAATGAGAATAAAGCATGAGGAAATGAGAAACACCATGATTTGACTTATGTTCTGAATTATATGATTACGTGTAAAAATAAATGAATTACCCTAATGCACTCGATAAATTCTTATGCTGCCAATGAAAATACATAATTGGTTCTCTATTGCATTTGGCTTTAGGACCCAGGCTTCTTCCAGTACTTTACTTCTTTTGTTTTCCTTCAGGACCAAAGGTTTGTGTCGTTTTTTTATTCTCTTCCATTAAGCTAGATGTTCAACCTCGTATTTACCCATTTGCTATGGTGACCCGGGGGCCACGTTGGAAATCTAAGAAGGCAGAGTGCGCACGGTAATGCGACTGTGGGAAAGCAATCACATGTAGACCCGCCCCCCCCCAAAAAAAGACACTACATAAGCTGCACAAAACTTTGGATAACATTCCGATGTAAAAAACAACGTAAATCAGCCTGTGAGGCGCACAGATATGAACACGTCCCCATCATTCACGCTGACTGGTCTGGTGTCAGATTTCCCGTTGGGCTCCGCGGCTCCCTGAGATTACGTGAGAAAATAAGGCTTTTAAGTGAGTAAACAGTGTCAGAGTCGCAATGGCAAACTTATTCACTGCTGACTTATGCACTATATTCAAAGGAGGGAATGCTTCTCAAGTTGGGAGACGGGATGAGAGGAACGACAAGGTACTCGGGGAGAAACATCAGCTGTATTTCAGACTGAGGAAACACTGGAATCGGGATGTGGAACAGCTGATAAAAATGGTGTTTATTTATAATGTCACTCTCTGCTGTTTATAGTAGCAATAGGTTAGCATTGTAGGAAATTAATTACCGATTACTAATAGTAATTGTTGTTTTCTGTTGCTAGTGCCAATTATTCTTTTCGGTTACCTGCCTATTATTGTATATGCAGCCCCAATTAAAATTGCACGAGTGTTCCCGCTAAATCGTTCCATTCTTTAATTGCAGATGTACACATTTATTTAATGATGAGTGTAATGACTTCTTTTAGATCACTGTGATTTACACAAAAAAAAGAAAAAAATCCATTGAGAGGACACCTGGAAGGCGTGTTTTGTGGATTGGAAATTGATGTAGCAGTCTACAGACAGGCTGTTCACACTCAGCAGCTTGCCCGCCTCTCCACGCTGACGGGTTTCAATAAATATTTTGCGGCTGCCTCGTACGCAGATCCTTCCCATTCGGCGTTTTCGAGTCGTACATTTCTAAGGGCTTGCTTTTAAGTGCTTCGCTGATGCTCTGTATAGCATAAGGCACATTTGCAAAGGGCCGTTCCGAATCATTCTGAGAGAACAAATGCCCTGAGCATACTCAATGGTGATGTGCAGCGTGTATAATTACCCCAGAGGTGCAGGATGACTAAGACCAGAAGGGACGCGACGGCAGCACCTGCGATTCAGTGAGTTGAAAAGGAAATTAAATATTCCAACATAATGAACACTTTGATTATTGCCATATTCGAAAATAGTATATACCAGAATATTATTCAAACAGCAACAGCTAATTTCCTCTGTTAGACAGGTGGGCATTCTGAATTAGTCTTATGAATAATAGTGTCGTGTTATTTTAAGCTCTTCCCTCATTTTATGTATGGCTCCGATGTTGTCAATTCATGAGATGCGAAATGAACTCCTGCACTCTAAATTAATTAGCTTTTGATCACATATATTTAGCGAAATTGTCTACTATCAAAGTCTAATATTTGAACTGAGGGCTGTAAGTGTGGATGCCTCAGGAAAAAATAAATTTCCACCAGACTCATTGGAGAAGCTCAGGGATTTTCAAGTGACCTAAAGCTGACCAAGAAAACGTTTTAACAATGCAGGGAATATGAATTTGGCACCGGTAAAAAAAAAAAAAAAAGGTACAAACACAGATTTTGAGAATTATTTTATTTAAACGATTGTGTTTCAGTAGCATTAGAATCAGTAAAACGATAAACCCCAGTCAGTATACAGTATACTTACACTGATTGTTACAAATATGCATAAACAAACCTAAGACAATTATCATCCCAGGCTCCAAGACTGCATGGTGACACGGTGCAGTATCTCATGTTTGGCATAGTTGCCTATTAGCACTGTAGGGGGCGCTAGCAAGCTGACAGGGTTCCGTCTGTATGCATCTCCACATACACACACGGTGAGGCAATCGAAGGATGTGCTCCACCAGTCAATTTAAGCAAAATATATACAGATGCTTCTTACTTTACAATAGTTCGACTTACGATGCTTTGTATGGTGCGATAGCGATGCACATTCCGTAGTCACTGATCTTTTTTTTTTATTGATCATATCATAATTATATTCGATTTGCTAAATATTACAATGGGTCCATCGGAAAGTAACCCCAAGTCAAGGGGCATCTGTATATATTTAAAATACATGTAAAAACTCCCATGAAGGATTGATTTATTGGTTCCTGAGGAGATCGGTGGGTTTGGGTTGGAGGGGCGTAAATGGGGCTCTGATCCTTTCTCCCTTCGGAAGACGCAGCCTGTTTACTTTCATGGTCGCCGGCCGGTTGCGGAAACTCGCAGACAGCGGGACATTCATCTGCCGCCCACTGAGGCCGTCCAGCTCCCGCCTGGCCGGCTGGCGACGGAAGGGGCCACTGTAGCTCTCTCCCTATTTGACTCTGGGGGGGCGGCATCACTCTTGAAGGGTCTGGCACCTCATAAAAAGGCTTGGAGATGTCCGAAAAAGAAAGGGGGCAGCATCTGAAATGAACTGGGTTTCATTGAATCAGACGGAGGTGGATGACTGACATTTTCCCCTCAGCTTAGTTACACTGACCTGGGGTTCAAGTCTCCTGTTCTGACCACCACGAATGTGTGTAGAAACGTTTTATTAAACTAATGGCACCGCTGCCAATTTTTTCTGGATAAGACTGTCCGTGAAAAACATGAAAGATCACCAGGGTGTCATCTCCCTGCCCGTCTCCACCCTGTCACCTCTATAACAAGCCACGCCTTTCCCTATACCTTTGTGTAGAAATCGCTCACAGCTGCCTCTCATTAGTTCCCTTGTTAGCCCATATATACGTGCTTCCCAGACCTGTGTACCCCAGTCCAGTCATTAATGTCGAGCCTTCCTGTTGCCTGTGTCTTTCCCTGTTTGTTTTGCATCCCTCCCGGTCCAGTTTGTTTCCAGACTTTATTCATTTAGTTCAATAAACCCCTTTTATTTTACCACAATGCCTGCTCTGGAGTAATTCGCCCCCAAAGTTGTGACACGGGGGATGGGCTCCAAGAGGTCTTTCTGAACAAAGTCAGAACTCAAATATACTTTAGAAAAAAAGAAAGCTGTTGAAACATTTCCAGTTGTATTGCACTCTGATTACTGCTCTTGAAAATGGGAAGAAATAGGTCATGCATATTAAAAATAAATTATGTTCATTAGTATAAACTTTTAATGGAAATGCTTATATCTTAATATGTTGTTAGTACTTTAGTTTTGAAGTGACCCACTTAAACACGGATGAATTTTTACTTAGAATGTTTTAACATACTTTATGATTAAATAAGTTATCCAAACAAGAGGCCATTTCTACGGTTCAGAACACACAACATTCGGGCCGTGGCTGAAATATGACGCTTAGCGTTATACCATGAACAGCCACTAGGCTGCACGTGTTTGTCTTAAGGCGCGGCAAAAACATGCCGATTCACCAGCAGGGGGTGCACTGCAGGTACCCCCGGTGGCATTCGGTCAGCTCTCGTGCCACACTCTGTCTCACCCCAAACGACGACCCCCCCGAGGCACCAGCAGGGCAGACTGCCAGCCCACACACAGTGCAACTATAAACTTAAGGCTGCTGTTTAATTATCCTATGATTCTCCTGCTACATGCACGTGCAACCGGTGAAAGGTGTCCATTCTCCACCACCAAATTAACGCCGGGGTCAGCTGAGATACAGGTGGGGGCCGGTCAATATCTTATAAAAGCTCCATTTAGCACTACTGCATCTCCAAGATGGAGCGCGCCCCCCCCCCCCCCCCAGGGCAGGCGGCGACTGCGGGGGGCCTGCAGATGCTGGGCACTGACAGAGACTGATGGGGCAGCACTAGGCAGCCGGGCAAGGACGAAGGGACGGTGCATCCCGAGCGCGGCAGGGTCCCCCGCTCGCCGAGGCTTGGCCGCCACCACCGGAAGAGGCTTAATTCCTAGTTAAAGGGCTTAAGCAGGAGCTCTGCGTTCCGTGTGTTGCGCGTCCCCCCCGCTCCCAGAATGCCATGCCACTCAGAATGGTGGAATTATCCAGAGCGACGGAGCGCGGCGCCGCCGCCATGACGCTCCGCTGCGACGCTCCTTGCAGCAAAATGAAAGTGCTGTAGAAATTGCAGTAAATTGTACAGCTACAATTCCAGGCCGCATTTGAGCTCCGCCCGGCCGCGGTCTGGTCCGGACAGAAAGCAGCACCGCCCTGGAAAAAGGAGGAATGACCTAGTAAATGCCAGACGCTACATAAAATGTGTTTTATAACTGGATTGCACTTAAAAGGAGGTTATAGCAGGATGGCAAGACACGTATTTACTGTCCTTTGGATGGAATTTACAAAAATAAATCCCGATGAAGTTCCATTTGGCAACACAGGAAAACAAAAGAATCTCATTGGCTCACTCTCACTGTGCATTTTGCTCTCGCAGTTTTCAAGGCTGCAAAATCCTCGCATCTAAATTCCATAAATCTGCTATCAAATGAATGTATCTGAAGTACTTGATGGACATTCATTCGGCAGGCTTGTCTGTGTTTGTTATTTTCAGCCACCTACTCAAGGAAGTTGAAGGAGGCAAATGCACTTAGAATTAAATTGTGTAGCTCCATTAGATGCAGGTTATTGTGGCGTAATCGACAGAGGGAGAAGCTAATGATATGTTGCTGACCGATGTCAATTTTTTGCCAAATGAACACCCTGTTCAGCACAATGCACACCAGCCGGAGTCAGGGTTCTTCAGAAAACCTGACTCACTTCAGCCAGTCGAGCCCAAACTTCAGTCAAAATATGCACAGATAACTGAATGCTGGATGGAAGTTTGCTGAAGTCACAGTACCTGCTGTGATTTGGACTAGTTTGGATAACTTAGTTTGTAACATTCTTACTCATAATGGAGCTTGTCCTCTGCAAGTGTGAATAATGATTCTCACAAGATAATGCAGCGTGTCTGTTACGACTTGAGACCAAATTTGGTCACCAATCTGGCGGTTTCCTTTCTCAAGTGCGGTTTCTGGCTCTGAATTTCTTGCACTTCCCTCCATCGAGACCGGCTGTCTTCCTTATCTTCGCCTAACGCGTCTGATCACAGCATAGGTAAATATTCTATTCCTTTTCCAGTGACCAGATATAGAAATTCTCAAGTGTTCCACATTCACATTTCATTTATTTGGCAGGACACTTTTGTCCAAAGTGACGTACATTTCTTTAAGGATCTGGCTCAAAGGCCCAACAATGAAATTCTGCCGACCACAGGATCTGAACTGGCAACCTCCCGATCACAGACCCAATGTCCTAACCCACAGATCAGCACAAACACACAAACAAAACAAAGCACCCTGCCAAATTGTTCATCTGTAATGTTTAGACTTATACACAAAGATTTTCTGTTTTTATAGCGGGATGCACTGATCCTCAAAGCTCTGTGAGAAATTCGCCGCCTTGCTGTATAATGATCGCCATACAGTTTTTCTTTTTTGTTATCAGGTGAGATTCGCTTTAAACAAACACACTATCAGACCTCGACAGCAGACCTGCGGCGCGGCTGAAGAGGGAGCTCATGGAGCAGAACGGCAAACACGTTACACGCTAAGCTATACGCTGAAAACGAAAGGCATCAGCGAGGCTTATGACCAGGTTGAGGTGCAGCGTGTTCATGGCTGTGTTTCTGTCAGGACTACATTCCACCACTTAACTCCCAAAGCAAACCTTTTAGGGTTTCCTCCAAAAGATTAAAAATGACAGGAATGAAAAGTAAAGTAACGGGATAACGAGTCCGTCAGCCGTGAGCACCCTGCTGAAAAAACAAGCTTATGCTGGTAGCTGAGTTTAACTGGTCAAAGATGGTCACTGATGGTCAAAGATGGTCACTGATGGTCTTAGTTAGTCATGCTGGTGTGGCTAGCCTATCAAGCTGGTTATGCTGGTATGACCAGCTAAACCATCACACCATCATGCAAAAAACATACCTTAAGCTGGTCAGCTATCATAAATTGGTCAACCAGCAGGACCTGACTTACGCCTGGAAGTCATTCCAAATTCACAAGTTTAATAGGCTGGAGGTGAATGAGATGAATGAGGAATTCTGAGAAGTGAAAAGCCACATTTTAATGCCACCAGTGGTGGAGATCATACATGTTTCTGCACAGGAAAAGTGGTAATTCTTTACAACACAGGTCTACCTGGCTATAAAAGTGGTCGTAAAATGGATTTTACGCTGTTAAACACACTAACAGAGATGTAATTTACTACAGGTTGCTGGTTGACCAATTTATGATAGTCAACTGACTTTCAGAGGGATGAAAAGAAAAGGCATAAAAACGTATTTTAAGAAATCTGGTTAAAAAAAAATAAATAAATGCCGTAGCCAATCTCATGGGGGAAACAGAGCTGGTCGTGACAGGAACGCCTACACAGGGCAGCTGGGAGAGCCCACGGTCGCTGGGAAATCTATAGAGGAGCTGCTGGAAGAAGCAAAGAGAGTCAGCGAGGCTGAGTTTGACAGGCAGGGATACAGAGGTATCACCATCTCCGGCCACAGAACGACCCCGACACTCATCTGCAGCGTCACGGACGGGTGTCAGGACTGTCGCTCCTGGGCACATCTCCCCCCCCCCCCCCAAGTGTGCTTCTTAAATAATGCCGGCCTGCCAGAAATATTGTATGGTGCAGAAAGTAATATGTTTATAGGGTTTTGCTCTGATTTATAGGCTGAACTAGTCAGTAGTGAACTAGCTATGTTTTTTTTTTTTTTTTTTAAGTTCGGTTGGCCTTTGTTTAAAAGGGAAGACGTCGCTCATCTCCGCAAAGTGAAACGGCGATGGAGGAGAGAACATTGTCAGCAGCCCGGGGTTTATTTATCTTGGACTGTTCCTGCTTTTTTTCCCTTTGCTCCTTTTTATGGCCGTGGTCACTGGCAGTTACTGTACAGGGCGGCCAACCCATTTCCTCTGAACGTGAACTTCTAAGGAACCAGTAAAAGTCCATTTCAGCAGCGGCCCGCGTGACCCTCGCTGCCGGCCGTAAAACCTGACATTATGTCAGACGGATGTGAAAGTCATATGCACAGGCACGCAAAATACATGAAAGTAAATGAACGATCAACTAAAATTAAATAAATAGTAAAATAAGTAAATTTATTTAAGAATATTATATTTAAAAATACAAGAAGGTAGGCAGGAGTATAAGTTCTGAACATGTGAAATCTAACTCAGGGTTGCCAGCTCATAGGCATCCGGCATGAGACTCACCCTTTCAGACTCTCAGCAAATCTATATTATTCCATTATAAACCTAAAATTTGCTGCATCAAAAGCGGCGGGCAGTTTGCAAACCCTACAGACTATTTACAAGGTAATTAAACTGTTACATACATGTAAATACATGTGTATGTAGGTATGTGCAGACTCATCTCGAATTGAAAATCTTACGCCAGCCAGCTGACCAAAGTTGGCTACCCTGCTAATTTTTTGACAGCAAGGAGGTTAAAGTGCTACCCAGGGATGTGGTCACATCTTAGCCAAAAGCAACTGGTCTCTGTTGTCTGTTTGCTGTTTACTTTGCTGTTTGGAGGCCGTCAACCCGGGTGGAATGACCTGAATATGTGTCTGCAAAAAGAACATTTTCCAGGCCGATCCTGGGTCGCCGTCCGTCATTCCGAGCCGCGTTTCTGTGAGAGTGCGGGCAGCTGGGTGGGACACGAAGCAGACCCGGAATCCACATCGGTCTCCCGTAGCGGAAACGTGGAGTGTAGCCCCCCCCCCTCAGCCGCGGTGTGAGCGCGGTTTCTCCCCGGGTCACACGGGCGATCAAAGCCTCGCCGGCAGAGCCAGCTGGGGTCCTCTGCTGCCTCCCGGCAGGAGCCGCGGTGACGGAAAGCAGAGCAAACAGGTGGGCAGCGGGCAGAGCTCGGATGAAAGGGGCTTTGTACCAAAAAATATGGCACTAGCACCCGAAAAGACTCAGGAGGAGGAAGAAAGTGGCAAGGAGAGAGTGAAACCTTGAAGCTAGGGGAGGGTCCGGAACCCTTTACGCAGAAGAGCAAAGGTAAACAAGCAGGACTACGAAAGGACAGTGTAACATGAGAGGCAATAAACAACAGCAGCTCCATTCAGCATTTAAACAGCATTAAACAGCAACGGAGGCTAAAGGGAAAAGGGAACCACCGTTTCTGAATGTTAATAGCATCCCAGTAACTATTCAGGATAAGCTATCTTACTGTTGCCAGGCAATAATAAATCATACTGAGAGATGAGTCCTGCAATAACAAAAAAAGTCATCTTCTCACATTCTGTTTACTGCACTTTATGCAGCCTAGTTCATTTTGTCCTGTGTGTCGTATTATCTCATTATCATATTTAACTGAGTATCAGGCCGGTTAGAATTACATTATGCTGTATTTTTCACAAATACATGCTGTATATTTCAAGCCCTTAAGAATTTAAAAAACTTGCACTATATCATAGTATCATTATTCTACATTTTTATGCCAAGAGACCACGAGCAAAATGTAATTCTGTGTTAAACAAGCTTGTGCTCTTTGACTTCTAAGCGCACATTCATTTATATGAATTGTTCTATTTGGCTAGAGGACGATAAGCATCCATAGCATGTTAAAATGGAGCAGAATTGCTCTTGCTTTTTGCTTTGCTTTATAAAATGTGACAGAAATCCTCCTTGAGGGAGAATCCATGGTGCAAAACAAGGGCATTAGATTTAAATGATTGTACAATATAGATTATCCCATGTCATGTTGGGCAGTTAAAATTAGTGATGGTGACTCAGAAACAGATTTAATGTCTATATACTAAAACAAATCTTCCTGATCTTGCAATAATATTAATAAATGTATTCAAACTGCCGTGGATGAAGCTTTGTTACAATTCACTGACATAAAATGAATAAATCAATCACATAACAAGTGAGCAGCCCAAAGTAACCAAACTTCGCAGACCAGACAGTAATTTTAATTCATTTTTAGCTTTCACTTCACTTAAATTTGAGAGAGTGCACGACCCCATTAGTGTTACTGATGTGCGGAAAAAGAGCAGTGGAATGATCTCAGCGACCCGTGGCAGAGAGAGAAGGATTTCTCCTGCTACCTGGCAATAGTTATTAATTAATGTTAGAAAATAGGTGAATGTGTGTGTTTTTTAAATTTGATCTCCTCTGAAGGTGGCATTTTCCATATCCAGTGGCAGAGCTGCCAGTCATTTCATTTGGGTTGTGATGGTCCCATAAATTACCATAAATGACCAGAACGCACCGCATAATTATGCTCTCACACTTATTAGCACAGTGACTCTCAGGGAGTCACTCTCACCAGCACTGCAGCTTCACACCTCCAGGAATGGGGGCTTGACTCTCCTTATCGCTCCTTCTGCAAGCTTGCATGGTCTCCCTGTGCCGTGTGGAGTTTGCATGTTCTACCTTTGCCATGTAGAGCTTGCATGGTTTCCCTGTACCGTGTAGAGCTTGCATGTTCTACCTATGTTGTGTAGAGCTTAATTGCATGTTCTACCTGTGTCGTATGAGCTTGCATGTTCTCCCTGTGCCGTGTAGGGCTTGCATGGTCTCCCTGTACTGTGTGGTACTTGCATGTTCTCCCTGTGCCGTGCGGTACTTGCATGTTCTCCCTGTGCCGTGTGGAGCTTGCATGTTCTACCTGTGCCGTGTAGAGCTTGCATGTTCTCCCTGTGCCATATAGAGCTTGCATGGTCCCCCTGTGCCGTGTAGGGCTTGCATGTTCTACCTGTGTTTTTTGGAGCTTGCATGTTCTCCCTCTGCCGTGTAGGGCTTGCATGTTCTACCTATGCCATGTAGAGCTTGCATTTTCTCCCTGTGCCGTATAGTGCTTGCATGTTCTACCTGTGCCGTGTCAAGCTTGCATGTTCTCCCTGTGCTGTGTAGAGCTTGCATGTTCTCCCTGTGCCATGTAGAGCTTGCATGGTCCCCCTGTGCCGTGTAGGGCTTGCATGTTCTACCTGTGCTTTTTGGAGCTTGCATGTTCTCCCTGTGCCGTGTAGGGCTTGCATATTCTACCTGTGCTTTTTAGAGCTTGCATGTTCTCCCTGTGCCATGTAGAGCTTGCATGTTCTCCCTGTGCAATGTAGACCTTGCATGGTCCCCCTGTGCCGTGTAGGGCTTGCATTTCTACCTGTGCTTTTTGGAGCTTGCATGTTCTCCCTGTGCTGTGTAGGGCTTGCATGTTCTACCTATGCCGTGTAGAGCTTGCATTTTCTCCCTGTGCCGTATAGTGCTTGCATGTTCTACCTGTGCCGTGTCAAGCTTGCATGTTCTCCCTGTGATGTGTAGAGCTTGCATGTTCTCCCTGTGCCGTGTAGAGCTTGCATGTTCTCCCTGTGCCGTGTAGAGCTTGCATGTTCTCCCTGTGCCGTGTAGAGCTTGCATGTTCTCCCTGTGCCATGTAGAGCTTGCATGTTCTCCCTGTGCCATGTAGAGCTTGCATGTTCTCCCTGTGCCATGTAGAGCTTTCATGTTCTCCCTGTGCCGTGTACAGCTTGCATGGTCCCCCTGTGCCGTGTACAGCTTGCATGGTCCCCCTGTGCCATGTAGAGCGTGCCCTGTGCTGTGTGGATTACTGCTAGCTAGATGTTCTCCTGGAGACCAAAGCCAACCAAATGTCATCTCTAAATTTCCCGTTGTCCCCCTGCCTTGTGCTCCATGCAGTCTGTCAAAGGCCCCAGGATCCCTGTGTCCTGTACTGGATAAGCAGCTGAAACATGGATTTAAAAAAAGTTAATAAATTTCTAGCTAAGAACTCCAGCAAAAATGTCCAAATATAGTGAACACCAACATTTTTATTTAAAACATGCCTGTCTGCATTCCTCACACAAAATGACAGTGGACGCCATTCATAACCAAGTCCCATTAAGTGTACAGTTAAAGCCATTCAAGTTTCTCATTGCCTGGATTAATCGTAAGAGATTTCTAACAGAATAAAAGAAAGGCCATATCTGGTCATAGTTTAGCATCTTGAATCTTTCAGTTGGCACCGTCATTTTAAGAATGAACGGATCAGTTTCTCCTGTTAGGCCCTACCATTCCTGGAGGATGTTCATGAGGGGAATTTGATGGACCAGGAGAACTAGAATTAATTTATTAAAGCAAAATTGGAGATAAATCACTTAAAAAAAAAAAAATGCATGATGACATCGGAGTTCAGTAGGATCAGCGAACATATGGTTTCATTACTGTACTGCTCACTATACTCTGTTTTCCAATATAATGAACCAAGATCACTTTGGAGTGAAGAGACCAAGTCGCTTGAATTGGCAGGAATGTGCATTTTTTCCGCATCTCTTATTGCACTGTGAGCTACAAGGGCTTAAATTATCAGGCAGGCACTGCTCAGCTTTTAAGAGAAATGATGTAATTATTCGAAGTTCTGCTCAGACATGTCTGACGATGCCGTCGATGATGGATGCCCAACAAGCGCAGAAGCAGGAGTCTCTAATACAGCGCAGAGTACACACTCAGCCTGCTATCACTCATGGACTCTCACACTGACCGCTTCCTTTAAGGCTCAGACTCTTGAAATTACCCAGATATGTGGTCAGACCAGCCGAGTAAACGAGAGTCCGATTGCAGCCATTTACAAAAAAAGGTCAGCCTTTGGTGTGACTAATGGCCTGTATCATTAAAATCAATAGATGTAAATCAAAAGCCTAAAATTCTTCCAAAGTGTTCAGTTGCTGCCTGAAATATCAAACCTCCACCCGAGGCCAAGAGAGCTGTACCATTGTTAGCTACAAGCGAAAAGGGGCACAAATGGCAGGCCTTAGCAAAGCTAACACTCGCTGCAGTCAGGTGGCAGCTTGTTTGCCGTGTTTTCAGGGTTTCTGTGCGAGCTTTGATGTGGGGACCCACTTTGTAAACATCGTGTGTTTTTGTAAAAGTAACTTTGACTGTTTTGAAAGTGCCCTTCACAGTTATTGGTCTCCTTCGTTTTATGCTTCCAGTGCTAGCTCGCCATGCAGTCCCAGCTAATTTAGCTAGCTGAATAGCGCAGTGATCGCAGAGCGAGCTGAAATGTTTCAGCTGCCTCCAGCAGCAATGCTGCAAGTTCCATAACCTACAAACAGCCCTCGCTTTTGGACTGACTTCCCATGCAGAGCGACGTTGATTCTACATGAGTGCTGCCAGGTCCTTTGGCTGTCCGACTTGGAGGAGAGGGGTGATGGGGCGGTGTGGGAGGGGGGGCGCCGAGGGCCCCAGAGGAGGCGGAGCCATGCAGGGAGCCAAACATGCCGGTTACATGCTATGTTATATGTTTGCACTACAACACCAGTGCAAATCACATAGACCGTTGCTCCTTAAACATACACAGCAGTTGGCTCATGCATTATGGGATTTACAATTACGCTTAATCCACTGTTTATTTATAGACCTTGGATGACAAAGGTAAATTTCACTATAAAATTTAATCTTCCTTCATTCTCAGTAACATTTAACCAAATTGAAGCAACTGTATTTTCCTTGTGTCTGACTGATACCCAAATGCACGCTAAATCATATACCACCCAATTCAACTGTAAAAATAAGAGTCAGGATTATTCTGAACAAATTTCAGATGAATATAGATTATAAAAATTTTGAGCAGAAATATGTTACTAAAATTTTGCACCAAATACACTCAAAATATTAATAAAAAAAACGCCTTCTTGTTATGGGCAAAGAATCAATAGCCCAGACCCCCCCCTGTAGATGATCTTTTATTCATATAATCCTTTTTTAGCACAATTTTTTATTTTTATTTCTGTAAGGAGCGAGGCTTCCAAGGATTTTTGCCCGGAGAAACATCTACAGACAAAAGCACGGGGTCACTGGGTGTCGGCCTCCTGTCCCACGGCAGAGATGCCCTGCTGTGTCTTCGTGGGCTAACAGTTGTGCGTGGGAGGCTTTCACTGGCTGCGACTCCGGATCGTCAAGGTCTGTCTCTTGTCTCCTTAGTAACAATGGAAAGTGTTCCACCGTACGAACTAAAATTGTTTAGTTAAAACCAAAAAATCCAAGTGCAGAGAACACAAAATCAATATACTGCTTTATCCAGGTTTCGGTATTCCGTGGTTCCGTGGCCACGGGGTGACTCCTCTAAGCATCCATCATCTCCGGCTGAGGCCGGGTGGAGAACCAAACTGTGTCGGAGACAAGCTCCAGCAGAGAGGGTCAACGCAGGGAAGCGGCGAAGGAGACGGCAAATGAGTCAACCTGACAGATGGGTCTCCTGTGTTAAATAATCACTTTTACGCCACTGAGCTGGACGGCCATCCCACAATCCGTTTGAATGAATCACTTAATATGGCTCCAAAGGATGTTACTTACTTTCTTAATAGGGACTTTTATTTCTGTTTGTTTTCATTTTTAGCACATCTTACGAGAAATTCATATTCTGCATTATTCTGGAGCCACTGGAGGGTGAGCAAAAGAGCTGAAAGAAGACTAGGTTTTCATTATGACTTATACAGTCATTTTCAACCCATTTGTTTATGGACATAACATAAGGTTTTCATTGAACTATTATGTGGCAATGAGTTATTAATTAACTGTGTTCGGCAATTCTTCAAAATGGAATGTATGACTTGATCCTCACAAAACCTTTGCAGAACATCGCAAATGTGCAATTTGTCTTATGGTCCTTTGGCACACACTCCCTGAATCACAATTTGCAATGTTTCAATGGAACTTTTTTTTCCCGTAACAGCATTAAATCAGCACACACCTTGTAATGCAATTGCAGGCTGTTTTTACTCTGTTCTTTTCCCCTGTACAGAAACTGTTCTTAGTTTAGCAAAACCATTAGACTTGGTGGCCATGTCATACACGAGCTGCTTCATCATTTTAAGATGTGTGCAGTGATTGTTCAGTAGCTAATTTCATTCTTTGCAGATGGTGATTAATGTATGGACTTGGAGGTCACTGGAGATAAGAAATTATGTTCCTGCATGGTGTCTTTAGAAGATAATGCAATCCGTACTCTCCCAGAGTATAAAGGCATTTTATGATGCGCTGAAGACTCTTGACATGTGTGTAGGATATCATCGTCCATCAATGGCACCATCGGTTGCATCATCCTTCTGGTATTCGTCCATGTTCTGCTGGAATTCCTCTAACAAGATCTCCGATTGTCTCAACAGAAATCCCCAGAGCTGTTAAAGCAGAACATTTTCGACAGTAGATCTAAATCACAGGGAGACAGCAGAGTAACTGTTCAAGGAACCGCTAGCACTGGAACCATACTTGTTTATGCACAAAACCGTTCTGATGGAGGCCCAGCACAACTGAAAGATCCATGATAGAGTGCTAGGTTTTTCTCCAGTGCTTCGCCTATTTTTCCCTCACTTGCTTAGACAGTTACCTCCCCCACCCCCCCATACATAACTTACTCAGGACTGCTGGCTAGATACTGACATCTGATGGTTAAATGGAGAACATTAATTTGCCAGACTCTCCCTAGACTCCCTGCACTTGATAGATGTCCTCTGACCAAAGAGACACTCCTTAATTCTTGGGTTTGCAACATTTATTATCCCTGTGATAGTTCCTAGACATTCTATGAATATTCCCTTGTTCTAGAATATACTAGAGCATCAAGAAACAGCACGCAGAGTTTCCTTTGGTTATTCCAAAGGCTTTATATTAAACTACGGTGCTGCTGACAGAAAATACCATCAATGATATAAAAAGAATATGTGCGGAAAAAGCTTGTAAAAAAATTTCATTGGATGCTACATTTGTCTGCTGTAAATGACATCCTGGTGCACTATTAGGTTGAATTATGTCAGCATGTATGTTATTTGCTGTTGTGCCTTGAAAGTGAGCAGTGCTATGAATAGTTGCTCCGTTATGTAGGGCTCGTTTGACCTGAGTATTCCGCTAAAGGGTCCTCCTGCCCGTTATGTTATGGGAATCGTGATAATAACGATAACAATACCACTGAATGATGATAACTTTTGATAAGGAATGAGATAAAAGGTATCGCTTAACATCAGATTTGTACTCCGACGATCCTCTGCTCAAGGTATCCAGTCTAACCACTGGATATTGAGAGCTTTGTCAAGTTCATCACCAAGCATGTGAAGTCAATGCTATTTTCCATCATTCATGTCAGACTGAAGGATTTAAGCGCTGTATGCATACAGCTCAACAATGTTGTGGGAAATTACAGGAGTAGATGGGTAGTCATGCGGGAGAAGCGTACATTACTGTCACCTTATCGAGGCTGTAGACTGCTCATGTGGCACATTCGTAGTCTAGCATGAGTTGTGGCAGCTTGTCTGAGATGCATACAGTATGTATGCATTGTGCTCATAATATGAATAATCTTTTGTTCTTCTTGGGATAGTCGTAATTTCAGAGTAAATCCCAGAATTACCTTGCATTTTCAGAAGCTGATTAAGCAGCTTATTTGTTCTCGCCGTTATCTTCCCTCTCTTTGTAGCTAAGCTCCAAGCTTGGTTGGATGTCAAGTGGCATTTGTCGCATTGTGTCACGCATCCCATAGCTCATGTCCGACGCCACTCACAGCTGCTGGCTCTTCTGCTCCGGATGGTTTTCCAGTGAAGCCTCAAATATCCAACGCATAGCTGTGCTTCACATCATATGATGGTGAAATGTTGACGCCATACTTTGCGGGCTCGTTCGTCACACACAGCCCGAAGGGGAAGGGAGGGCCTTCTCAGAAAGCAATAAGACATTCATCCACCGTAACATGAGGGGCAGGATTGAGGGATCTCTGTACATTTAGCCCACAAATCAAAGACTATCGCTGCTCACTTTAAATGTCGAGCAGGTCTGGCATCACAGTTATCAAAACAATTCGCCCTAGAGCTGATGTCGAGTACTTCCAGATACTCAATGGCAGAGATAAGTTCCCTTCCATTCTCTGGTTCCATTCAGCAGTCTGTTCTCCTTTTCATTTGTAAACTCCAGTTAAAACCAACAACATGTACACAGGCAAGTTGATTGAATCAATGAATACTGCTCCATCACATCCAATACCATGTCCTGAAGCGCTTGAAGTATAAAAGTTTATCTACTGATTTGTGTATACGTGTGATCTGCGGTGGATTTAAGTAGCTGCAGTTTTTGTAAGGCATGATGCCATTTTGATCCTGCTGGAAGATCACAGTCCATCTTGTTTTTGTTGTGCTGATGCAGACCAGCCTGCATTTTCATCCTTGGATTTCCGTTTCCCGTCTCCTGGGGATGGCTATGCTGTTCCATTTTTTTTTTTAATTTGATAAAGGCACAGCCACGGCAGATTCCAGAAAACACGCAGTCAGGATCGTCAGGATAATCAATGGCGCATGTCCCTGGAAATTCTTGTCTGGGAAATCTCCTCTGTCACTACCCAGAACCGGGGAAGGCTCTGTGACTGTCAGTCTTCAGGTGCTCATTTTAAGGATCTCTGTTAGACAGATGCTGACGCAGCACTGAGTACGAGTAAGAAAGCCATCTTTGTACCTTTGGGCATTTTCAGAATTGCGATTAGAACTGCTCAAACTCCGAATCGAGTTGATAACACCAAAAAAAATGTGTTTACTCTGAATCTGTTTACACACATACACACACAGGTTAACAAAATATGAGACTTTTGGCATTTTTAGTTTTTTGATTGCATTCACAGATCTTTGTGGGGACCTAAAAAATGGTCCAGATAATGTCAAAATAACAAGTTTTTATCACCTTCTGGGGGGCATTTGGTCCCCACCATGTAATAAAAACCTAATCCACACACACATATATATTTACACATATATATGAGGCTGCAAGTCAAATACTGCTCTGACTCTTTCCAAAGAGTCCAAACTGTGCCCATATTTTTATGACGAAAAATCCAGAATGGCAATGTTTCAGGGATATATATATAAGATCAGTTGATAAATTCATTACAGTTTATTGAGTAAACCACAGGAAACTACATGCACAAATTCTGTTCACACATGACCCCTGCTTACTTGTAAATTAAGTCATCAGCATTGACTCACGCATGGTCTTAGGCATGAAATCATCAAAGGAGAACGTGGAGCCTTTCTCTCAGTTACTGGGAATAAAAATGGTTCCTTCCCCCGTCTGAGAACCTCTCTGGCTGCTTTGCAATAATCATGTTTAAAGCTCTTTATTTTTGAAGGCTACTGTAAAACAGCAGCAGCAGTAAGACTCCGCACAGGGGCGTCTGCTTGTTGTGTCTTGGGACTGAACTGGGGGGCAGCTTGAGTCACTGGGATTTGCCCGCATTTGATGTTTGTTGGGAAGGAGGAATCAAAGCTGTGTCCCGCGAGTCGATTCTAATTACTTTTGCAGAACTTTTACAGGAAAAGCGAATCGTCCCTGAGTTTCACCGAATGGCATCTCACGCTGGAGATCATTCCAGACAGGCGTCAAATTAATGACAATTAACAAGGATCATGTGGTCTCACGTTTACACACCGCGTGTGTCTGTTGGCGTTGGCACCGCTGTCTGGAGATGAATGGCGACTCTCGCCCAGTGTCTCCTAATTAGACTCAGCACGCCCTGCCTTCTGTCATGCGGCGTACTGTTGAGCTGTACATCCAATTATTTTAATCCTTTGATAGGTCCCTTAGATCTGGTTTGAACTGCATATATGCACTGCTAATGGATATCTTGACCATGTCGAAATGTCTGGCGCCTTTGGCCATTGCTTAGGGCCTGTTGTTCAACGTGGCCTCAAGCTCTGATGCTTGGGACTGCGGGACTTTCGACGCGGGGCACGGCACTAAGATGAGGCCGCGGGTGATTTCAGGCACTGCTGTCAGCACCCATGTCGACTCGACTGCTAACACGCATTCAGTGGATTAGGGAGGCCAGAAATCATTATCGGTGAACAGGCTAGCTGAAGGTGTTACATTCCACGCGGGACTGTAATGTTCCTCAAATCTCCATACTGTCCTTCAAATGTCAAAAGGACAATAAACTTTTAATAGTTATTTATAGTGTTCTTGGCAGTCCACAATGCATATATTAAAATACAAATGAATAAAAACCACCTTTCGTTAACACGATACAATTCGTTGCATTATATTGTACTTGATGTGCTATAGTAATACTACACTATAGAATTAAATATGTACATTTTTAGTACATATTTTAGTACTTTTTTCTTAAACGTTATGGATCAATAGATGATCAATATTTTTTCACATAGCACTTTCAAAAAAATTGCAAAACAATCAGAGGAATGAGTGACATGTGGCTGTGTGACATGTGGCTGTGTGACATGTAGCTGTGTGACATGTGGCTGTGTGACATGTGGCTGTGTGACATGTAGCTGTGTGATCATTCAAAAACGAAATAAACTGCCAAAGCAGACACCTGTTTTTAAGGCCTCACATCACCCCCTTTTGTGCTGATAGATGGCGTCAGTCCCTGCTTATTTTTGCCATTCCGCTTTTATTGCCGTCCATATTACATATCATGAAATGTGGCCTTTTATTCATAAATCATCGCCATGGTCTCTGTGTCGTTTTTAATTTCCTTTCGGTATGAGTAAAGCGATACGCTTCTCGTCACTTTAGTTTGGCAGGCGGCGTGTTTGGGGAATGTCGAGGGGTCCCGGCGAACCTGGAACATGGCTGCTGCTTTGTAAGCTGCTGTCTAAACAGACACCATATACGGCAAGCTGAATGACAAGTCGTAAGGAAATGTTTCGCCACTATCAACATCAGTGAATGTAATTCTGCGTTAATGGCACACATATCTAGCCTAAATGCTAATCCACCTAGCCACCAAGCCTGGAGATCTCACACACGGCGGGGGCAGAAGCAAAGGCAGGCACGGCTTTTAAATCAGCCCCCCTAAAAACAAAGTCCACTTCAGTTCCTTCTCTTTCCAGAAGAGAAGAGAACTTCAGTTTCATTTAGCATCTGCGTTGTCCATATGAAAGTCTATCTTCTGATTGATGTCTTCATAAACTGTCAGTACGTTTACATGCACAGCTTAGTCAAGCTACAGTTATAGCTCGACTATGGCATTTAATCGGACTACTGTCCTCGTCCCAGTATGCATGCATGGGAGGGGAATCAATTTAATGACCGAAGTATGTCCAACTCTGCTGCAAGAGGAGGCGATATGGCGCCTATCAAATTGTTAGTATTGGGCTTTTTCCGGTTGACCTATTACGCCACAGATGTAAAAAAATAATAAACCTAAAAATAATGGATGCGTGGACAAATGAAGTGACACAAGCTTTAATTGCAATCTGGTCGGAAGAATAGATACAACAAGATCAGGATAGCATAACTATAAATAAAGTATTTGTATTATGCCAGTGAAAACATCTTGAAGTAGCATACTTTTGGTACTTTCTTGAAGTACCAAAAGTACGGTACCTGGTACAGTGGAAAACCGGCCTTTAGCTGAGGTGAATTGGACAGCTTTACAGCGCTGTACATTTCGTACATGATGTACGTTGTACTTTTTCTTTTTTTCTTTTTTTACAAATGAGATGCACGCTATTCTGAAGGCAGACAACAGCGCCCTATGGTGCTGGAGCACACCAACAACACGACCTCTGCTATGCTCCATGCTCCTTCTGTGTCCGGACTTCTTCTGTTACTTCCAGGTCAAATGCAAGGGGGGGGGGTGCCTAAGCCAGAATGAGTCAGATTGAACATATTCATGCAGGAGTAAATCAATTCCCAATCTCATTATCTGGGTGTCTTAGTCCGACTCAAGAAATTTGATTTTCTACATGTTTACATGTACTTTACAAGTCCAGTTGTAGTCAGGCTAACACAATAATTAGATTTTCTAATGTCATGTAAACGTACTGTGTCATTGATTGTAGGATTCTTAAGAATTAATAGATCTGATAAAGAAAGTTTGCAGAGAAACTAACTAATAAGCATGTGCTTTGGAATAATTCTTTAAAATTAAAGATAATTTCAGGTTTCGAGGGAGTGCATTTTAGAAATTCCTCAGATTCCACAAGTGTTGCTCCCTAATGCCACATAATTACATGAAATGCATAATTACATGACATTAAATGCATAACTACATGAAGATTATGTGATTGTACAGCCACAGAATACAGTTCACATCATGACTGGGACAATCTGCTAAATAAACCTCTTGTTACATTAAATTCACGGGAGGGGCAGGAGGGTTTTCGCAAGGGAACTGATGCTGAAAGCACTGAAATGCAGAGAAGCCACCCGGGTCGTTTTAAATTAATCACCTTAGTTAAACTTAGAAAAACAGAGGCAGCATTTAGGGTGGATATGATGTATTTCATTGGTCTGCCCTGCCTTCATCGTTGACTGTGTTAATTACAGAAAATCAATGCTTGTCCTCCTAAATCTTTCATTTTTCTCGTGCCACCAGTGATCAGTCATTGTGCAGCTTGTTCTCTGCGTACATGTTTCTTTAAAGAAATCTATGTTTGATTTAAACTTCAGTCAGATTCTATGAAGTTCCTTTCTATTACAGAACAATTTAGCTGGGTTTAAATGCGGCGCCTAATCGCGCACGCGGCTCGCTCTGATTTCACAATCTAAACACCCTTTAATTTTTAGTCGTTTGTTTTTGCCCCCCGAATCTCATATTTTGCCTGATGCATTGAGCTTCAAAAGGCTTAAAAGATTAATCATCGCTCCTTCAACATTACACTTTCAAAGAGAAGTTGCTGTTAGCTTAGTGTATCTCTTGCTGCTGTCGTGTCTCCACATCCGTACCTGTTATTACAACTGTCTCTTCCCCTTTCATTTTCTAGTTTCCTTCCTTTGCATGTTTAACACCGAGGACCCGAAGGTGAAGTAGAGTGAAGAGAGGTGCCAGGT
Source organism: Paramormyrops kingsleyae (assembly GCF_048594095.1). Taxonomy (NCBI): domain Eukaryota; kingdom Metazoa; phylum Chordata; class Actinopteri; order Osteoglossiformes; family Mormyridae; genus Paramormyrops; species Paramormyrops kingsleyae. The sequence continues at coordinate 3,362,727 of NC_132815.1, read as the reverse complement.
AAAGTAATTTTGAAGTAATAGTTTCACTCTCTTAGAAGCCTGAATTTCCAGGTGGATTTGGAAGCGTTGCCCGTGGGCCGAGCCTCACAGAACCGCTTGCCTAGTGTGCCGGTCCAGGCAAGCCTGTTCAATTATTTAGAACTCATCCTGGAGGAACGTGACCCCTCCGTGACCCCTCTCCTAGGGATACGACCCAGCAACCCCTCCGTGACCCCGCTCCTAGGGATACGACCCAGCCTTTGGCTCCGGAGCTATGCGAATGTGGGTTGATAAGCATTCAAGGATGTGCAGCGTTAAATACTGGGGGGGGGGGGGAATCAGAAGTTAGACTACAAAGCTGCTTCTGAACTTCGTCTTTGGCATTTTCCCGCTGCCTCTTCCAGTCTCACTTCAATGACACCCGCTTAATATTTCAAGTTTGAGCTGGAGTGTCCTACAATTTTAGGGACACCTGAATGTTTATACAGCAAATCAAGTTGAGCTTTACCAATGTCTATGTAATAGAGGAGCAACACCGAGGTTCAGATTAAGAGCATGATCTGATTCTGATGAATTTTATGGGTTTCCTCATCGATACAGAGGAAGCAGTCAGTCATTCTGAAAATGCGGTCATTCTCTGCACAGGGAACTCTGGTGTCCTGGGCTCAAGTCGGGTCTTGGCGCTGCGGGGGTGATGCTGGTGCATCTCATGCAGGTTTCCATCCTGACACGCTCCTGCAGCTGGGAGATGCATTTATTGCGATGTGATGGACCTGCACCCCGCCCGTGTTGCTCTTCCCCCATCCAGATCCCCACAACCGCAACTCGGAAAGCATCACATTCTGTTTCTTTTTTTTCACGCCGAAACTTAAAATGAGTTGTCAGAATCTTCTGTCCTTCCTGTTAAAAGTTCAGTGGGTCTGGGCTCCAGTGGACTGAAGCCTGGGGAGAGACATTAAGGAGAGGCTGACAGACGGGAGACACGTCGTGTTTGTTTACCAACGTTACGAGCTCAGCGATGTCACTCCTCAGCGGGCCGCGGGATGAGAGCGGAGAGGGTCACAAGACTGAGCTGACTCAGCCGCTCGGGGGTCTTCTGACGGCAGCAAGTGAGTGAGTCTTTGACATTGTAATACCTTCAAGTCACGTCCCTGTAGTCTTATAAGATGCTGCAGGCAAAATAAAATTGCAGATACAGGAGGGATGAATACGGCTAAAATGGGCTGGGCTGGGCTGGGCTGAGCTGGGCTGGGGGGGGCGGGGCCTCCGTAAGTTGGGGCACTCCGCTTGTGGTCAGAAGGTCGCCAGCTCAAATCCCAGGGTCAGCAGGGAGAGTTCAGGACCCCAACCCCCAATTGTTGCAGGGACTGTCTGATCCTGTTTGTCTCAAAAAGTGTTTGCGTAAAAGCATCTGCTAAATAAATAAAAAGTAAAATTCACTAAAATACACACCATTCATAACAATCCAGATGTCAATGTGTGCAATTAGCAGAAATTTCTGTGAGCAGAAATAATGATGTGAGGGAGGTGATGACATTAAGATTATTCTATTTTTAAAATTTTACAGACCGAGTGTTCAGACAGTTTGTCCTCTGTCAGACAGCATTAAAAAACACAAGCTCCTTTGGTCTAACAGGAAGTGTTCCATCCAGTCTACCTCCATCCCATGGAAATATCCTAACAGGGGGAGAGACTTCACCCAAAGTGCCCTGTGCAATTCCTTCAGCAGACTGTGGATTACAAACGTGGCCACTCTCTCGCCAGACAGACTGACAGGATCCCAGGAAGTACATTACCGTGGTTTGGAAACATCCACTTTTCATCTTATGCACCGAAATTATATATACAGTATGTGGGTTGGCTGCCCAAAGCCTTATTATAAGAGAGATGCCTAAAAGCTTACCATGGCCAGAGTTTATCTAACAATCTTAAGATACATCTCATGTCCTGCTTTACACAGGAATGAAATGCATTTTTTAATTTACTTTTTTAAGTTCAGTCTAGCTATCGATTTACCATAAATTCCCCAGTCCCCGTGATGAAAAGAATGCATCATGTCCTTGCAGACCGAAATGCTTAGTGCACATATACTGTTCTTATACGGCGGTCAGTCTGGATGAAGCAGGTGAAGAATCTGTTTGATACTGAAGCAGCTCTTCCACATTAGACCCAATTTTCTTTCATATATAAAATTATTGCAAATCCAAGAAGATGTTGTCAGTCAGAAGCACCTTTTTGGTCCTTAACTTTTGTGTCTGATAGCATTTCTTGTATCCCGACAAAAAAAAAAACATCCGTTTTTAATGCATTGTTTTGATTTTGCTGAGCTAAAATAGATCTCTCCAGTCTTTCTCATGACCTGGTGAAGTAATCCCCTCACAGGGTTCAATGACTATCTGAAGACCTGCTCAGCTGAAGTGTAATTCCTGTAGACAGCACTGCGCACGGAGTGTCACGCCATTAAATGTTGAACAGCAGTAATGGCTAAATCCTGACTGGCATCTAGCGTAATAGATAAATACTCTGTCATCAAAAAAGGATGTATACACAGCTGAAAGTTTAGGATTATCATCAGTTTTATGTTTCTCCTTGATTTTCTCTGAGGTCTGATGTCATTGGGATGTTGATGATAATTATATTATCCAATTACCTCAAAAATCTGGTTCCAGAATCTTCACATTGATGTAATGGGTTATTCCATGGTTTTAATCTTTATCACTTTCCCCTGTGACATTACGTTTCTTTCATAAGGCTGAGGCAATGCACCGTTAGGCCATGTGATCTCAACGGCGATAAATAAAATATCCAGAGTCATGAAGTTGTAATTAGCAAGCATGTTATGGCTTTATTAAAGTTCTGAAGCTACTGTACCTGTACGGGTCGGTGGAGATATTATGTGCTGTTTAGTATGTGAAGCAAGGGCCATTGTTCATTCTCTATGAAGTTTTGCTGAATTATTTATATAAAGAGTTAGCTCCGATTGCTCTGGATAATGCCTTTGACAAGCGCTAGGGTTAATTTTTCCCCCTCATTTTCTGTATCAAAAATTTAAGCAGGCTCTCCTTGGGGCGGAGTGGAGACATTGGCGGTGGGCAGCGAACGCGCCTCCGTGCGGGGGGGGCGGGGGGGGGAGAATCCGGAGGAAGCTGGAAGTGCAATTTGAGCCTGATGTCTCATTTGCTCTCCCTCCAAGTTGCCCTGAAGGACACCGGGGGTGATGATCTGTGCTTAATCCCCAGCGAGGGTCCGCCTTCAGGTCCGGCTGAGGAGCGACAGTGCGGATAGCGCCACGGCGGCCGTGTGTCGGGAGAACATTGGCTTGTAATCAGCCCCAAGCTTTGGCAAAATGTGAGCACAGATGGGACGGACCTGTTGCCCTGTTTGCTGATTCCACTGCTGAGGAGGCCGTCTGTGATTATCTGGGGCTTACAGTTAATGCCAGTCCATACTGAGCACTCATAATGACAGGATCTTCAGTGGGATCCACACAGCAGGACCTGCCACCACTTAATGAAGGTGATTATGGCCGTGGGCGTCCCACATGACTTCCGGCTGCCTCACAGGGCATCACCCCACCATAACACTCTTAATCATTATTTGTTCTTAGTCTCTATAATTATATTGATATTCAACCCATTGATTGATAAATAATTATGTTGAGAAAGCATGTTTTGCCCTGATTATTTAATTGTTATTTTTTTTCTTACAGTAAATGAGGATTTTGAAAACCATTAAAACTATTAAAATGCCATCTGTTCATGACTGAATCCCCATTAGTGCAAATTAGTGTCGATGCTCTAGACGCCAAGGTCTTAAACTAAATAAAATAAAAATAGATCCGGCGTGCTGGTCTATGGTGAGAAGGTGTGAAGGGAGTGCCGGGGCCAGATTACCCAGAGCGATACCAAGAGCATTCCCAGTGTTACCATCAGCGTTACCATCAGAAATCTCCACAAGATGCAGAAAAACATCTACATGCCAGTACGCCCAGTGCTTCTGCATGCATCAGCAGATCTGTCCTTTTCATTGCTTCTATACCAGGAAACCTAAGATTAGCAACATCCCTAGGGGGGTATTCCGCAAAGTAAGCCGGATAACTTAAACCAAACATGAAAACTGTCCAATAGGAAGAGAAGTGAGCGACATTCCTATTGGCTTATGTTATCTGGCTGATGAAGAAATCCTGCTTTGGGGAACACCTCCCCCCCCCCCATACTGTAAATAATAAAATTTTTACTTCACATATATCATATATTTTCATATATTGTCCAGCTTTGCCAATAATATGCATTTTGCTGTAGGAATACAAAAATAAAGTGTTAACATAAGCAGGGACACCTTGCTTAAGTCTTTTTGTTTTTAATGAGGGAACCTGTATGACCGAAAGCTCATGTCCACACGAACCAGATGGCCGGTGCCACGCGCCAGTTCCCAGTGAGGGGGGGGGGGGGGGCTGACGATCACCTGCCAATGGCGCGTCTGCCCACGCCTGCCCGCGTCTGCTCACATATGCCCACGTATGCCCGCTTATGCCCACGTATGCCTGCGTATGCCTGCATATGCCCACGTATGCCTGCATATGCCCATGCCTGCCCGCGTCTGCGCACATATGCCCACGTATGCCCGCTTATGCCCACGTATGCCTGCGTATGCCTGCATATGCCCACGTATGCCTGCATATGCCCATGCCTGCCCGCGTCTGCGCACATATGCCCACGTATGCCCATGTCTGCCCTGCGCAGGGTCAGAATGTGTCCCAGTTCTTCCCCATGGCAGATCTAAGTTCGTCGGTAAGGCTAAGTTAAAAATGGGGGGGGGGCTGTTAGCTTGTTAATGGGGGGTCTTATCTCTTAGCAGAGCTTCAGGAAGGGTAGTCTGCAAAGCCAAGACATCCTCTCATCCCAAAAAGTCTTTTATTCTGCATCCAGCTTCGATAACGATGCCCCTTTATGTCTGTCTCATTAAGCGCATCGTAAAGCGCATGTAGGGAAACCCGGCTACATTTTATGGAGCCTTTTCACGCCCCTATGACACACAAAATGCTACGCAAAGGCATTAAGAGCAGGTGTTAAACCCCTAGTGATTTCTGATATCTAGCTCCATCTAACAGACATGTTTGCATTTTCAGTGACATGTAGTTCTGTGCTAAAACTAAAGTCATTGAACCTATTTAGAATTATTTATAATTCAATACGGTGCAAAAGTAGCTTCCCATTAAGGATTTCTGCCTACACTGTAAAATTGGGCCTACTGGTGTGATGACTCATTAGGATGTATCTTTAGTTCATAACCAGCAATAAAAATAATTCATCCCCATTACGAACGACACTAAGGATTACATAGCACATAAGCTCTGGGCGCACGGTTACATTTGTAGTGCAAAAGTGAACAAATGCTGCTTTCAGTGGTCCAACAAAATTTATGCTGGCGAAAAAAATTTGGATTCAACACTTTCGAAACAGACATTCAACTCCCTCCAAAGCGTAAGTTGCAGGATTATAAATTTTTGGCTCAGCATTCTTTCTCTCGTGTTATTTAATATTAAGGAAATTTAAATATAGATTTATGGTGACCTGGCATCCTGGGTCTCTTGCTATTTGCCCTCCACTTCATCACAGGACAAGCAATTAAGCAAGATGGATGGATGGATGGTTGGAATAAAATGCAGACGACAAACCTCACTGATCCTAAATGTATAGTTAGACTCACACATGAACATATAAATTAGCCTCATAGTTGTCCATATTGCTAGCAGTTCTCCGTCCTCCTTTGACATAGGCATTGACAAAATGGCCGACCACCCTTATTGCTAAAACTGGATCTTCTGTGGGAACTAATAAGCTCAGTCAAATTCATTTAAGTTCACAGCTTGAAGGCTGAAATATCCCTGTTCCAGTGTCTTACTTGTCACTTTCGGTAAGTCTTACTGCTGTTATGAGGCCAGTGTACAGGGTCAGCACCTGTCCTCCCCAGCCTTTCGTGTCTCCTCCCCATTTGGCCAGCAGGTGGCGGTGGTCTTGTTGTTGGCCCCCCTGTTGTCCTTCAAGCCCTTAGTGTGTTCCCCCAGCTCCACTCACTGCGGCATAGCTCACTGGGTTGAGCATGTGGTTCAGAGGCTGACCCTCCCGTTGTGGGTTTGGTGCTGGTGTGAGACCAGTCTCCCCTGTTGTATGTTTATTAGGCTTTTTCGTTTCCTGGTGTTTTTGACTTGATGTATTTTCCTATTTTTAGGTTTTCCCCGCTTCTGCTATGTTTTATTATTTCTCTGTATTATGGTCCTTGTCGCTCTGTAACCCTGGTGTTTACTGTGTATTCTTACTTTTCAGTGTTTTCTAGGTCCTTTAGTTCTGTGTTCATTTAGTGTTTCTACTTCCACCTGTTTCTCATTGTTCCTGTTCCTCCCTTGATTGGTTAATTGATTATGAGTCACACCTGTGCCTTGTTTTCCCTGGTTTTCTGAGTGTATTTAAGTTCCCGCCTTGCCTCCCTTCCCGAGTGGCACGCCGTGTTAGATGTCACTCTGCGCCGCGTGTCACTCGCCTGTTCTTGCCCCTGGACCTTGTTTCCTTGTCATTTCTTGTAGTTAGTTCTTGTTTCCCGCATTTTGCTTTTTGACCCCCCCCGTGGTCCTTTCCTTTGTAGCTTTATGCAGTGTATTTATTTTCTTTAATAACCTCTTTGCGTCTCAGAGCCCCTAGTGGATCGTCACCTCCTTTCCCCGCCTGCACTATTCCCCGATTCCCCGTGTCTGTAACCGTACAGCCCGCTTTCACCACCGCTGTACCTGCGTAAAGTGCGGAGCGTAGCTGCAAACATTAGCCACCGGGGGCTGTGCATTCATAAGCATATTCATCAGTTAGCAGCACACTCAAATCGACGTGCCCTCTCCCCACTGATGCAGGGATGGGGGGGGGGGGTGTTTGTTCTCTGCACTCTTCGATGGACACATGTCGTGTCCCAGCATGAGCGCGACTTACCTCATTAGGGCTCCTTTGTTACAAAGTGCAGATGTGACAGTACAGACTCCCGGGTCCGGCAGTGGCTGGCTGCTGTCATGTCGATAAACCAAAGGAAGTTTCCAGAACGGTGCAGTGACTTGGGCGTGGCTGCTGCCATTGCAGGGGGAAATTGCACCAAGGAGGAGCCCAGTTTTAAACTGAAATTCCCACAAATTCTCTCAGATGTTTTCTGTGGCATTTCAGTAAGGCAACACACTCAAGTAACCGGCACAGTCCTAAAATATCTATATGAAAATTAGATATTCATAAGTAAATACTATCAAATTGATATTTAGTAAACTAAAACAATGAAAAGCAGTGAGCAGTGCACATGTCCGTTTTATCGCATGCGTACAGGATAGACTGCTTCATCCATCATTTTTCACCTGGCAATCTCTTGTATTGTATCCAGCAGTGACATTACAGTGAGTCAAAATAACGGTACAATAAGCATTAGTGTGTGTATCTAAAAATGATTAAGGTGCAAAAAATGTGGTACAATTCCATGTTTTTAAGGGTAACATTCAGCTATCTGGACAATGTAACTATCTAGAAGAGCCTCGGTCCCGATGTTACTGGATACAAGAACTTTGACTGTTCTCTGTGCATCCTTTTTAAAATACCTTCAGCTCCCCGGAGAGCAATGAGCAATTGTACCTCCAAGCACCACACCACGCTCATCCCTTTTTTATCGTATTAACTAATGACTACAAAGATAAAACTTCAGAAGCAGCTACGCTCGGCTTGATCAAGCGGAATGGAAATCAAGCCGGCTCCGGATTGAGCGCCGAGGGACTCTATAAATCTGCCAGTGCTGCACTGAGTGCCCGGCAATTTATGTATCTATGTATATATGAAGCCCGACAAAGTAAAAGTAAATAATATCCACAGTGCCTTGAATTGCGCTTTTTTTTCCACTGCCAATTTTGTTGGCGGGGACCTTGGCCTGACTTTGCGTCAGAGAGCAGGCAGATTGCGGACGCCCAGACCAGCAGTAGCTTCCCATATATCAGGCGGGGGGCGGCGCTGCTGGAGGAGCCGCTCGTGTCAGCCGCTGGGCCCAGATGGAACGGCGTGGTCCTACACAATCTCCATCTTCTCCTTCTTGCTGTGCCGACCTCCAGAGGTCCTCGCAAACATGACAGTGCCAGCACTGTCCTTCACAAGTGACAGAGGCGTCAGTGAGGTGTCCAGGGCCCAAACACCAAGTCAACGGTTCATCTAACTATCTGTCCCTTCAGCGAAGATCCGTTTCCTGGGCCAGTAACTGTCGACCAGCTGACATTTATGAATAAAACATAAATTATATCATAAGCAGAGCCTACCTGACAGTCGTCTGTGTTTTAAATGAGCTCGAAACCAAGTAGATGATCCTCCTCCATTTTAGGACTAAAGATAAAAAGCAGCCATAACCCTTATATTTTGTACTGTGGGTAAGACTTAGCATGCTGACAAAAAAGGAAATGATGAAACTGCATGAAAATATTTATGGAACGGTGCTGGGAGTTTGGGAATGTGACAGAGGTATGGAGGACAGGTCCAGTACTGAATTGCCTGGAGGCATAAAGTTGTTTGCTTAAAATTAAAAAAAAAAAAAAACATGTCGAGAGACTCCGTCAGAGGTGGGTGTAGCGTTCGTGGTGGGTGTAGCGTTCGTGGTGGGTGTAGCGTACGTGGCGGGTGTAGCGTTCCTGGTGGGTGTAGCATATGTGGTGGGTGTAGCATATGTGGTGGGTGTAGCGTCGTACGTGGCGGGTGTAGCGTTCCTGGTGGGTGTAGCGTTCCTGGTGGGTGTAGCGTTCGTGGTGGGTGTAACGTTCGTGGTGGGTGTAGCGTTCCTGGTGGGTGTAGCGTTCCTGGTGGGTGTAGTGTACGTGGTGGGTGTAGCGTTCCTGGTGGGCGTAGCGTTCCTGGTGGGTGTAGCGTACGTGGTGGGTGTAGCGTTCCTGGTGGGTGTAACATATGTGGTGGGTGTAGGGTACGTGGTGGGTGTAGCGTTCCTGGTGGGTGTAGCGTTCCTGGTGGGTGTAGCGTACGTGGTGGGTGAAGCGTTCCTGGTGGGTGTAGCGTTCCTGGTGAGTGTAGCGTTCGTGTCTGACGGCATCAGCCTTTCAGTGGGAGATATTTGACTTTCTCTGTTGGCGCTGTTGTTTTGGGTCGCAGTGTTTCCGGAACAGTAAGGGCGGGGGCAGCAGTGTGATAGGGGCAGCTTTTGGAACTGCTGCAAATAAAGCATAAAGGAAGAATAATCCATCCATCCATCCATCCAGAATAACATTAAAACAACAATGACTAAAATCACATCACCTTGCTACATTCATTTAACACCAACTCTAGAACCTTTATCTTCTTTAGCTCCTTTAGCCCACGGTTAACAGAAAGGAGTTTCTAAAAAAGGACAGAAAAATGCAATTATCCATCAGGCTGCTCACTAATCAATTCCCAGGTGTTTCTGCATGCACAGGATCCTGCCGCACTCCTGTCTCAAGCGTCTCGGTCATAATAATATTATAATATATAATATATTATTATAATATTTATTTTCTGAACGTAAAGATATTTCATAACATGCCTATTGTCAAACAATTTTTTTAATGAATTTTATTTGCACATTATTGGAATATTCTGATAAAAGATTGTATTCATCATTGGAAAATATATGTAGTTCTACTTAAATGGAAATAATATATATATGTAGAAATATACAGAAGACAGGTAGCATTTCTGCTGCAGGCTGTTACATCTCCAGACCATATTAATGTGTCAAGCTCAAGTCGGGCAACAGCATGTCTGCTTTCCTTTAGACAGAAAGAAATGTGTTTGTTTGTGTTATTTTCTGCAATTTCAGCTTCAGTAAAAAAATCACAAATCTATCCTTATCTATTAATATGCATATTAAAAGGATTTTTTTAAATTAGCTATGATTCACTGATTAAAAAAAACACTTGTATATAACATACAAATGCACTGTTGAAGTTGCTTTAGAGTGTTCGTCATTACATTAACGTCGGTAATGTCCATTTGAGGATTCCTAACTTGAACCATAAAGTTGGTGTGAAGAGCTCCAGTCAAACTGTGACTGGCCAATCAACGATCATTGGGCGGCTGACATTACTGCTTAAAAATAAAGAAGAAATATTAGAAATAAGGCTCCTTGAGTCTTAAGAATACTTAGCAGTTAAATGCTGTAGTTGCTCTCCACAGGACCTCTGGGCTGTCAGGGGCAGAATACGGACATGTCTCCTGCAGCCTTTGGTCCCCGTAATGTTAACCTTGGTCGATCGCTTTTCTCGTGAACTCATTCCACCGGCATGAACAGCTCACAGGGAACCCATTTCATTCTATTAAAACAGACTTTCCAGTTAGCAAAACAATTTTCTGGAATCATCTCATCTCAGGTATAGTACCTGCCACAGAGTAATCCCAGAGAAGACTTCCCCAAGTGCCTAAATGTATATTCTGTAGAGCTCTGCTCTCGGATATTACATCTGGTAACCATAAACAAAACCTGAAAGCACACACATCAAATTCGTTAAAGAAGGAAAAAAAAGCTCCTGTCCTAATAAACTGAGATGATTAGCTTAATTAAATTTACGGTATCTCATCCTATCATCAGAGACGGGCTATCTTCACAGAAATATCGTCTGGACTACTGCATTAAAATGAAAAGAAAGTCATTTGAAAAATGTAATAAAAAATTAAAAGTATATACTGAAATGATAAAGCATGCATTCTAGGTATTCTGCTGTGCAATATGTGTAAGAGAATACATTGGCCATTTATCCTAAAAGGTAGTACTTTGTGTCAGAACAATTAGTTTCAAACACTAATTAATCGTACACTTGAATCTGTAATTAAATCCGGCCCAGAGATGTTTGTATCTTTAAGAAAACCTTCTATTTAGGGACCAGGCTGTTGTTTCAGGAGGTTACATTGTCCAAACAGCACTCCCAAAGCACCTGTTTTTCATATTTGTTATTGGAGAAAAATATATCAAAGCGGTAATGCTCGAATTTCAGAGGTACACAGACAATTTCAGAGTTTTCAGTGTGATACTTTCTACGTCTGCACCATCTGAATAAGACAAGTCGCTGGAGCGAATCCCATCTCTGCATCTGCTCATACCAAGCAAAGCAAAAAAGGTCACAATTCTCATTTGTATCCCATTTACGATACCGAACCAACAATGCTTTTTACAAAGCAATCCAAAACAGATCCAGTGACAGCACTGGACACAACTCCTTTCAAGGGTTCTTGGGGAATAGCGAATTGCTTCTATAAATACACGCTACCTTTTATTCAAAGGAAATGTGTTATATGAATCATAGCCGCACCTGTCAGAAGTGGAGCGAGTCTAATCTTTAAAAGAAAAAAATAAACAGAAGCAAAAACGTAAAGACAGAAAACAGGCATTTTATCTACCCACATAAAAAATACCAGAACATCCAAATAATTCTTGTTAAGTTATGGTTTTTATTGGCACTTAGATCTGCTAGTTTAATATACACTTGTATTCATCTGTGTAGTTTCCTACAGTATGTAAGCACGTACACTATGTTGACAAAAGTACTGGGACACACCTTTCAATCATTGGTGTTTCATTCAGAACCATTGCAACAGGTGTATAAAATCAAGCACCTAGCCAGGTTTACAGACATTTGTGGAAAATTGCCTCGTTCTGAAGAGCTCAGTAAATTCAAGCATGATACTGTCATAGGATGCTACCTTCACAATAAGTCAGTTTGTGAAATTTCTTCCCTCCTGCTAGATATTCCACAGTCAACTGTAAGTGGTATTATTGCAAAGTGGAAGCGTTTAGGAACAACAGGAACTCAGCCATGAAGTGTCAGACCACGTAAGGTATCAGAGCAGAGTGCTCAGGCGCATAGTGCATAAAAGTCGCCAACACTCTTTTGACTCAATAACTGCAGAGTTCCAGACTTCGTCTGGCATTAACCCCAGCACACAAACTCTGTGCCAGGAGCTTCATGGAATGGGCTTCCATGGCCGGCCAGCTGCATGCAAGCCTCACATCTCCAAGTGCAGTGCCAAGCGTCGGATGGAGTGTGTAAAGCAGGCTGCCACTGGACACTGGAGCAATGGAAACGTGTTCTGTGGAGTGACAAATCATGCTTCTCTCTTGCAGTCTGATGGATGTGTCTGGGTTTGGCAGATGCCAGGAGAACGTTACCTGCCTGACTGCATTGTGCCAGCTGTGAAGTTTGGTGGAGGAGGGTATGGGGCTGTTTTTCAGGTGTTGGGTTAGGCCCCTCAGTTCCAGTGAAGGGAACTCTTAATGCTTCAGCATACCAAGACATTTTGGATGATTGTATGCTTCCAACTTTGTGGGAACAGTTTGGGAAAGGCCCTTTTCTGTTCAAGCATGACTGTGCCCCAGTGCATAAAGAAAGTTTCCATGAAGACATAGTTGGGTGCGTCTGGTGTGGAAGAACTTGACTGGCCCACACAGAGCCCTGACCTCAACCCCATCAAACACCTTTGGGATGAACTAGAACGGAGATTGTGAGCCAGGCCTTCATGTCCAACATCAGTGCCTGACCTCACAAATGCTCTTCTGGATGAATGGGCAAATACTCCCACAGATACACCCCAAAATCTTGTGGAAAGTCTTCCCAGAAGAGTGGCAGCTGTTATAGCTGCAAAGGGGGGACCAGCTCCATACTGATGCCTGTGGATTTAGAGTGGGATGCTGTAGGTGTAATGACCAGGTGTCCCAATACTTTTGTCCATGTGTTGTATGAATAAAAGTATTAGTAGCACTTTGGGATAAATAGGTGAATAATAAGTGAAATATTTAAAAATGCCAAGACATGTCAGACTACCTCGAAACTGGGCAAGAGGCCCTCTGACTCCAGAGGCTTAAAACTGGAGCATTTACTCACCAAACTACCTAAACATCCCCCTCAGGCATTCTGATTTCCGGAAGGTGGATTTGGGGCAGCTGGCAGACGGGGGACTGGCTAGACTTTGGGGGTATTACGATAATACCATATAATGACCCCCCCCAACCGCACTTGGTAAATTTTATTGAGTTAATACGATAAAACATGGTATAATGTCTGGACAGAACGACGGTATTAAAATGACAGCACCACAGATTTCTGGGACATTCTGCATCATTGGCGGGTGTCAGGGAGCTGCTGTCAATCGGCAGGAGTCTCTCAGACCTTCTGGGAGAGGTGAGATGCCTGACTTACACCTGTTTGACCACCATGACAAGTGATCAAACTGGTAACGATAGTTACGCATTTTTCCCTGTTTGTTCTTACATCACAGACGACAATTTTATCAGCAGGACCAGGGAGGCCACTGTCCTCCAATAAAACGATTTTCCAGTCAGAAGTTGCCAAATTGAATTGCAAATATCTACTCGCCATTCTCAGCTGGAAGTACCCAGTGATAAATCGTAGGCACAAATTGGTGCAGATGATCAGTTATTTCAGGCAGCCAAGAAAACGTTAAGAAAGTGTTGAGCGAGCTTCAAGGCTAACAAAATGGTGGCATGTCCCACGTTGATTGTATTTAGTAGAGGGCAAGTCCGAAATGTTCCCCTTAAAAGGAGCATTTGTCCGACTTTAGGGCAAAAATGGTCCTTTTGACAATCCAGGCAGTCGTTGGCAGTCAGAAGAGGTAACGACAGCAACTGGAACACAGCAAAGGCTATGTTTACCCATCAGCCCCACGGGGGCGGTAATATTTATATGTAATGTCAGTGCGCTTAGCTGCGACCCCACCCCCCCGAACTCAGATATTATTACTGGGGTGTGTTTTCACCCTTCCAGTTGTGGTTCACCTTAGCTAAGTTGTGTGGGGTCACTAATGAAGAGCAGGCTTGATATCCTACCGGAAGTTTGTGGTAGGAGAGTGAGACAGCCCAGGGTAAGAGTGAGACTCTCAGGGGTGAGACTTCTGCTTTGTACCGCTGCTTCTGTCCCATCCATTCCACATCCCACCAGTGTCACGATCAGGTCAAGGACTGGTCTGGTATCTTTTTATTAATACGCATATTCATATCATTTTGCCATATAGGTATGACTTACTGCATATAATTGGTATCTATGCAAATGTTCCCTGAAGTAACTGGAGCATTTACTACACACACTATATATATATATAGTAAGGAACGACGTCTTGGAACCGGGGACGTCCTCTCTGAGAAATGGTGCAACACACTGACCTCTGATGAAACGCCAAAAGTCTATTAAAAGTGCCGTGCGGAGAAGTAAGGTTGTTCATTTGACTCTATGACCTTTTTTCCATTCATTACTGCAGTAAAAATGATTATAACATGTGACACCATAACACCAAAGTGCCATTTTTTACAGAAACAGAAGTACCACATACCCCGCAGTTCAGGGCCGGGGCTACACCCCAACGTTAATAACCAAACCTCTGCTTCACGTTGCAGTTTAATCAATAAGTAAGACACTGATTGCAGTTGCCGGCCTTCGAAAGGTGAGTGTGATCTGAGTCCGCCTGTCATGGGGGGGCGATGTGGTGCCAGGCACATGCCAAGCAGGGGGGGGGGGGGCTCTTAGGTGGCGGGCCTGAAATCTCCGACATAAAAATGCGTGTCACTAATGTCTCATTACAGCGCAGTGCTGATTGCTTTGCCGGAGCCCCTCCCTGCACAGCCCCCATCCCGCGCTTCATTTGAATACATTTAAATGTCAAAAGGGAGGCACCAGCGGGGGGGGGGGACACACACACATAAGCAAAACGGCAGCTTTAAGATGTTCTTGTCAATCATGGCTTTCACCGCCTGCCGCCCCCAGTCAGACAGTGCCGCCATTTTCACAGCTCGCATCCTGCCGTACGCCAATTTGCCCGTGTAACATCCCTCATTCAGAACCAGTGCCAGCATCTGTCTCCCCAGCATTTACAGCCCCTCCCCCTGCCCCCGACCCCCCACCTAATGTGCAATGGCATCCTGTGATAGAGTCAGGCTGCCTCGTCATTTATTTTAGTTTTTTTGTCCCAAAGCTACGTTCTGGATTTGACTGCGGCGAGCGAACATCTGCCTTACGATGGCTTACGGATCGCTATTGGCCGATCGGCTGCGGCGACCGCATATCGGCACCCTGCTGATGGCCGTGCCTCTCTTTGGACCGGCAGTTATGGATACGGGCGACGCTGCATGATCTCTCATTTCACAAGCTGATAGGAAATTCAGCAGGATGTGTAAAGCAGTGAATGTTTAGTTAGGGAGTCACAGGCCACGAGCATTAGTGTTCGTCAGCTAAGAACACACAGCCATGTGTGGTTTTTGATTTTTTTGGACGAGAATAAAACGGCTGGGGTCAGATCGTACCTCCTTCAGTGGCCTGAGGATATTTGTTCACACCTAGCATTTAGCATTACAAGAAGTTTGCCCGTAGCCTGTGAGAGCTCCATTTGAATTGCCTGCGCTAATGTACGCCAGTGTACAGAAGGCTAATAAGATAAACCTTGGTGTAGGTCATGTGATTTAGCCTGCCTGTAGGGCGCCCAAGAAGTACACAATTACCACCGGTGGAGGGGCGATGAAAAAACAGGGGGTCGCACAGCGCTGCGCACACGTAACGACCTTGTGAGAGCGTCTCAGTACGTCTCGGCGTCTGATGCAATCTGACATGTACTTTATATGCTGATTTGCAATCTAAATGTGCCTTTTATGGACTTCTGAGCAAAATAGAAATAGGATAGAAGTTGGAAGAACTTCTTAAGCTTCCAGATGCTTCCGGTTGTATCCCTCAGATGGTGACGCAGAACGTGCCAGTGTGCGTTTTATACAGTATATATATACAGTGGTACCTCGGTTCTCGAACTTAATCCGTTCCGGACTCCGGATCGAATCCTAAAATGTTCGAGCTCTGATCTAATTTCTCCCATAAGAAATAATGGAAAACCAATTAATTTGTTCCCGGCCCCCCAAAATTACACCTAAATGTGTTTTTTAATTTTTTTTAGCATTTAAACACAAAATGAACAGGATAAAAGAAGAAGAGCATTTTTTTCTTAATGGCTTCCAAAACGATGAAGATCTTATCCCAACATTACCCCTGTCCTGCCCCGATCGTCCGCTCCTTCCGTGTGCCACGCCCCCTCGTTAACCTCGTGTGGGATCCCCATGTGATCAGCTGTTTCAGGTTGTTGTCATTAGTCCTCTGTATTAAGTCCGCGTTTCAGTTTGTTTCCCCAGTCCGGTCATTGGGTGCGTTCAACTTGCTTACAGCGCTGGCTTAAAGCAATGCATTCTGATCCTGACGCAATGCATTATGGTTAGATGCATTGCGACCTCTCACCCGGCTGCACAAACTGGAACCACCTCCGTGACGACACACCTTTGCCCTTATTGGCTGAAGAGTTTAGTTACACGCATGACGTTTGTATCCCAGGCAGTTCCGATGCGTAATCTGCTATTTCTCCCGAATATCACGTAAAGCAGTGAGAACTGGTTTTCAGTTAATTTACCTGGTAAAATAAAGTTTAAATAAATGACATAAATGCTCTAATAGTACACGTAAGTTAGTGGTTTATTTATTGTCAGTTACTGTAATGTTACGCTGCTTTATTTGGTTAATCGTACAGTCTGTGAAGAAGGCATTCAAGTAAGAATTGCATTGTAGTATGACTCATTTCCTGGCGCGTACAATTTATATTAGGTCAGCGTTCACGGTTCGACTTCTGATATTCAGATCGAGTTCTAGGTCAAACTGGTTTGTTCGACTTTCAAGAAATTCTAGTTCTAGTGAGTTCGAGAACCGAGGTACCACTGTATATACACACTGTATATATACACAGTGTATAAGTGTGTGTGTTTGTGTGTACAAATAATACAATTTAAGAAGGCAACTTTTGTCATTATTGTTTAATGCCCTATTACACAAATCATCATCCACTTTGTCCTCATAAATGCAAGTCTGAACAGTCAAAGTTTTAGAGGAATAATACAATCCTCTTTGAAATTTTTAATAAAGACGATGATTAATATTACTCAACATAACCTCCACATAAAACAGAGAACTGCCATAGCAGATCTTCAGAAGCGAACACACATCGCCTAAAATGTTTTATTTTTGAATGTATTTCCCCGTGTCTTGCTTCACATTTACATTTTCGAATATTAAACACGAAGCGAAATGTGGCAGAATGAAAAGGGGAAACGGAGCTCTTGAAAGGCAAATTGACTGAAAAGTGAAAGGTTACCCTCGGTCTGACGCGCGGAGAGTAAGCCGGGGACACAAAGGGAGCCAATGAACAGGCCTGGCAGCACATCAGAGCTCCCTGGGCCCCAGGCGGCAAGCGGATCAGCGGAGGGGCGCATATTAGGCAATCAGATCGGATCGCCGTACGCGATCAGCCCCGTAAGCCGTGATTCTGCGCACGGATGGCGGCATCGGGCGCCGGATCGTTACGCGCTCCCGGTGGCATCGCCTACGATGACGATTAGCCAACGCTATATATATATATTCTCAATTTAATTAAAAAAACTTTATTTGTCCCCAAGGGGTAATTAAAGGCACACAGAGCAGTTGAACAAGGACGCAATGACGTCAAGTACAACAGCATTATTTAGAAGATGCTGTGCAGAATTGCAGTCAATCCGGTATATATATAATGACACATGTAATGATTAATCATTTCCCCCATCATAGGACAAAAAATATATTGCAGAAGGGATGGCGAGCGATGGCCAAAATCACGTAATCGCGGTCTTTTTCATTACATCCAAGTTTATATGACACTGGGAAGCGGATGAAGGGGAACGTACGTGTGGGCATTGGAAGGCAAAGAGATTCATAAAAAATTTAAGCTTTTTTATAAATATAATGGTTTTAATGTGTTTAAAGTGTTCATTCACAAATTCTTTGAAGTATTATTCATGATTATTAAAGAAGCTCAAATATATCAAATTAACATTAAATGATTCATTATAAGTCACGGAGCCATACGTCTTCGTCAAAAGTTGTACATTTATCAGTATATCCTTTTACAAATGAGACAATTTTGCGATTTTTATGGAAACTGATGCGCAGATTCGTTGAAAAATATAGACACGACGAGCAAAAAGTACCCAAAACCTCAGCTTTAGCATAAAACGACAACAAGAATAGCGGAAGACAGGCTTGGAGAAGCGGCTTTTCCACGACTTTGATCTCAGTTGGTCTATTTATAGACTCTTTGTTCTGGATTGAAATAAATCTGAGTGCAGCCATCGGGATGTTCCAAATGCTCTTTATCCACATCATATTAAAATTTGTGCACTAATCAATCTGTGTTTGTCTCTGTCAGAAATGGCAGAAATTGCCTTTTTGTTTAATTTCATTAAATCTCTTCAAAGTAAGTAAATTCCCTGCATGAGTAATCAGAAACCCTCGAAACAGCCTGGGTGCATTCTGTATGACCTTCTTATACCAGTAGTAAAAAACGGCAATAACTGAATTTGGGGGCTGGGGTTTCTTTTAGCCCATTCTCTGTCCCTTGGCGTTTTTTCCTTCATTCCAAAGCAAAACACAGCAGATTAGCGAAGTATATTGCCCACACTGTACAGAATAAGCAGCCCATCTATTGAAAAATATATTTTTGTCCAAGTTTTATCCGCTGTGATTCATTTTTTCAATGTCAATGATAGTTTTATAGGTGTTCAGCCACATGACTATTGATTGGTGACATATGGTGCATGCGAAGGAATATATTTATCGTATTTTACAATTTCAAAAAGTAACATGTGTTATAGACAAAACAAGCAATCGCATAATTTTATATTACTAATACACATTTAATGTTAATTGTATATTAATATTAATTGTAAATTGTAAATAATTAAGAAAAATTACCACATTACCTCCTAGACCATAACCTTAACCTTATAAGGGAAGGGCTGCTGCGGTGATATGAAAAACCTGTTCGGAAATTTTGACTTCAGTGAAAAAGGAAATTTAATTCACTTAACATTAGCATATTTGTTCTGCGTGATTAATTTGTTATCTTAACGTATAAAAGTTTAAAATCAGGAAGGACTCCTTGACAAACAATAATTACTATTCATGATTAGCGGAGGAGTGTAAGAGTGCGTGTCATTTGACCAAATGTTTTAGAATATGACTGTCAACAGAACAAGCATGTGCTAATTATTTAGCGCAATTTAGTTTAGGTGCTATTACAGTCATCTGTAGCCACTGAGCACATATACAGTAAACCGTATAAATAGATTAGCATGTTCTTGGTACTAATTATCAAAAACAGTCTCAAAGACAGCCAGAAATATAGTGATGACATCATTAATCAAACCAGCGTCCATAATTTACAATGTGTTTTTTGTGAGGTATCATTTTCAAAATTAATCTGGATATTTTTCTTTGTATTAGAACTATGATTTTGGAGCAGTGAAAAGGGATTTAAAATGTGTTAGGGTGTTGATATCATTCTAAAAACCGTAACATTAATGACTGAAAAATACTGAAATGCATTGATGTAGGTGTATTCGGCTTATTGTATTATTAAGTGTGTTATTTGATTTGGGCTTGGATAAATGATGAATGGAACTCAAGGAGGAAGACTGGCAAATTCCCTTTGAGAAGCCGACTGCAGAACACTGACCAGGCATGAGCCCTTTCACACTGGTCATATCATTATAAAATATATACAAATTCCACAGCATCAAATAGAAAAAAATGTCGATTAACCAACAGGACAGCAGTTCCGTTAAGTTTTATCCAGCGTGAGATGTACGATAGATATTCGATGGTCCTTGAAACAATGAGTAACTGACCATGAAGAATTAATGACCAGTTCAAGCAGAATAAATCTGACCGATGTTAGTAATTATAACTCATGTCACTGAACATTAACTAGTTATAAGGCCAATATGTAGAATAATACTATGCACAATCTGACAACCCTACAGCGACAGTAAAAAAAAAAATGTGAGAAAAAAAATCTTAAAATGTTTTCATAATCTGTAAAAAGTCGCTAGGTGAAGTTTCTATTCTCGCGTTTATCATGCACTTAGCACTTTTACAAATCTGTCACAACATTGTGAAACAGTAAATACACCCAGGAGTAAGCAGAACATAAGCAAGCTGCCCTGCTGCTTACCAGGCAAGGGAAGGCAAACATAAGCAGGTAGGGAAGATGGATGGATGGATGGATGGATTGTTTTATTTAAATTTTGAAGTTCATGTCTAATGTATGCCTTAGACCTGTGGATAATATTGTGTGTTCTTAAAAAAGGCTAAATGAAAAGAAAAGTACAATAAGGGCTTGTGGAGAATTAGAATTGTGTCAAAAAGTATTTATGACAATAATGGGCTTGGAAATTCCATAACTCAGTCATAGTTTGCTAATTATCTGAATGCGGTAATTCCACTGTAGACATTCCTCTCACGTACTGAAGGCCGCTACGTTCCCTTTCATGATGAATATTTATCAGGCGATGCAAAGTACGGCACTGTCTTCTCCACTCCAGGCTAGACAATTTGGACTTCATCAGTGTGTATTTCCAAAGGCTGCAGTAAAGGCACTTCAAAGTAAATGCATGAGGCAGACTGCTGCTCTGCTCTGGGTCTCCCCCCTCCCTCCCTATTTTATGATATGTATCAATAAATTATCTTTCTTGTGGCAGGGAGCTTGATATCTTACTCAGAGGGTTTGTTTAGTTTAAGGGGGAAAAAATCTCTTCCGGAAGAAAAAAATAAGAAACGCGCCCCAAATCCTCCTGGAAAAATGCATAATCAATTAAAGTCTTTCGCCAAAAGAAGACAAAAACAACATATGAATGAATTACTATCATGAGGAGTCACAGAGCAAAAACCACCCTCATAGAAATGTCATTTCCAAACTGGTATCAACAGTAACTATCTGGGTTATGGCCTGTTATGGTGCAACACTTGTGTTATGAACCTTGTATCTGGGATGGTCTTTGCAAATCACAAGTGACTTCAGTCTGAGAGTTTGGAAACTTTGCTATGCAGTGCAGATTCATTGGCTAGCAGCACTACTGTTGAAAGGCACTATCACTGGCTTTGGAAGCCAGACCTCATTTGGTAGCAGAACTGACTGCCCATGAGCAAAATCTGCTCAAACGGAAACAGATATGTTCAGTGGCTAGCAGCTAGCAAACTGTGAAATTATCCCGTCATCGTCGTAATCATCCAATTAGAGGTTTAATATTAATGAGCATGAATTCTGGCAGCAACACTGCAGTCCTATATTAGTACTTGATTATCTACTATTCGGTGAATCCCGTTAAACATGCACCATCATCAAGACTAGTAACCCAAAGTCTCCTGGCAAAAGTTCACCCTCGGCCCCCCACCCCCAGGCTGTGCCAGGGCCCCGGTCCATGTCTGGGCCCCCAGAATCATTCCGGGTTTCCACCCACTATAAATACTAGAAATTTCCCCATATACTCCAAACCTACTATATGTCTACAGCAATTTCATTGAAAATGATTTAAATCAGTAGCATCAACAAGACAGGAAACCCTTTGCAGAACTTATGCGCTTTTACAGTCTTCATTTGTAGGTAGATTTCTATTTTCTAACCCAAGGGCTAAAACACGCAGCTACAATCACAATTATCCTGCAATAATTATAGAGTTTAACAAGCACCTTCTGATAATCACATTCAGCGAAGACAAATAGTCTGAATACATTTTTATAATGACATGGAGTAGGTTTGATTCCTGCCCCCCCCCCCCCTCCACTGCAGGAGATGAAGATGTATTCCTTCCTGAGTTAATAATGTGGGAGGATGCTGTGGTTGCCAGACTGGAGAGCTGTGCAAATGCAGATTTCTTGAATCCTCGGAGAAAAGACCATTTCGCGCACCTTTGAAACGACGGACGGCGTGATAAATCGAAGGTCACCCGCCTTCATTAGGACTTTGGAAATTAATAATGCATCTGGCAGTGGAAGAGCTGATTGATTACACAGCAGAGCAGGAAGAGCTCCCACGTTGTCTCAGCTGGGGCTCTGGCCTGGGGAGGCTTCCATGAAACACCTGCAAACGTAGCCTGAGAGTCAGGAGACGGCAGTCGCAGGGTGACTGGAAGTTCCCTGGACGCCATCCAGGGGCCGAGGTGGGTCACACTCAGTTCGTTACCTATAATGTCTCAGAATTCCCGGAATCCAGATGAAGTGCTCCTTTGGATTCCAGTGCAAGTGATTACAATGGAAGAATGTTTCTGTTCCTTTTTTCAAGCAAATCAATTAAAAAGCGTGTAACATTATGTGCAGCGGCACTCATATGCGGAGAAAATTACAAGCAAAATCTATGTGTCTGATGTTCAGTGGTAAAGCCCATGAATAAGTGAGGTGCTTAAATGTTTTATACGGAACAAACATTCAGGCTGAACTCCCTCTGCATCGCACAGATCCCCCCCCCCGCAGTGCTACTACTGCACACTTTCAGACTCCGCCCACAACACATGTTTTTAGATTCAACCTGCACTGTCTTCAGCTGGCAAGGTCACTGTAAGAGCTGCTCCGGGCAGCACCATGTGACGGGGGGGGGGGGGCAACCGATGGGGAAATGGGGATTTTATTTGGGGATGGGTCTAAGGAAACCACAGGGGAGGCACTAAACAAAAGATAGCTATTTCAGAATCGGCACAAGGGAAAATAACCACCACCCCCCAAAAAAAAAAATACGGCGTGCATCAGATTGTGAAGAAGCCCGCTGGGTACTGGGCTCAGGATCAAGGTCTGGCCATGTCTGTCGGGAGGGGGGAGAAAACAAAATTCATAAAATGATTTGAAATGCAGCACAGGTGAACAGAAGGCTCATCACCTGACCGCGGCCCGTTACCATGTCGGCCCGTGCCTAACAGATGAGTGACGGTGGGGGCTTCCCATTCGGGGGCCAGGCTCATGTGCAGGAACAGATGTGGGAAGAAGACAAATGGGAACTGGAAGAGGGAGGAGGATGCGGCTTCCGGAAACATCGGCCGGGAAGGCCGGCAGCCATGCCCATCTGCAACTGCAGCTACGGCAAGACACATGAAACATGCCGCCTTCCGAGGCCATAACGATCCTTCATGTCGCCTAGAAGGGCTTGTGTATTTTCTCGTACAATATGATGGAGGCAAGTGTGTAATGGGGGGGGGGGGATGACAATGAATATCTTAAAACATGGTGTAATGGTTGGCCTGCATCTTAATGCAAAAATGACACATTGGGAGGGGCAATATTTCACTGTGCGGATGGCAGGAACCCCTCTGACATCACCTGAAGCAGGCGGGTCAGCTGCTCATTGATAAGGAAATGCATTTCCCGCATTCAATTCACAGCTTTAAATTATATTTCACACGACTTTTCTTTTCTATCATTTAAGGGTAATGTGCTTTGCTTCCGCTGCACGTGGAAACACACGGAGCTCCCAGCCAAGGCAATTTTAGGTGAATTGAGGCGTTGGTCCCCACCATTAGCAGGGCATGGGGAGGGCCGGGGCTGTTCGGGAGCCCTGGAGTCTGTCTGTGAGACTCGGTGTTCATTTTCAGGTTGTCGTGCCCTTTATTGTATGAACAGAGAGAGCTTAAACCCTCAGACTGCGACGACACCTCGCGTTAAGTCCTGGCTCCTGTCGTCATGGAAGAACGTCACGTTTTATACGATGCTTATGAATAGAAAAACGTTCATGGATTTGCCTGCAAATCAAACAGAGGTAGCTGGATAAAATAACGTTCTCTGGTTATGGAAAGAGCAAGATAATGAACAGACTTCCTTCTTTTTCAGCAAGTAGACCAAGAAGCAAACTGACCATACCAACAAATGATTCATATTTGGTATTCATATTTTTTCAGTTAGAAATTTCAGTTGAAATTTTAAAAAATTATAATA
Source organism: Paramormyrops kingsleyae (assembly GCF_048594095.1). Lineage (NCBI taxonomy): Eukaryota > Metazoa > Chordata > Actinopteri > Osteoglossiformes > Mormyridae > Paramormyrops > Paramormyrops kingsleyae. The sequence goes on along the minus strand of NC_132815.1, from coordinate 3,338,906 downwards.
AAAAAATTTAAAAAAATAACACACAATGTTATATATACTATTACTTCAGTAATTTAATGATTATATATTATATATTATAATATTTTAATTATTTTTATTTATTTATCTATCTATCCATTGATACATGAGTGGTGTTTTAAAAATCAAACAGTGAATTTTTCAGGCCTTATCTAACAGTATTTCCCAAAACTGAATCAGTGTCCATGTAACCAGAAAGTGGCCCCACATTAGATTATAACTATTGCCCTTTTTTTTCTATCAAAGACCCCACCATCCGTCATGTCCGAGGTCACATGACCACACGTATCGCACTCTGAGCATGTGATTCATCACCGTCACGGGGACATCAGAACCAAAATCTGATTTGAGACGAATTTCAGTCTAGTTTCTGAAACTGAACCCTGACTCTGGAGGAATCCGGCATTTTTCACTTATTAGCCTCTACAATGAATACCGTGTAAAACCTTTCTTAACAGAATCATACTACCCACAAAAAAATGTCAGTCAATTATTATGTTTCCCGTGGATTCAGATTAGCTAGGTAATCACGGAGCGCTGGGTATGAATTATTCTCCCGAGAGGTCGCTAGTAGCTAAAGGCCTCATCGCGTCATCGGCGGCCCTGCTGTTCCTTTTCTCTTTTGTATCTACAAGATACACTTACATCACTTAAGTGATGTGTTTTCTCTCCAAAGAGACTTACAATTTTACCCATTTATACAGCTGGGTACTTTACTGGAGCAATTCAGGTTACCTTGCTCAAGGGTACGAGCAGCAAGATGCCTCCTGGGACGAAGGTTACAAGCCCGTGTCCAGCACGTCCGCCGCTGCCCCCGTAATTCTGCCTGAGCCTTGCTGAAAGACATACCCAATATATTTCATGCTATTCATAACCGTCCCTGTGCGGAGAGCACTCCGTGTCGGCGTAATACTTGCCGATTAGCGCGCGCGGCACGAGGACCGCCGAGCCGAAGACGCGACGCCTCCGACGGGAGGAGGCTGTGGACCTCTTTCCCCCGAGGGCTGCGATGAGATGGGCCTCAGCTGCCGACGATTACAAGCATCATCCCAGCTCCCCTATCGCTTCCTGCCGCAGCCAGCCGCGGAAGCCCCTGCCCTGAAATAGCACGCGCAGATGTGCATGCCGCAATACTGCAGGAAAACCAATATAACGGTTCCCATCCGAGGACGCGTCACCGCACAGAATTCTTACCGCAGAATTCCCCACCACGTGATCTCCTGTAGGGTCCACGCGGAACTGAAAGGATTCCCAGAAGTTCCATTACCGTTAACGGCTCCTTCAAGGAGGGCACGGAAGACTTATTCCGGAGACGCGTTAGCCATTTTCTTGCCATGCCAAACTTTTATGGATGTCCCATCAGCAGCTCTAATAAAAGATCTCACTGCTGGTGAGGAGAACGGCCCAGAGGTAGAGCGGGCTTGCAGGAGGTGGAGTGAAACAAAAGTGCAAGAGAGAGGATTGAAAATATATTAAAGATGCAAGATTTTAAGTATAGAAAACCAGCTCACTATTTCCAATCTTAAAGGATTTTGCTGTTTGTTCTTGACATTGAGATTTTGATTCAGTATATAACTTTCATAAATGCTTGCTTTTGCTTACTCTGATTTATGATGTTTGCACACACATACACAGTACATGCACATTCGTATCAATAAATATTTAAATATCTATATTTGCTAACTTGAACACATAGAAATCATGTTAATGGAGTTTTATAAATAAGTTTAAATTTAGTGGCATGGGTTATGAGAGTTAAGATAATCCTTTAACCCTCCTTCAACAAAGAGAATGCTTACATGGCAAATTAGTCCCTCACTTGGGGCACATGAAAATCCCTTAGGATCCCTGGGAAGCTCTCTGACTGGAAAGGTAGTACACATTTGTTGTTCTCTTTTGCTTAAACTGTCCGCATCACTCATCTGCCATTTTTAAAATATCTAAACCATCAAACCGTTTTGTTTTCGTTTTCTGCAATTCTTTGTTCATTGAGGCCTTCAGGTTACCGATTTCAAACGGTTAAAGTGGCTCAGGCTTCGCTGCCGAGCTCGACGGCTTTTATCCGATAATCACAGAAGGCGTTTCGGCCGCCAGACAATAGCTGGCCCAAATAAACCCCACAAGCCGCTAAGCCGAGTAAGAAAAGCTTCTTGCGGAGCTGGATGAATCCATGCATGGTTTCCTCTCCCACTGTCGAGTTCTTCGGGATGCGCTCGTACCGGGCCGGCGGGCTCCGGAGACGCACAGCTGCCGGTCCACATCACGGGAGGGCGATCCAGGGAACAAACGGTGGCAGCAGCAACGGTTGGCATCTGGAACGCCGCAGCCCTTGGCGTCACCGTGAAAGCACGAGTGTCTCCCGCTTTTCCACTCTCCTCACTTGGGCTCCAAACACTCCTCTGCCCACTGGTTCTGAACTCCAGAAAAACTGCCGTGTTGCATTCTTTGTTTTCAGCAGTAAGGCATCAGAGGGGGTAACAGACTGGGTTGTGCGTGCCTTTGTGTGGGTGGCTGGGGTGGGTGGAGGGGATCGAGGAGGGACCGTTTGGTGCGTTGCAATTATTCCCGTCCTCGCCCTCAGAGAGACGCAGTCGCACATTGACCCGGATCGATGCACCGCTGAATTCGGGCTGGGCCTCCAGCAGAGTGTACGTGCCGGTGTGTGTGTGTGTGTGTGTGTGTGTGTGTGTGTGTGCACGCCCCGGGGGGAGTCATGGAGGCCGGGCTGCCGCAGGGGGCTCAGCGGGTAGGAGTCCCCAGAGGCGAGGTCACGCCGCATCTCTTTCCAAAACCTTCAAAACACAGCGGGCTCCCGACCGGGTGCTGAAGGAGGGTTCAGTGAATGTAAATCAGATAAATGCTGCACGAATGCAACAGATCTCGCACGACTCGCACGTTTGGCCCAGGATAGGAAGACCTGCTGGTGAAAACATAAGAGAAGGAACGTCAATAAAATTCATATTTACATGAGAGTGTTTCAACCATGTTTTAAATCGGGTGTTGAATAGTTCGTAGGAGTATGTCTTTTATGAGATTGTTAACGCAAATAGTATCCATTAAAATATGCAATAATTTTGCTGGTTCGGATGCATTTTCAGACACTTAGGTAATATTAATAGGAACATTTAAGCTGAAATCCAGACTAGGAGGTTTGGGCTGGAATCTCAAGCGACAAGCTGTAATGTGTAAGTTATAACTGTAGCCGAAAGGGCCTCACCAGTTCAGAAAGGGGGATTTTCACGAGATGCCGAGTCCACGATTCCTGCGCGCGCTGAAGCCTTGTTAAACATTTAGCAGAAGGCCAGGTTAATTATGCATCAAAGTAATTGTTCATCAGTTGAAAATACTGAATACATTATTTCCACTGTGGCAGGAGCCTCATCAGCGCATTGACACAGAAAGAAGTTTGGAATCTGCACTGTGAAATGAGACTGGAGTGTCTGCGGTTTGGAGAGAAGTTTCCGGGGGCTTCCTTACATCATGCTAAGGCGCTACTCGTCAAGCCTGCGACAGCCGTGCCACATTCGTCAAATTTATTACTGCAGAGGTGGCGGGCCGGCGGGTGTTATATAGCTCTGGGCACTTAGCTCACATTGCACATACACATGTCCTGGGGAGCACGGCTGTCTTTCCACAGACCTCAGGACTGCGCCCCCTTGGCCAGTCACAGGCCCCAGCGAACCCCCGCACGAGGAGAGAGTAACGCGCCAAATGAATAGGCGCTTTGTTCGAGAATTTTTCTATGCGATACAATTTTCCATTCTTGAGACAAGGGTCCTGGGGGGCAGTGTGTGGCTCACGGGGTCAGGGCGCTGTGCCCAGTACCAAAAGGTCACTGGTTTAAATCCCAGGGTTGGCAGAGTGATGTCACCATTGGGCCCCTGAGCGAGGCCCCTAACTGCCAATCAGTCCAGGGACTGTCTGACCCTGATTTCTCCAAAAAATAGTGTATCACTTAAAAATGAAAGCAAATAAAATATACAGATATATGTATATATATATATATATATATATATATATATATATGTATGTATGTTGCGTCAGCTGTCTGTCACCCCCCAACCCCCCCCCCCCCCACTGCAAAATGGGCACACCTCCCCCCCCGTGTGATCCAGATAGGACAGCTGTCATTTAATGTTATAACTTCTGGAAGGTCTGTACATTTCTTGCCTGACAGTTTGCTTAATTTCCCCATAAATGTCCCCACAAATGTCCCCACGATGTGTTATTTTGACATTGTACAGACCATGTTTTTGGTCCCCACTAGGAGAAATTCAGTTTTATAAAAATCTGTGACTGCAATCAAAAACCTAAAAATGCCGTAACACTTTTTTTAGACATATTTTGTTTGGTTAGGTATGGTTAGGGTGAAGCCTGGGGGTTAAAGTTGCCATAGTTGGGATTATGGTTATGCCCATGGAAATGAATGGAAGATCCCCTCAAAGATATGAGTACAGGTCAGTGTGACTGTATGTGTGCGTGCGAGCGGGTTTACCTATCCTTATGGGGACATAATATCCCCATAACGTGATAAATATCCGTTTTTTTTCCCTTATGGGGGCCAGGAAACTCTATTTTATAAAAATTGGTGAAAAACGCAATGCAAAAATGCAAAAACTCTTGTATTTTGTTAGGTTACTTATGGTTATGGTTAGGGTAGGGTAGGGGTTAAGGTTGTCATAGTTAGCGTTAGCATTTTTCCCATTGAAATGAATGAGCGGTCCCCATAAGGATATGTTTACCCTACTGTACATGTGCGTGTGTGTGTGTGTGTGTGTGTGTGTGCATGCGTGTGTATAGGGCGACAGATGACATTGATGTCATTCAGCAGCATGGCTTTTGCTGGGAGATGTCTGCAGAGTTCTCAGGTCTCCTGGTAGCTCCTCCATCCCGAAGCTCCCACACCTACAACTCCAGCCTGGTCACTCAGCTATGAAGAATCTGGGGCACATTGTTTTGACGCCATTCACGTTCCCGCCGAGAGTCAAGGAAGCTACCAGAAAGTGTCTGAATGAAAACCCAGTTGGCCTGCTCTTATACCTCACAAGCACGGAGAGCTGCTACCATCAGCTGTTTGTCATCCTGCCCCCCCCCCCATTGCAGAGAATGGACACCCCCCCTCCCGCCCACGTGTCACCCAGACCCCGTCTTTTAGGCAGCCTTCAAATCGAAGCGGATCCCCGGTACAGCAGTGATCAGAGGCCAGGAGCCGCTGCCGACATCTTCAGCGTTATTGTCCTGCGTGAGCTTAATTGTGCGAAATGCAAATGGCGCCTGCTTGAGAAAACGCTGCAGAATCGCTTACATTTCAAACGGCAAAGTCAGGTTTCAGAATTGCTGCAAAAAAAAAAAAAAGAAATGGCCAGTCTGGAGGATGAAGGCGCTGAGCTGACATGGCGCAGATGTAGGGGAGCCGCAGAGAGCCGGCATGATGACGCTGTCCGTCTGTTATATACATCAGGAAGTCAGTAAGCAGGCAGGGAGCCTCCTGATCAGGTCTCTTTTTCCGGGAATTAACATGCTGCCTGTCGCTGAGACGTTTCTCTCTCTCTCTCTCTCTCTCTCTCTCTCTCCCTCTCCCTCTCTCTCTTACATATTGCACCCTCCCATCCATTTTTAATAACTGTTTATCCAATCAGGGTCACATCCTTGAAGTTGGCTGGTTGCTTGGGAATCCTCACCCCACTTTTGCATGACATTATATTTAAAATTGATAAACGGGCATTTATCCACAACATGATTCATCGGACAAAAAATATTATTTGCCTCCGAATTGCCGTCCACTGGCTCATTTTCTCATTCTGATCACAGCAGTCATGTCCTCTCAGGGATTTAAACCTATAGCCTTGTGACTGTGAGTTATGAACCTAGGCCTTGTATAATAAGAGGCCATAGTTGGCCGCTCTCCTTGAAGCCACATCATAAAACGGCAGCCCTTGTTCTCGGCCAAAGGGCCCGTTTTCCCCGCTCGCGCCCGAATAGCAGCGTGATGCTGAAGTTTCAGGTCTCTCTCCTGTTTCGTTTGTTAGGCCGGGGACAGTTTGCAGCCTGCGGAATCCCGCTTACAGAGTAGATTAAGGGGATTAAACATACAGGGCGGTACCGGGCTAAATCAATCACGACCATAAACCAAAGAAAAGCACTGATATTCATAGTGACCTCGGCGGAGAAAAAAGTCCAGCTTTTGAATCGCAGCTGAATCGCAGGTAGGACGGGCGAAGTTACAGATGACAAGATTTCACATTCCGGGACGGCTCTCGATTTCTGCACACGCTGTCACACGGAGCTATTCCGGGGTCTGAAGAGAGCAGGGGAGGTAATGTTTCTGATCTCCTGTTACACTTCATTAAAGGCTCTGAATGCATTCAATGGATACGTAATTGTTCAGAGGCTGAGGAATAATGGAATCGCTTAGAAATACAATATAAAGTCAGACAATGGTAATTTAATATACCTTTGCGGCTCTGTGACCAAGTGTGTTTGTCTGTGCGTCAATGTCTTTGTTTTTCCCTCCTTGTATTAAGCTACATCTTTAAAAGCAACACTGTGGTTTCTCTGAGATTGACTGACGGGCCTCGTTTTGTATCCCTCACCTGCTGCAGTCACCACAATAGATCTGGCATTTAAGATTGATTGTGATAGTTTCACCAGAAGTGATGCGATTCAGGTTGGGGGGTCTGGGCCGGCCCCTCCCTGCCTTCACACACAGCCAGATACCTTGGGACTTTACACATTACTTAACAACTGGAATCTTTCTATAAGTGTAAAGCAAGCTTGTAAATAAAGAAATTCAATACATGGTTGGAACAACAGTAAGCTCAAAATTTTGAGCTAAGCTGCTCAAAACTGCTTTTGCCTGCCTGTCTGATTTGAGGCACAACCTTATGTCTATCTATCTATCTATCTTCTATCTATCTATCTATCATCTATCTATCTATCTATCACCCCCTCACAGACCACCATATACACAAGTCAACAATGAATAAACTCACCACTAACACTTTTCCAGTTCAGCGTTTTTATCTGGAATGTGTGCATGAGCATTTCTCCGTGTGTCCTGTGCCAGACGGGCATCCTGTCCAGGGTGTCTCTTACGCCTTATGCTACCTGGGACAAATTCCAAGCCCCCCACTCCCTCCTGGCCCTGAACTGAATAAGCAATTGGCACATGGATGGGTGCATGTTGATCACAATTAATTGCATTAATTAACAGCCCATTGAAAATGGCTTAATCTGGAACAGTATAGATGTGCCTATAAAACAAAAAGCGCTTGTCTTATACATTTCAGGCACACAAACCAAGGAAACACTTTGCACGAGATCTTCAGGGGGTGAGCTTGGCTTGTATTTAGGTATCAAGTTTGCACAAATACAAAAGCTCTGTGGACGACTTGTAACTAGTAAAAAGAAAAAATGACAACAGTTCAGTTTATCTCGAACACTGCAAGTCAAACCAGCTGGACTTTCGGCAGACCTGGTGATCTTTCCTCACACAAATACGACAATAAGGAAGGAGTAAGGGCAAGGAGACTGTTTGTGCTTCGTGTGGCTGCTGCAAGTGCACACAGACAGCGAGTCCACGCCTTGGTCACGGTGAGCGCAATCCCTGCATGAAAAGCTGCTGCAGGACCAGCTGCAGATACCTGGGCCTGAGATCAGCTGCTGCATTATTGGCTGAAGCTGCTTCTTGTTAGAAGTTTTGGCAGATGCCGTAAACAATAGCTAGCTCACTGTGATACCGGCAACAAGTGCAAAGAGGCACCAGACGCAGGGCACAGCCGGGACAGCGTCCGCACTCGTTCAGGTATACCTTGCAGGGCACAGCCGGGACAGCGTCCGCACTCGTTCAGGTATACCTTACAGGGCACAGCCGGGACAGCGTCCGCACTCGTTCAGGTATACCTTACAGGGCACAGCCGGGACAGCGTCCGCACTCGTTCAGGTATACCTTGCAGGGCACAGCCGGGACAGCGTCCGCACTCGTTCAGGTATACCTTACAGGGCACAGCCGGGACAGCGCCCGCACTCGTTCAGGTATACCTTACAGGGCACAGCCGGGACAGCGCCCGCACTCGTTCAGGTATACCTTACAGGGCACAGCCGGGACAGCGTCCGCACTCGTTCAGGTATACCTTGCAGGGCACAGCCGGGACAGCGTCTGCACTCGTTCAGGTATACCTTGCAGGGCACAGCCGGGACAGCGTCCGCACTCGTTCAGGTATACCTTACAGGGCACAGCCGGGACAGCGTCCGCACTCGTTCAGGTATACCTTACAGGGCACAGCCGGGACAGCGTCCGCACTCGTTCAGGTATACCTTACAGGGCACAGCCGGGACAGCGTCCGCACTCGTTCAGGTATACCTTACAGGGCACAGCCGGGACAGCGCCCGCACTCGTTCAGGTATACCTTACAGGGCACAGCCGGGACAGCGCCCGCACTCGTTCAGGTATACCTTACAGGGCACAGCCGGGACAGCGTCCGCACTCGTTCAGGTATACCTTGCAGGGCACAGCCGGGACAGCGTCTGCACTCGTTCAGGTATACCTTGCAGGGCACAGCCGGGACAGCGTCCGCACTCGTTCAGGTATACCTTACAGGGCACAGCCGGGACAGCGCCCGCACTCGTTCAGGTATACCTTACAGGGCACAGCCGGGACAGCGTCCGCACTCGTTCAGGTATACCTTGCAGGGCACAGCCGGGACAGAGTCCGCACTCGTTCAGGTATACCTTGCAGGGCACAGCCGGGACAGCGTCCGCACTCGTTCAGCTATACCTTGCAGGGCACAGCCGGGACAGCGTCCGCACTCGTTCAGGTATTCCTTACAGGGCACAGCCGGGACAGAGTCCGCACTCGTTCAGGTATACCTTACAGGGCACAGCCGGGACAGCGTCCGCACTCGTTCAGCTATACCTTACAGGGCACAGCCGGGACAGCGTCCGCACTCGTTCAGCTATACCTTGCAGGGCACAGCCGGGACAGCGTCCGCACTCGTTCAGCTATACCTTACAGGGCACAGCCGGGACAGCGTCCGCACTCGTTCAGCTATACCTTACAGGGCACAGCCGGGACAGCGTCCGCACTCGTTCAGGTATACCTTACAGGGCACAGCCGGGACAGCGTCCGCACTCGTTCAGGTATACCTTACAGGGCACAGCCGGGACAGCGTCCGCACTCGTTCAGGTATACCTTACAGGGCACAGCCGGGACAGCGTCCGCACTCGTTCAGGTATACCTTATAGGGCACAGCCGGGACAGCGTCCGCACTCGTTCAGGTATACCTTACAGGGCACAGCCGGGACAGCGTCCGCACTCGTTCAGGTATACCTTACAGGGCACAGCCGGGACAGCGTCCGCACTCGTTCAGGTATACCTTACAGGGCACAGCCGGGACAGCGTCCGCACTCGTTCAGGTATACCTTACAGGGCACAGCCGGGACAGCGTCCGCACTCGTTCAGGTATACCTTACAGGGCACAGCCGGGACAGCGTCCGCACTCGTTCAGGTATACCTTACAGGGCACAGCCGGGACAGCGTCCGCACTCGTTCAGGTATACCTTGCAGGGCACAGCCGGGACAGCGTCCGCACTCGTTCAGGTATACCTTACAGGGCACAGCCGGGACAGCGTCCGCACTCGTTCAGGTATACCTTGCAGGGCACAGCCGGGACAGCGTCCGCACTCGTTCAGGTATACCTTACAGGGCACAGCCGGGACAGCGTCCGCACTCGTTCAGGTATACCTTGCAGGGCACAGCCGGGACAGCGTCCGCACTCGTTCAGGTATACCTTACAGGGCACAGCCGGGACAGCGTCCGCACTCGTTCAGGTATACCTTGCAGGGCACAGCCGGGACAGCGTCCGCACTCGTTCAGGTATACCTTACAGGGCACAGCCGGGACAGCGTCCGCACTCGTTCAGGTATACCTTACAGGGCACAGCCGGGACAGCGTCCGCACTCGTTCAGCTATACCTTACAGGGCACAGCCGGGACAGCGTCCGCACTCGTTCAGGTATACCTTACAGGGCACAGCCGGGACAGCGTCCGCACTCGTTCAGGTATACCTTGCAGGGCACAGCCGGGACAGCGTCTGCACTCGTTCAGGTATACCTTACAGGGCACAGCCGGGACAGCGTCCGCACTCGTTCAGGTATACCTTACAGGGCACAGCCGGGACAGCGTCCGCACTCGTTCAGGTATACCTTACAGGGCACAGCCGGGACAGCGCCCGCACTCGTTCAGGTATACCTTACAGGGCACAGCCGGGACAGCGTCCGCACTCGTTCAGGTATACCTTACAGGGCACAGCCGGGACAGCGTCCGCACTCGTTCAGGTATACCTTACAGGGCACAGCCGGGACAGCGTCCGCACTCGTTCAGGTATACCTTACAGGGCACAGCCGGGACAGCGCCCGCACTCGTTCAGGTATACCTTACAGGGCACAGCCGGGACAGCGCCCGCACTCGTTCAGGTATACCTTACAGGGCACAGCCGGGACAGCGCCCGCACTCGTTCAGGTATACCTTACAGGGCACAGCCGGGACAGCGTCCGCACTCGTTCAGGTATACCTTGCAGGGCACAGCCGGGACAGCGTCTGCACTCGTTCAGGTATACCTTACAGGGCACAGCCGGGACAGCGTCCGCACTCGTTCAGGTATACCTTACAGGGCACAGCCGGGACAGCGTCCGCACTCGTTCAGGTATACCTTACAGGGCACAGCCGGGACAGCGTCCGCACTCGTTCAGGTATACCTTACAGGGCACAGCCGGGACAGCGTCCGCACTCGTTCAGGTATACCTTACAGGGCACAGCCGGGACAGCGTCCGCACTCGTTCAGGTATACCTTACAGGGCACAGCCGGGACAGCGTCCGCACTCGTTCAGGTATACCTTACAGGGCACAGCCGGGACAGCGTCCGCACTCGTTCAGGTATACCTTACAGGGCACAGCCGGGACAGCGTCCGCACTCGTTCAGGTATACCTTACAGGGCACAGCCGGGACAGCGTCCGCACTCGTTCAGGTATACCTTACAGGGCACAGCCGGGACAGCGTCCGCACTCGTTCAGGTATACCTTACAGGGCACAGCCGGGACAGCGTCCGCACTCGTTCAGGTATACCTTACAGGGCACAGCCGGGACAGCGTCCGCACTCGTTCAGGTATACCTTGCAGGGCACAGCCGGGACAGCGTCCGCACTCGTTCAGGTATAACTTGCAGGGCACAGCCGGGACAGCGTCCGCACTCGTTCAGGTATACCTTGCAGGGCACAGCCGGGACAGCGTCCGCACTCGTTCAGGTATACCTTGCAGGGCACAGCCGGGACAGCGTCCGCACTCGTTCAGGTATAACTTGCAGGGCACAGCCGGGACAGCGTCCGCACTCGTTCAGGTATACCTTACAGGGCACAGCCGGGACAGCGTCCGCACTCGTTCAGGTATAACTTGCAGGGCACAGCCGGGACAGCGTCCGCACTCGTTCAGGTATAACTTGCAGGGCACAGCCGGGACAGCGTCCGCACTCGTTCAGGTATACCTTACAGGGCACAGCCGGGACAGCGTCCGCACTCGTTCAGGTATAACTTGCAGGGCACAGCCGGGACAGCGTCCGCACTCGTTCAGGTATAACTTGCAGGGCACAGCCGGGACAGCGTCCGCACTCGTTCAGGTATACCTTACAGGGCACAGCCGGGACAGCGTCCGCACTCGTTCAGGTATACCTTGCAGGGCACAGCCGGGACAGCGTCCGCACTCGTTCAGGTATACCTTACAGGGCACAGCCGGGACAGCGTCCGCACTCGTTCAGGTATACCTTGTCGTTGCAGGATTTCTGGAAATAAACAACATGTGTATGTAAAGGTAAGACATGAACGGCGGCTGGCAAAACCATTTTTCCAACTCTAATCTTTTAACTACCCTGCTGCTTCAGACGTGGAATTAAAATCTAAACAGCATAATCCAGGCATCAGGAGTCTTTTTTCCACTCGTAATTCCTTTCCACTGAGGGAACTGTAAAGAAAAACAAGAGATAAAAACTTAAGTCTGCAATAAAAAGCCCGCTCCACACCCCGGTTTGAGTGTGATGTTTGTGAGCCAGTAGCCAAGCAGAACTACATGTGAAACAGGACGTTTTTGGGGCTTTTGGGTCTTTATCTCGCCTTCGCTGTCCTTGGCTCCCGGGGGAGGCCAGGGGAGAGAGGAGGAACTCAAAGAAAATGGACAGCACCCAGCATGCAAAGGAGAACTCAATTAGAGAGGAGCAGCCTGCCCACTGAACTGAAAATGAGAAGCTGAAGTTTGCAGAAATGAGTGACACGTCCCTGTTCCCTTTGTGCGGGGGGGACAGCATGCTGCCATTGTTGCTTCCATCTTGACAGGCTCGTCTCTGACTCCCTGTCACTTCCCTGTGTTTTCGAGGATGTTCGACTCCCCCACCCACCCCTCCCAGTTTCCCAGCCACTGCACAAAGACATGAGGTTCAGGTGAAGCCATGCCAACGTGTGCAGGCGGTAACTACAGCACAGAGTTTATCTCTGCCTGACCTGAAATGGATCTCGCATTCAGGATGAACCCCACCCTGTTCCTCATTGGCCAGGTCTCAGATCACATGACTCTCATCAGAAAAGCAGCACTGAGCACGTCAGCTTATATGACCTTCTCTGTGTTTCATCTTCCGCATTTACATGCTACATTATTAGCGGACAGTTCGCATTAACAAGTGAAGATTTCAGAGGGATTCACAGAATGGTGGAAAACATTTCTATGAGCCCAGAGATGCAATTCACAGCTTGTTCCTTACATCCTACACACACACCCTTAAGCAAAGCTGATTGTTTCAGAGATTAGTTGACTTTTTCAACTTTCTGGCAAATCTGCTTTCGTTACAAGAAATCTGCATTAATTAGACAGACTTCCTGATTCAACATTGCTGCGGAATTGTGCCGTGGGATGAATATATTTGAATGTATTTTGAAATACACAATAAATACTATGCAACAAATTCCCTATTGAACAAGCAGTAGAGAATGTCTCATTGGTTCTTTATTATTTCTTAGGGAAAATTACAGTTTAAAAACTTTATTAACAGTGCATTTTCTGTGGGTTCATTGTAATTCTAGTAGCACTGTGGATATTGCCTTTCTTAAAATCAGACTTTAGTTATCTTCTTTAGATGCAAATGAAGCAAATTTTCCTGTGCTATATTTACATAACGTAATAGGGTGAAGAAGATGTTATTGGCCAGTCATCAGGGATAAGCAGATAAATAAGATTGTAACATTCTTGTTTTGATTTCAATATGTGCTTAAATATGTACTTTAATGCCCAGTTTGACATGAACCAAATAGAATTAATATATGATAAACAACCGATATTATATTTTCACTGGAAAATGAGCAAATTTCCAAAACTCACTTAAATCCACAGGATATGTGGACAGGATACGTTCAAAAGTAAGTATGCATATATGTAGGGTAAGTATGATTCCTTAATTTCATAGCACTTCATATATCTTCAATGCTGCCCACTTAAGAAGATTGACACTGTGGCCCAGTCTCTGATCTATCTCTGAGTAGTAGTAGTAGTAGTCTGAGTAGTAGTAGTCTGAGTAGTAGTAGTAGTAGTAGCAATAGGAGTCATACTAGTATTGGCAGTCTACGTTATCTTACCATATTGTGAATGAAACACATATTCAGTCTGAAATATTAACTTTCAAATATGGCTTAAATTTTTTGCTACTTTATCCATGAAAGTATTTTTAGAGAAAGTTGTCAAGTGTCTGCTGTCATTATCCTACAAAATTCCCAGCTCCCCTTTCCTTAAATCCAACAACACAGCGATGGCCAGGCCTTCTACCAGCCGTGTGCTGCACAGACCAGCAGAAAGGGCCTTTGTTCATGAATGGAAACCCCCCACTTGCATTTGCACAGCTCGGCTCGTGCTCTCATGCCCGGGTTTTTAAGGCTGGGCCCCCGTCTATATGTGTCTTTGTGTTTGTCAGCCTGTTCAAACCCACTACACCATGGCTTTGGTTGCACAAGCGAACGGAACGATACTAACTTGCCATCAGAGGTATAAATTTCGCCCATTTCTCACAGATCGTTATCATTGTGGTGGGCATCGTAAACATCGAGGTCTGTGAGAAGCAAACTGTTTTGTTCCCCTCAGTGTACTGTGTCTTCTGTTAATTTACAGGTATTCAATTATTTATACACCTCCGACCATCTACCCTTCCAGCGATAAATTGCACATGGCTGAAGCAATTAAGTACCTGACAGAATGCTGGAGAACATAATTAGGCATTTAGCATTTTAAAAGGAAGCAGGGAAGCTGCATTCAGGCATTCAGGGAAAGAAAATATGCAGAGACACATTAATTAGACATAGGTCATCAAAATATCAAAATTGCCCTTTTGATGCCATTTGCCTATTTTTGCATGGAGGAGACTTCAAGGCAGCTTTCAGTATGCGGTGCATGTTAGAGCTCTGTTCACGGCCAAAGTGGGGAAGGAACTGGAACCAAGTCAAAGGAGAAAATGATGCGAGTCTGTCTCATGTCAGTCAGGAAGCCGACCGGCGTCTTCCTGTCCCCCCCAGCCTCTCGGTGACAGGAAGCGGTCTGCAGGTTCAGCTGCTGTCGTCCTGGGAAACACTGAGAGCAACCGCTGCTTTATGCAACGTTCGCAACAGTCATGTGTCACCCCACGTCAGACCAACCTGCAGATACATTCTGAAGGACTGGGAACATGCGTCCCGTGTGGTTATATAACCTCTGGAAGGCCTTCCACTCCGGGTCAACAATGGACATGTCCATACATCAAGCCCTAATACAGCATTCTTGGACCACTGTGTCTATTAAGAGGTTTCTAGGAAATTGTCAAATATAACTGCCTACTAATATTAGCTGCATACTTCACCACTTCTACCACTATTTCTCCACTTAATTCTCAGGGAAAGCTATCTATCCAGATGTTTGACTGAATGTCTTCATCTTGTGAAGAACGCACTATTGCATCCAGCTGTTTCGCTGCTTGTATATTCCTGCAAATCTGCTAATCCACCGCGTTCAGTGTCATCTCCTGAGGTCTGCTCATGTGGTCCGATCAGCTCTGAAGATTGCGGGTGGGTAAATGATGAGGTTTGTGCAACATAAGTCTCAGTATGTCTGGGGGTCTATCATTTACATACTGTAATGGCAGCCCAGCCTGGTCTGTTAACCAAGCGATGTCGCCATGATGAAATGCTCAGGAGCAGATACTTGGTTTTCCTTCCACATTTATCTGTATTTTGCTCGTACTTATTCAGTCAGTGTCCAGCAGTCAGTTCCTCAACTCATTGTAACACCTGGACACCAATCCGTCCTTCAGCGGCTTGTGTCTAAACCATCTGCCTATGCATGATACACACCCAGAAATATGTGTAACGTTACATCACATTAAATGGATAAAAAGTACAGCGATGTGCACACAAAAATCAACAGCTGAAAGATACTGTATGTAAATTATTAAAAATGTAATTTAACATAATTATTGAACCCCATAACTATTAACATAAGTATTGAACCCTGGTTCAATTATGTCAGAGGTAATTGGGTTGTTTAAACATGGACAGGTTTATAGAATTGGTGTTAAGGATAGACTACAGTGGAAATACTGCATGAATTCTGGGAAATCTGGCCGAGCGTGAAGCCTTAAGCACAAGCTCCCTCCACCCATTAGGCACTTATATAATGCATTGCGATTAGGAAGCCTGCATGCGCAGACGCAGGCTGGGATGGGCATGGAGCTGACTGCGCAGGCTGCATTTAAGCTAATTACAGAGCACAGAGCTATTAACAGCTCACACGGGTAAATGCTCGGCTCCTTTTAGTTCATGTAACGTAGGCAAAGCTCTGTCTTAAATAGTACCTTCCAGTTCCATAGTAATACAGTGATAACCTATTAAATAGCAGCACAGAAGTAGCATTAATGCCAGTCTATCTATCTATCTATCTATCTATCTATCTATTAAGCATTGCCTACAGTTTGCAATTAGTTTAAAATTGCACATCATTTTATCATAAATATCAAATCAGGCCCCTAAACAGTTCTACGATAATTTATTTGTTTATGTTCGTGTCTTGGCAGGAAACACAGCAGAATTGATTGTTAGGATGTCTAAACTCAGAGCTGCGATTTATTAAAAGGTGTATGGCTTTTCTATCCTGAGCGCGTTTTCTCCTGCGACCTGGTGTTTTATGCTGCGGCTATCAGTCTCAGCGGCGTGCAGGACGTCAAGCTGGTCTCACTAGCAACTTTGTAGCACTGCAGCTTTACGTGCTCCCTGGGGACAAGTGGGGAAAAAAAGGAGAATCCATATTATGGCGCAATAAATCTCCCAGACTTTTCTTTATTTCTCTCTCCCCGAGTCTGAAAGGGCTGGATTTATGTTGACATAATTGCCGTAGCACTTCTGAATGTGACTAGGCTGCTGGATGCTACAGTACCTTCAGAAAGGATAATGTATGAGCCGCGCCAATTTGCTGTCATCGCCAGCACAAGATTCTATTCCAATTCTAATTTTCCTCTGGGAGACGTATGAAGGGAATTGGACAGCGGCGGGGTTGACTGAGGTTAACTGTGCACACCAAACTGTGGCCATTCACATCGGTTCAAAACAAGCCTGGGGTTTGCCCTGTTTGTTTCACTTACCCCCACTACAGTAATGCACAGTGGCCCGCTGAACATTAACCTCGTAGCCGCACAGTGCAAACGGGCTATCCTCCATGCTTTGCCGATCTCTGCACATTCAAAGCAAAGAGGAAGTACTCTTTTAATAGGCTTATTACACACTGTATTACAGAGCTTTGGCTGAATATCATAAATTATTCTTATGCAATGCAGGGTCTATTCTCCCGCAGCTGTGCAAACCAAGGTGGATTAATAAAATATAAATGAAAACAATCTTTTTGGAGATATTTTCGAAAATTTCCTTATTTTTGTAATATCCTGTAATGTGATAACTACCTTTGAATACCCAGTGTGCAGGCAGGCAATGCAATAGAGAATGGCTGTATGAGTTCTGCATGGCACTAAGAGTCTGCAGTATATATGGCTGCTAATAGCCTATTCAGCATCCTAAGGACTACATCAACTGCGGCTGATTGCACAGGAGTAAATATTGCATGTTAATTTCAGACCCAACCTCATTTGCAGGAAATCACGCAAGGCCTTAACTCCTTGTGACAACAGGCATTGCAGCAATGCAACGATTTATTCTGCGGGGACTGAGGAATCTGGGTTTTCCCCAAGTGGTTCTGCAGGGGCAGGGAGGTCCCATTGCCCGCTAGCGGGACAGGGTGTTAACTAGGATCCGGCCCGCGGCTGGGGAGCTGCAGACCGTGGAGACATTAGAGCGGAAAAACAAAATGCTGATATTTGCTGTGCCGCGCCATTAGAAGACGTCAGACTCTTGTGCGGTTTCCAGGGTGCGGTGACTGTGACCCGTGACAGGGACAGCATCCAGCGCCTAAGGGACAGACTGTGACCCGTGACAGGGACAGCACCCAGCGCCTAAGGGACAGGGATGGAGCCACATGGCACGAATTCAAGCAAAGATCACAGAAATCCCTGAACCTAACATGGGAAAAGGGTGCTATTCTCTCGTTTGCTCTGTCCTCTTTACCAAAGTTCTATAGTAGGGCACGTGGAGAAGAATCGCCCGTCAAAACTCTAAGGCCCATTGTCAGGAATGCTAAATATTTCCCCAATCATATCATGTTTTTTTTAGCCACAGTTTCTGAGGAGGTAAACAAAATGCTAGTCACATGCTTCAGACTATTCATCCTCTCTATGAATTATGCTAATGAGATGCTTTTCCATCTATGTTCATCACATTAAAACAAGGTTTGTTCTTACTTCTCACAAGCATCCTGATGGATGGAGTTCAGATGTGCATCAGAAGTCTCTAAGGGAATCTGCACGTTTTTACACTGGGGGGTTAGGGGAAAGTTTTTGTCTCCTGTGGGGATATTGTAGCCAAGGTGCAACTGCTGCTATTTCCAGTAGATTAGCCAAGCTCCAACTGACAAAGTGGCTTGAACCTTCCATCGAGCACCATCTGGGACATTAACAAGAAGTCGGTCACATTTGAAACTTACCAAAAGTTTACGCTCACACGGCTCTGAATGCGTGATGCATTTGAAGGACAGTCTCAGCCTCTAAAATTAGTCTTACATACTGAGATGCTTAAAATGGATAAACCATGCACACATCTTAATACCTCCTACACACGTCGCTTAGTCAGTCAGAAAGCATGTGTGTCAGGATCTCGCTTGTGCATATAAAACATATTTCAGGCATGCATAAGATAAACCCTGCTGTGGCCGTATTCAAACACTTGCATGCGTGTGCTTCTACATGTGAGCATACATGCATGTGTTTTTTTTTTGTTTTTTTTTTCTTGGTCTGAATAAAGCTCCAGAATATTCTCCATAGCTATTTGTTTATATATGACAAGTGACTAAATAAATGCATTGGAATCATGTGTAATGAATGCTAAAAGTGGACCATGCTGGAAAATACGAGACGTATCATTCATAGAGCCTTGTGCTTCATATTCTAAAGCAGCTGCTCACGATTATGTCCCATTACACACTGCAAGCAGGAGAGCGACCGTGTCCTTTCTGCGTTTCTTTGTTCCTCCTTGTCTCTATTTATTCCACAAAT
Organism: Paramormyrops kingsleyae; assembly: GCF_048594095.1. NCBI lineage: Eukaryota > Metazoa > Chordata > Actinopteri > Osteoglossiformes > Mormyridae > Paramormyrops > Paramormyrops kingsleyae. The sequence goes on along the minus strand of NC_132815.1, from coordinate 3,320,185 downwards.
GTACATTTTGATTTATGTCATAGTCTGCTGAGCTTTTATGTGACCCGTGCATCTGAAATTCTTTAGCTGGCACATTTTTTTTCAGGCCACATAGATATATGGCAAAGGATATTTCTGACCACCTTTGTTTAAATCAGGTTCTAGCGTCTCAGGGAAATAAAAATAAAAATGCGTACCCCATAAAGTTCTTTTTGCAGCTGACTTGATGCACATTTTTTGTAATTTTGTATATACACAAATATCACAGGAGAAACAGTTCTCATTATTTTGCTGTCTTTGGAGACGGAGCCGTTGCAATTCATTTTCCATGCGCGATAATGTGTAAATAAATTGCCAAAGACATTATCAAAAGAGCTGAAAGAAATACATTTCCAGTTCAGGGAGCAGTTAACTGGACGGGGCTTTGTAGGGAGGTGAGTATCAGCTTGAAGCACTAATGCCCCATTAACGTGTGGAGAACGCAAACTCTCTCCAGCCTGCCTGGGACGTCACACTCTGTTTAGCTCTGTTTCAGCTGCACCTTGACCCTTTTCAAGAATGGCCGCATTTTTCGTCTCCTCAAATGCAAAAAAAAAAAAAAATGTCTTAATTAGTGGTAGAGGTGTTGTTATGAACTACAACCTTGCCTCTCAAGGACAGCCTGAAGTATAGAAAAAATTAGTTCATTGTTCATTTCATTAATATTTATTAGAAACATGAGCGGCATAAACACGCGCAAGCAGAAAAGTTTGGCAAAGTTCACGCTGTTCATCAGCACCGAGATGTAATTACTGTGCTGTAACAGCACTTATTTCATTACCCTACCTGGCCGGACCCCACCGGCAAGACACCGAAGTGCTGCTTTCTGCGTGTCTGGAGACGTGGAGTAATAAGCGATTTGGCCCCGTGTCAGAACTCATGTCTTTGACAATTAAAAAGTGACCTTGGCCAATATGTGGTAAATCCAGCCATATTTAAGGGGCGCTGAGGTTTCAAGAGAAGGTCGGCCGCAGGAGATCTGACTGGCGTCAAGGCAAAGTGACGCGTAGCAGGGACAGCCTGTAGGAGGCAGAACCCGTAATGAAGAAATATCAGAGGGAGCAGCTCCTGCAAGCGACGCGTTCGCCAGAGGGGGGCGCTGCCACCCTCGCCGTCATCGCTATCGGCTCGGCTGCCGGATCGATCGCATCGATCAAATCGTCAGCGAAGCCCAATTAGCGTGGTGCAGCTCAAAGTAGAGCGATGCGTCATTACGGGAAATTGAGAATGAATCTTGGCGGCATTCCTGTTAGCCATCCAGCGGCACTGTGGAAATAAATCCTGAGTAGGACAATGGAGGACCTACAGTCCGGCGTGACCTACATATACACTTCAACATCAGAAAATAAGGGAAGGAGCGCAATGTTCCCCGGGAATATGTTCCCATTTCGCAGAAATATTGAAAGGCTGGTGCGAATGTCGCAGACAATTTTTCACTTAGCATTTATCTAATCAAGCTATGCTAAAAAAACCATGCTTTGCCTTGCATGCTGTATAATCATATTAATTTACCATTACCTGCACCTGAGTCGTGCGTTACCCAAAGGCTAGCAGAGAATTTCATTAAGCCGGGGAATTTCACGCTTAAGCAAGTTAGCTACAAAGTTTCTTCAGAATCCTGACAGATGCGGCACAGTAGTTTTTATGACCACTACCTGACAGGGCTACAGTATTGTTTTTAATTCATTATTCATGAGCCTTTTGATTCGTTCTCAGAGAATGCTTTGTTCCCTTCTTTTTAATGGCTTTCTATACAATATCTGCAGTGTTTTCAAGTCTTGAAAGTGTACTGAAAATGGGAGTTCTGTTTTCTCTCTGCTGAAAGGTGTATTAAATGTTTTATACCACGTTCAATAAAGTGGTCATTCTCAGAATAGGGGGGGAGTGTTTCAATTTTAAGCTTCTCAAGAGAATAACAATAAAATATTCCACAAACGTATTAAGGTGGGACTCCAGTTTTGATCGGGAGGGTGTCGATTAACTTTGAATATTTCCCTGGCGTCAGAAGCATAGACTTTTTTGACTCCGCTGTTAAAACATTTCGGGATATCGCCGTTCAGACTGGGTCATGGACCGTGCCATCCGGCGATGGTGGTCCCGGGAGCGAGCCCGTCACGCAGACGGAATAGAAAGTGGATCAGGATTGCAGGAAGGGCCGCGATATGCTTGCCAACCCAGGATCCAGGATCAGAGGGCCCTGTTCGCTGTGCCTTTTAGTCAGGATTAGACAGCCAGTTCTGGTAGGGTGACTCTAAGGCTTTTCTCCATCCATCCATTTTCTGTAACCACTTGTCCTATTCAGGGTCACGGGGGTCCGAAGTTTTTCCCAGAGATTGCAGGCGGAAGGCAGGGAACAATCCAGGATGGGGGGCCAACCCATCACAGGGCACACTCACACACTATTCACTCACACACCATTCACTCACACAACATTCACTCACACACACTCACACACCATTCACTCACACACACTCACACACCATTCACTCACACAACATTCACTCACACACACTCACACACTATTCACTCACACACAGTCACACACCATTCACTCACACACTATTCACTCACACACACTCACACACTAATTCACTCACACACACTCACGCACTATTCACTCACACACATTCACACACTATTCACTCACACACACTCACACATCATTCACTCACACTCACACACCATTCACTCACACACACTCACACCATTCACTCACACACACTCAAACCATTCACTCACACACACTCACACACCATTCATTCACACATACTCACACACCATTCACTCACACACACTCACACTGCATTCACTCACACACCATTCACTCACACACACTCACACACCATTCACTCACACACACTCACACACTATTCACTCACACACACTCACACACTATTCACTCACACACTATTCACTCACACACACTCACACACTATTCACTCACACACACTCACACACTATTCACTCACACACACTCACACACCATTCACTCACACATACTCACACACCACTCACTCCTGCTCTGTCTATTTGGCCTTGCTTTTAAAACAAATGTATTTTTTGTTGGCAAATATATAGGAATTGCCAAGAATGCCAAAAAAAGGTGTTGTAAACACTCTGCAACACTTCAGGACCAGCTAATGTCTTATTTTGTTGTTGCTGAAGTGAAAGAAAGCTATGATTGCTGTGGCTTTTCCCATAAACATTGATGGTAGGCCGTCTGCATAAGCAGCTGCACAGGCGTTGGAGGTACGAGCCGACCTGCAGACACTCGCCGCTCATTAAACCTTTGACACTTGGACAAGCCTGCAGCATGGACAGCAATTTGTTTCTGTCGGCTACAAATTTCCTCCCAGCCTGGATCCTCAGGTTACATCACTGATATTAACAGCTCGTTGTAATTATTTAGCAGAGGGCAGTCAACTGCTACATCTCCTAGGGTTTCGACTCCTTGGCAACGGGCATATTTTTAATAGTTAGCCAAGGACCTAAAGCCATGCAATAATGTGAAACCGTATATGCGGTACGTTGTCCTCTGACGATTCACGGAGAGCTGAGATAATGGCTGATTGCCGTGTTGTTTAGGTTAAATTGCCCTTTGGCATATTCGCAGCTTTGCATCTCATCGGTGAATTTCGTAACAGTTTTCACTGACTTGGGCCGGATTGTGCGGACATTCTGTGTTTCGTGTTTAACCCTCCGTAACCTGGAATGATTGGCTTCGTTATTTTTGGACTGCAGATTGTCAGTGTATGTTTAGGTTGTGTTATGGGTTGTTGCATTGGGTATCAAGTGTGATATACTGTACTGTGCATATGAGGCTGATTAAATTACATGTCAATCAGGTATCCCTTCCTTCCAAACACATTTAATACAGAGAGCCCATCCCAAACCACGATCACGCCTTTGATAAATACTGACTCAGATTTATGACATTTCATTATCATGGGGTATTATGGGGTGCCACTGCCTGGTTGTATGGTTTCTGTGCCCTTTACACAAAGGAGGTCTGAATGTCAGTCACGTCAGTGAGCCGTGCGACACGGGAAGCCATCTCCGTCTGAGACAGTTATTCTATCAACCCCCCGCTCCTCCACCAACGACTGGGGGTGTCGCCCCCGATATGCTTCAGTCACGCCAGCTGGCCCGGCCACACATGCAGATCGCAGCTGCGTGGCTTCACCGTGAGCAGAACGACAACCGAGTGTCAAGAACAAACTGGATTCCTGCATCTGAGCTTATCATTATGCACACTGATGTGTGCCGCTGTTAGGAAGTAACGGCTTACATGGCACTGGAGCATAAGGTAACGCTCTCTCTGTCCCTCTCACTGCCTGCATGAAGCACTGCTCTACAGACTGTTTGCATTTATGTACGTCCATCTGATAAAACCAAACTTTCTGAGGGAAACCAATTAAGGGATTTATGTGGGTGAATCTATTACACTTTGCAGGTGTTCTCGTTAGGTGTTGTCAAGACGATGTCAACGCCGGGTAACTGTATGTTTACACAATCCTCCAGTTCGGTCTGGGTCTCCCAGTTTCTCTGTGTCTATTGTTGATCGAGTTCATCCACCTCGTTGGTGGCCATCCATTTTCTCTAGTGCACTGCGCCTTCTCTTTGCCATTGAAGTTCTTGAGCACTTCCAGAAGAATGAGAAATGCCACTTAGTATTTCACGCATCCAGCTCATTTGGAAAGTCGGTGCAGCAGAAGGATCTCACAGATTGCTGTCACTCACACCACGCTCCAGTCGATAATGGCAAGGAATCATATTGTCACATTGTTTCTGCTGTTCATTGTGTTCTTCTTTAATTCTGTTCCGTCAGCGAGCAAGGAGACATAGGAGCCGAGTTTCGAGGCGTCGCATGTCGCCGGAGTTCAAAAACACACATCACACACAAAGAACACTGCATCAAAGACTTCCACATCCGTTACTTGTAGGGTTAGCCATCTTTGTTGGGCAATCGCCCTTTGTTATGACTGTCATAAATACATCTGACATTTCTGGCAGTATAATAAAAAAGCTGTCGAAGTAGAAGACCACTGACATTTATGGTAATGAAAGAAGCGGCAGGTGTGTTTGACCCCATCTCTGGGAGTGTGTTGACTATGCATTGGTTTTTGAAGTGGACACTAAATGAAAGTAGAACTGTCAGACTGGGTGGCCTGTATCTTTTGGTAAGACATAAGGAAGGACATTTCCTTGTAAAGAAAGGAGACTCGAGGAAAACACACATACACACAATCCTGGGCATATCACGAAATTCTGGGCCCCCTGACAAAATGTCACCTTGGATCCCCAAGCTGACAAATACATTATTATTTTTCACATTCCGTGGCCCCTGTGAAGTGCTGGGCCCCCAAATCTGCCAGTGAATCTGTGCCCCTCTAATGCCCTTTTATACAATGCTTGCAAAGTCTATAAAAGTAATATTCTCATTGTTACAAATAATCCCACACGTTTGCTTATGCAGGCTATCCGATCAAATCGGTTCGTCCATTTTGCTCTGAGAGGTCAAGTAGTTATGTCTGCTTTGGGTTAAGGCAGACATGCCCACAATCACGAGCCGGCGATCCTAAACGACGCCAGCGTGGCTGTAATGATGCGACCTGCCTACAGCTAATGAATCACCTTCCTCTGCTGCTCCGGTGCTGCATACAGTGGATGGAATCAAATCAGCCTCATTTACCTTCTTCTGGAATTGAATCCAAGAGACCAGCATGGAGGTTTACATCCAATGAAGTTCCTTGCCAGCTAATAATAGACAATTCACCTTCAAAAGTCAGTTTGCTATGGGCTTGATTGGGAGAAGTAAACTTTTAAAACTAACCTGAAAGGTCTTTTTTTAAATATTTGATCCAGCGTAATTTTTAATGTCCACAAAATCAAATAATCGAAAAAATACCATCTATGAAGAGAGGTAAACAGTCAATGCTCTTAATTTGTCTTTCATTTTACAGTTTTCTTCAGACCTGCTCCTTTTTGCAGTTCGTTACTCCTTCATTATCAAGTCATCAGATGTTTTGACGAAAAGCTTTTCGTTTTTCTCGATCGCCTTCAGACGAACGTGCACAGAATCTCTGTCTCAGAAGCCTGCTCTGGGAGATTTCCCTTTTAAAGCGTGATTGCTGGCTCACTTTAAAAGCAGAAACAAACCAGCCAGGCATTCTCACAACAAAGAATCGTGTGCCGACGTCACTGTTTATCGCCCGTGGACGAGGGCCCGGCGCTGGCGCGTACGTGGGTCTGTTGGTGACACCACAAGGTCTCCCTCAAGGGGAAACCACTATCAGTGCGAGCATCAGAAAGCCACCCGCAAGGCATCATGGGAAGCCATTCATCTCGCCGGCGTTCCGGTCACTCCAACATCGACGGAAACAATCACGGTGATTCCTGCAGACTGTCACCTCCATAATCAAAGCCTGCCACGTTCCAGAGCGAGAGGCCCAATCTGCTAGAACGTTCTGCATTCAGGGTCCATTACCTTCATCCAGTGCAATGTTTTCCTTAGAAAGCGTGTCCTTCAAATAAATGACCATGAGAAAGTTGAGGGGGGGGGGGGGGGTTGTAGATATTGGGAGTTCTGCTTTTACTGTAAAGGGTTCCATCCATCATGTAAAACTGCGAGTGCTCCTGTCCCAGGAGGAATGTGAGGGTATAATATTCACTGACTGCACTTCTAGTCAGAGAGTCCAGCCGTCTCGGTGTCAAGCTATCACTGCGGTGGCCGGGCAGAATCTACTGCTGTTACACTGAATACCCTGTGATACTGCATAACTAGCACCATCTACGTATGGAGGATTCTCCTTCAGAAACGGCCAAAAGAAAAATCTCAGAGCTCCTGCTTCCTGTCGCCATCACTAATTAGACAAATATTCAGACACTATACTGTATATATAACTGTATTTTAATTTCACTGTTCCTTGAGGCTAGATCACGGCATTACATGATTGCGTATAATGAGGCTGGGTGCCTATGTGTTTTGGGGGGAGGGGGACAGTTATTCAATCCAGTTTCCTTTTTATTTAACGTAAAGAAGCAGATCTCTTCAGGCTTATCCATCACAGATTGTAATCTGATGTGTGACTGCAGCACCCCTGTGCAGCACAATCTCGTGTCCCTTTGGAGATGTCCCCAGCGATTCCAGGTGACACATCTCGCGGCCACTCCAAGTTGGCCTGACAGGGCGAGTTTATACAGGCTGTAGTGTTAACTGCCCCGACGCCGTTCCCCGGGAGCAGAGACAGGAGGATAACCTTTTGTCTTTTACATTGTCTTCGACAAAATATTTCAAAGGGCCAAAAGTTTCACCCGACGAAAGCCGGGACTTAACGGTGACCTGAAACTGCCATCTGTATCTAAGAGCTGAAAGCCTCCAGCCTTTTTTTTTCCCCCTCCATCTTTAAAGAAATGGAGGTGTTCTTTTTTCATTAACTTTCCGTGGCATCGCTTAAAAAGACAGAGTAGTGAGACAGAGACAATCAGCCGGCGGTTACAGCTCCCAGGGAGGTGGGGCTCGCCGCGGAGCCAGGGGATGGGGATATCGCCCGGGGGGCGGAGGAATGTGGCGGGGGGTGGGTCACGGGGCACCTCACGCTGCACCCCAGGTAACTCCGCTACATCTAGTCACGCTCTGATTGGCCACAAACCATGCACCCCCCCCCCCCCCCCCCACCCCACCGCCAGCTCGGGGATTCCTGGGAGGGGAGGGGGGAGGGATCTTCGGGTCCGGCCGCCGTGTGAGGCGCTCGGAGACAAAAAAGTCGGTGCCCACCGGGTTGGAGGGGGCTTAAGCGCTTACGCCATTAACACAGGGAATTCTGGGAGATCACACACGGCTCTGCCCTCGTCTGTGTTAAATAAGACGACGTCTTGTGTGGAGTGATTCACTCCGCCGTCCTTTCATATATCCTGCAGCAGAGAAGCATGTAAGTAGTTCACGGAGATGCCTGGAATACCAATGAGGCTTCGGTTGATCTTGAACTGGAGTCGAATCATTTGGAGAATAATTTATCATCTTTAAAAGTTGTACTAAGTGCCTCACGTCTCCTACACATGAGAAATAGGGCGCCGCGTTCCGGCGGGCCCCGGCACGCCGCCGACGTGAGTGTCGGGGCTTGACAGAGACCGCGCTCCTTCAGCCGGATTCCCGGAGAGTCCCGTTGTTACGGCGACCGGATCTCTGTAATAGGGCCGCAGTCATCCTTACAGGAATCCGCCGTCGTGTTCTTACCGTTCTTAATTACGACATTTAGAAAATACGCCGAGAATGAGGCATGTCTAATCGAATGTAATGGAGGTGCCTGTTTAAGGTGCTGCCACCTCACAACAGACGTGCAGCTACACTGTGCCACGTCTTCTTCCCTTATTACACCTCCGTACTGCACCAGGTTTCAGGAGGAGCCCCTTCTCACGCAGCCTCATGCGGACACACATAAAACGCTTACTGTACCCTCACGCTTCCCCAGCTCAGAGAAGTTAATCCCCATAACCCAGAGTCTCCACGTCGCTGTCAGCCGGCCATTAACTATTCCCCCGTGCCGTGTCCCAAAAAGATGAACGAGTCGCTATCTCCAGTCTCGAGTGAGGGCCCTGTTTTCCTGGAGATGCCTTGCTGACAGGAGGATTAGCTATTAATTCCCCTTTCGAGTAAAATGTAGATAAAAATGTATTTATCCTCCTCTATAGAAAATAACTGCAGCACAACTGTAACCTTTATACTGACACATTTATATATCTGTGTACGGCAGGAGGCATATTTGTTGAGGAACCGGTGTCCTGGTTAGAGATCGTGTGAACCGAAAATATCTAAATTGCTCCAGCAATTGTTCCATTGGTTTATCTGCACTGAATTTTGAAGTATTTCTTGCTGTATTATATACAGCAGTGCTGCCTTCTGAATGAAGCATAATTGGATCTCGAAATTGTCATGAAAATGCATTAAACATTCTTGTCAGCTGCCATTTCTTTCACTTTTGTTTGCTATTGTAATTCATCAGGATCCATTTAATGAGTGTGAAGACTGGGAAATAGTGCAAATCGAGGAAATAAGCCCCATATCTCAAAGTGCCACTTGTCAGATTGATGTGAATGACAGAGATTGCTCAGGATAAGGTTTCAGGCCACAAATTTTCAAGTTGAAATGTTTTGCAAATCTGGCTTACCAGCGAGGCATAAAGAACTGTCATCTTGCCCCGGGGAAGTTTACTTTTACTATAAAAAAAAAAAACAACTCAGAAAAAAACTTTTTTGATTAATGTTGAAAAATGGCTTTTGCCGTGACACAAACACACCCTCTCATGTATGTCGCTTTAAGCGGCAGCATTATCGTTTTTTATAAGTTTTCAGTTTTAGTTGTTTTTCCGTTTTCTAAGCCGCATATAAAGTCGTCTCTTCATAGACGTCCTCTGCAGCCCCGAACGCGCTGGCATCTGCAGCACCATTTTAACGGCAATGCTGGGAACTGACACCAAAGAAGTCTCCGCCTCCGCCTCCCTGCCCGCCACCAGCTCTGCATTAAGGCCCAGATCGGCGCTGTTCTATTTTCCCTGCCTATGTGAGGCTTTCCCCAGGTGTCGCGGTCTCCGGTGCATTTTCAGTTCACCGTCGACAGCCTCGGGCAAAGCCAGCGGATTCAGCACGATGGCCGATAAGCCAGAGGTGGCAGAGCCCGGCGGACGCCGCGCGCTATCGCCCCGTGCCGCTAACCGCGGCGATGATGTAATGCGACGGGGGCAGAGGTCACCGCCTTCGCGGGTGCGGTAAATCCCGTCTCGGGGGGGGCACCTCGCTCGCCCACCTGAGGTAGCAGGCTGCCTTCCGTCATGCACAGACAGCACCACGCTGATCCATAACTGGGCGCTTTTTATTCTTCCAGCGTGACGTCTTACCCCAGGACTAGTTACATAACAGGAAATAAGGGCGCGAGACTCACGCTGAAAGGCTCGTCATTCAATTTCAGCTTCTTCTGGCTCATAAATACGCAGTATTTAAAAAACGCTTTGTCTGCATGGTGAGATAGACAGACACACCGTGAGGGTTTCTTGCAGGGTATCCTGTCAAAACAAACACTGACAGTGCCCCACCACCCCATTCAACGCCCACTAACTCACTTCAAATCAAAACAGATTTGCCCAAACCTGTTTCTATGTGGAAATCAGCCATTTCAACCACCTCCTGGCTACAGCAAAATATACTCACCCCCACAGAACGACTTCTGTCCCTGTCTATTCCCCAGTATCTGCAAAAACTGCAGAGGGACTCCGCCATACGGCGATTTGACGACACAGACTGTTCGTCCGTACGGGACTGTGGAAGGAGGCCAGCTGAGCTTCGCCCATTTCAGGTCCTTTCTGGTAACATTTCATTTACAGTATTTAGCAGAAGCTTTTATCAAAAGCAATATAAACTTTTTGAGAGAAATCAGGGTCAGTCAGTCCCTGGAGTGATTGGCGGTTAGGGGCCTCGATCAGGGGCCAATGGTGACATCACTCTGCAAACCACAGGATTTAAACCAGCAACCTTCTGATCACAGACACTGTGTACTGACCCTCTGAGCTGCACACAGAAATTTTGAGAGACACCGCTGGGAAGATAGCTAGCTGTACCTCTTTGTTCACATCCCAAAAACTTTCTTCTAATAAAAATATCAAGCCGGCAATCTGATTTCCCACTTCCCTGCTAATGCAAATCAATGCTAAGTCAATACACTGATCTACATGGCGATCACCTCTTTTGGTGAACAATGCTTCACATGTTCAATTTATTTTTCAGTTAAAAACGTAGCATCCATCAAGTTTTCGTTGTATTTAACCAAATTATGTTATAATAGGTGCAGTAATTGTTCCTACTGGCAACTGACAGATAAAAGTGATGTTACATTCAGCCACTTTTCCTCATATCTTTGTGACAAAAAGGATTAACCTCATGAACCAGTCTGTCTTTCTTGTAGGGGACTGATTCCAGTAATGAACACAAGGAAATGCAACTTAGACAGAATACGCTTGAGTTAAATCCTAATTAAATAAGTGCGAGGCGACCTAGACAAGAGCAGCCTTCGGCTTCCCGGTCCCCAAGAGCCCAATTCGGAAAATCGTTTGATTGCCTGAGATGGAGCTGTGAGAGACGTCCGTGTCAAAGCTGAATATGTGATTTACGGCACCCTGTGCTCATTACAGGAAGCGAACCCGAAGCTGGGTCCGGTCGCTGCTCCAGGCTTCATTCATTACGCTTCCCCTGCGTCTCTGACTCGGTCTGGACCAAAACGGTGCTCAAATGCATTATATCCGCAAGGGGCGCACAGAAATGGCTTTCTTATCATGGAAGGTTCCAGATTAGGATTAAGGGCAGGCATCACTCATTTAATGCAGAAGGAGCTCTGAAAATTGGAAAACAATATGAAAGATACAAAACAAGTGAAGAAATTAAATTGAATTCAAGAAACTCTTTGAAAAATTATGATAAACAAGTTTCTGTCGTCTGTGTGATAATATTGTTTTATTTCTACCTAAAGTATTACCAATGCCTTTGTCAGCTAAGGTGACATTACAGAGAAAAAGTGGACTATTCCATCAAAGCTGCTTTATTTCAGCTGTGGTGTGGCATTGATCCCTTCATTCAGAGAGAGAACATACCAGACTCAATTGTCAGCTATTGAAGGGTGTCTCAAACGCACCCCAAACAGGCAATTAGGGGGCTTTCGGGGTCAGCCGTCTCCGCTGTACATAAACAGCATGGTGTAAATTACCCCTCACACCATGTAAAATAAGCACATGCTTACATCAAAGGATCTGTCATTGCTAAATAGGCTGTGTTTGTTTGTGCTTTAGGGCAATTCAGAGATGCCAGTTAGCCTGATTCCGTGTCTTTGGGCTCTGAGAGGAAGCTCACATGGTACGGGGAGAATATGCAAGTCGCACACGCGTGAGGATCCCCAGAAAAACCGCAGTTTAAAACTTACTTACTCACTTTACAGCAGAGCAGCACTTTGGTTAGCAGTGAAGCCTCACGGGTCTTGGGTTGGAAGTTCAGTTCCCACTCCTAGCACTGTGTGTGTGTGTGTGTGTGTGTGTGTGTGTGTGTGTGTTTTGTGTATGTAGTCCAGGTATACCTTACCTTGTGGGGACCAAATATCCCCACAACATGATGAATACTGTTTTTTTCTTATGGGGACCATTTTTTTAAATTCTATTTTATCAAAATCCGTAACTGCAATGAAAAAACTAAAAATGCAAAAACTCTTGTATTTTGTTTGGTTACTTATGGTTATGGTTAGGGCTGGGTAGGGGTTAAGGTTGTCATAGTTAGCATTAGCATTTTTCCCATAGAAATCAATGAGCGGTCCCCAAAAAGATATGATTACACGACTGTGTGTGTGCGTGTGCGTGTGTGTGTGCATGTGTGTGTGTGTGTGCGCCCCCATGCATCTTTAAAAACATTAAACTACAGACCAAAATGGACACGGACAGCAAACAGCCAGGGACATTTTGCCAAGCCTTCACCCTCGAGGGCCAGCAGTGGGACTGTGTCGTACACAGGTAGCAATCTGCATGATGAGTGAAAACTCCGGAACGTCCATCCCCAGCATTCACAGTCCATGCCTCGCCTCCGATGCCTTGGCTCAGAAGTCTTCCTGACAAGGTAATCAGTAGCGAGCAAAGCTTCAAATAAGCAGGTCGAGTGCTGGGATTAATACAGCAGGAGACGTTTTCAAGGTTACTCTTTCCGGCGTATTCCGCTCCGAGCTTCCTGCCAGGACCTCTGTGTTAGACACCGTGCCTGGGAATGACATATTTGAGGAGCCTTTGTTCATCACAGGGATCTCGCTCTGAAATCTAAAAATACCCAAGAATCAACAGCACACCTGCTAGTCCTGCTTTGGTTTTATAAAAATATCTATATATTTCTGCTGCCGTGAAATTTGGTGCCATGACCAGTTTTTCCAGTTTTTTGCTCGTGTCGTGTGTTCGGCAAGGACTTTAAAGAATGTTTTTGGCACCTTAACTTTAGCAACATTTGAGATTTAAAAAACAAACTGAAGCATCATCTCATTTAAAATCGGTGCTGCTAGGTTACCATTCGGACCCGGGAAACCCAGGAAACCCGGGAAATCTGTGCTCTTATGATGTGTGTAAAACTGCTGCTGAAAAACAACATTTCTCCTTGTGGGATTAATAATAAATCTTATCTTATACTGGATCACCCACCCACCCATCCATCCACCCACCCATCCATCCATCCATCCGCCCACCCATCCATCCATCCGTCCATCCATCCATCCATCATCCATCCATCCATCCACCCACCCGCTCACCCATCCGTCCATCCATCATCCATCCACCCACCCACCCGTCCGTCCATCCACCCACCCACCCATCCGTCCATCCAACCACCCACCCATCCATCCTCCCATTCATCCATCCATCCATCCACCCACCCATTCATCCATCATCCATCCATCCATCCACCCATTCATCCATCCACCCATTCATCCATCATCCATCCATCCACCCATCCGTGTGTCTGTCAGGGCCGGGTGGGAGGCAGCAGCAGAGGAGCAGGCTGGGAGAGAAGCTGGTCCATCACACAAGTGCACTACCAGCAGGCCACTTACCAACGAGCCTTTAAATTCGGTGCCGGCACCTTCCGCCGAGATCTACAGACAGACTGGTCGTCAGGCGTAACTGCTGGCCGTCGTCTAAACGCTCAAAGCGGGATCTCTGGGTTTGCATCGCTTTGAGGGTAAATGGCGTGCGAAGGCTCATCACTGGGGGCTGACTGGCTAATTACCAGAGTGGCAGTGGGGATGTGTGACCTGATAGCCGTACCGCAGCCCTTTCTGCCGGACGCTGCAGCAGCAGCACTTCGCGACGGCTCCAGCCGGCAGAACGTGCTGCATGTTCCCCTGTTTTTTGGTACCATAATCATTTTACTTGTCCTTTATACAGAAGTGTAGCTGCACACCAAAATGTTCCACCTAATCGCCTGACTAGGCATCACCTCATTTCACAGCATACAACTTTAACTCCCTGACTTTTTAAAGACACGTGCAGCACTGTTCCTCTCCTCCTTTGAATATTTCTATAATCCATTCAAGCTAATCACTTGTGATTTAAACACAAGCCAGCCCGCCGGTCACCAAAAATGAAATAAACTACTTAAATTCCATGTATCCAATCAATTAAGAACTTGTTCTCACCAGCCCAGAGTGACTGCTTGTATTTATCTGAGCGGGTATAACGTAGGTGTCTGGCGGGGGGGGGGGATTGACTTCTAAAGTGTTCATCAGTATTCCCAGATTCCCTTTGCAAGCAGCTTAAGTTTCAGTAAAAGGAGCCAAAGCAGAAGAAGAAAAGAAAACAGGCACACACACGCATACACACAGAGACACACACACGCATGCACACACACACACACACACACACACGCAGACACACAGAGACACACACACACACACGCAGGCAGACACACACAGAGACACACACACGCATGCACACACACACACACACGCAGGCAGACACACAGAGAGACACACACACGCAGGCAGACACACAGAGAGACACACACACGCATGCACACACACACACACACGCAGGCAGACACACAGAGAGACACACACGCATACACACAGAGACACACACACGCATGCACACACACACACACACGCAGGCAGACACACAGAGACACACACACACACACGCAGGCAGACACACACAGAGACACACACACGCATGCACACACACACACGCAGGCAGACACACAGAGAGACACACACGCATGCACACACACACACACACGCAGGCAGACACACAGAGACACACACACGCATGCACACACACACACACACAGGCAGACACACAGAGACACACACACACGCATGCACACACACACACACACACGCAGGCAGACACACAGAGAGACACACACACGCATGCACACACACACACACACGCAGGCAGACACACAGAGAGACACACACACGCATGCACACACACACACACACGCAGGCAGACACACAGAGAGACACACACACGCATGCACACACACACACACACGCAGGCAGATACACAGAGAGACACACACACGCATACACACACACACACACGCAGGCAGTCACACAGAGAAACACACATACGCATGCACACACACACACACGCATTCACACAGACACACACACACATGCACACACACAGACACACAAACACATATACACACACACATACAAACATGTACACACCCACACACACACACACATATACACACATTCACACATGCATGCACACACATTCTCCAAGGTCTAAGATTGCTTTCGTATAAATTAACTCCAGGCCATTATCAACATATCACGGTCACAGGTCTATTAAAAACTACGGGCCTGTAATATGAGGATTCATAAATGCACGGCGAAGACTGTAAGCAGCCTGCTGTATTCTGATCCTCCCCTAGATTGCCCCCCTGGGACAGAGGGGCTGCTCTAAACAATGCAGCCCCCCCGGGGGGTGGGGGGGCAGACCAGGAAGTAATGAAGACACAGTATCCGAGCCGCAGCAGGTCGGCTGCTGATTGCCTAATCAGGCTTTTTAGGTTGCATTGCCAGCCTGGTAAGGAACAACCTGCTAGCCTGCTAGCTCAATAGAGGCTTCCGGAACACGGGAACCGAAGGCCAGGGACTGGACATGCGCTTTCGCTCTGATTTAACATCGGGGTCGCGTGGCGGAGCGTGTTCCCCGTTCCTTGGACAATAAATCTGAGGAACGGCCCGGTGATTGAGACATATCGTATGCGTGAGAAATTTTATGAAGGGTTTTATCTGTCAGGTGGTGAGGCCGCGATGTGCCGCGATGTGCCGCGATGTGCCGCGATGTGGGCGCTGTCGCCATAGTGAAATCGCGCCTCATGTATCAGTCAATTAACTGTGACCTCACACTCATCACCCGTTTGAACCCACTCTGCTCCCAAGCGGGTTACAAGCAGGCCATAAACATGACGACAAACGGTGAATTTCCCCGAGGACGAGGCTGGATTCGGCGGTGATGATAGATAGTTCGCCTCCGATCGGATTTCTGTGGACTGCCATTAAAGCTGTTGTCACTGTGTGGACAAGAAAGTCCTCAAAGTTTTGGGAAAAGGCGCTGAAACAAAATTGTAGTGTAACCTTTGGGAGTCGCCCACAATGACACGAGAAAAGCAGATGAAGATCTGAATGGATGCTATAGATGAAATGAATTCCATGTAAGCGCCTATTCTGAATCTCTAAATGTTTATTTAAGCTTTTTTTTGTTGCTACAAACAGCCATTCTAATCATGGATTGTTCTTAATATTATGCCAGAATCAGATTTATTGACTGAGTATGTTAACTCACATAAAGAATTTGATTCTGGTCAATGTAATTTACAGATTCTACATAATATACAAGCAATGTACAGATTGTATGCCTGGAAAGTCAAATAGATAAAGTGCAAAGAGCGATAATGAGCATCACATATGGGAGTGAGATTGCGATGTATGGTATATATACACCAGTGGCTATATTATTATTATTATTATCATTGTTGTTGTTGTTGTTGTTGTTGTTGTTGTTGTTGTTGTTGTTGTTGTTGTTGTTGTTACTTGTCGTCCAGCTGATGTTGACTCCCAGAGACCAAATAGGCTGCATCCTGTTCTGTGTGGGTCTTCGTGCTTGATCATACACAAATGTGTTTCATTTTTTTAACTCTGGACCTTCCTAAGAGATAGTTAGACTCCAATTGCCCAGAATCCCTTGGTACTTCTGAAGCGAGACTTTACCCTTCAGTTTTCTAACAATTGCATCACATTTGGCCTTATAATAAATATTACATTCTCATACACATTCCATTCACTTTCCCAAAATACTGATTAACTATTCTGTCAAAAGTATAAAACTCTTGTCTGTGTGCTATTCTTTCGTTTCCATCTGAAATACGTCATTTACTGTATATCACATCACAAAGACCCCAAAAACTCGGGTATCGCTCAGTGCTTAGAAATACCCATCATGCTTTATTCACGAAGGACCTGAATGTGCTTTACGATTAAAATGCCTTGTAGCACATCCCCTTCTCAGCTTACACACACAGACACATATATAATTCACTGCAGCAGTCAGGTCCTATGTACAGTGCTCATTGTTGCAATTAATTAGCCTGGCCCTCTTACATGACTTCAAACAAATGAGAGCGTAAGAGAGAGTTCCCTTATGTTCTGGAAGACGCATTGTCTTTCTTTAAATGGCCTATTAGAGTTGAGTCAATGGATTATGTGGCTCCTCATTAGTTGCCCCATTTCTCACCCTGACGTATGATCTGTGTCGTAGGGATCCTCCCCGTCACGTCCCTTTGTGAGTCACGTGAGCCGCACGCGGACACATGCTCACATGCTTACCTTGCCTGTGTGACCTGACGCTCCCTTCTGCGTTTGCTGGAACGCCGTGTGATCTCCCTGCACTGCTGTTTCACGCCATTATCTTTTATTTAAACGGCACAAACCTAGGAGGGCGGTAATTATAAGGCCGTTCCCGATGGGAGGTGCCACAGATCCACCCCCAGATCCTCTGACAGACACATGCAGCATCTTCCCACCTCCTCTTCACCTCCTCTTCACCTCCCCCTTCAGTCGTTTCGACGTCCTCATAGCAGGCTTGCCTCCAGGCCGTCGGAGACCAGTGTGACCCACCCCAGGGGCTCCAAAACAAAGGCGCGTGCATAAGTATGCACAAGTGACCGTCCGCCATGAAACAATGGAATTTTTGAAAACTTCTACCTTCGGAGTAAATGGCCGCAGCGTGAAAGGGACCCAGCCTTCGGTGTCTATTTCCAGAGGTAGCATACTTGTCTCAATGAAGGCACGAAGCGCTCCTGCAGCATGTGGCAGATCGAGCCGCTCCTATTACCCGCAATAAAGCTCACCGGACTTGCTAACATAAAGCAGGACTCCGGGACCCAAACGCTTGTCTCTTGGAGAAGGCGGCACTGGAAAGGCACTGGAAAGCGTACTTGACGGCCCGAGGCAGCTGAGAGTTAACTATTCCTCTATTCTTCTGGATAGAGCCCTGTTTTAGGCCACTGCACCACTTGCAGGGATGTCGCCGCAGTGCATGCGAGGCAGGATTAGGCGTCGCATGGTAGCTACGGAAGCTTAGCTTCATTTGCAAGGGCGCATTTACAGGACGAATTTGATGTAACGCTGGCTGCTACTGACCCCGACCCCGAGGTAGGATAAGCAGGCAGGGCTGCCAGGGACGTGTTAAATTAATACTTTCACATTTAATATTTAAACCGAAAAAGCCTTGAAGCACTGCATCGCACATTACTTTCCCTTGACAAAAAAATAAGTTGAATTCCTGCTATTTTACTAATTTACAAAAGCGCATTCGTTATGCACCCCACCGGGCTAATTTCGTCACCATGACGCTAGGCTTCCTCAGTCCAGACGGAAACCATTTACGCCGGTTCATTTTCAGCCGGGGCTCAACCCGGCTAAAAGGCGCCGGAATGGTGCTACATCAAATCCCTCCCCCGCCGTACTGCAAAACACTAACTTCAGCAAAATTTAGCATGAAATATTCCTGCTTTCATTGCTCCCCAAGGACAAGACGGCCTCAAAGAGAGTCCAGAGCCATGCTGTTGTCGAGGCGCGGCCTCGCGGGTGACAGTGCTTTAGAGAGAGTCCCGGTGAATCAATCAGTGCGAGAGGATAAAGATAGCCTGAGAGCCCAAGATCATCCTCTCATCAATAAGGGGACCGATAAAGACCCCTGAGCCCCAAAGACCAGAGGCGGACAACAGCAGCACCCTTAGAAGAATGAAGACCAGGAGCAGAGATACTGCAGGGTGCGTTTTGGAAATCCATAATCGAGAGCGCGTCACAATTAGGGCCACACACTTGCCCCATCGTTTGTTTTTATTCTCCACCCCATAATTTACAGATTTGATGGCGGAATTGAGTGCATATTAATTTAATGGACTGTTGGGGGGGGAGGGGGGAGTCGGAATGGCACGGCGGCTCACTGGGAGCCATCGTTTCCTCACAATAAGCTGGAGAACAGCAACTCCCAGCATGGCTGCCCTCCTGGGCACGGAGCACCATCTGTGTGCTGCTCCCAACACACCACAGAAAAGCAGCGTAGAGGCGGACCGCGGGCAGACGAGCGTGTGGCAGCTCAGACCTGCGCCACATATTTCACTTATGCTGGAACTGAGGCGCAATATAAAATAATATCAAAGCCATAAAACCTATCATAATAAAAGACATAAAAAGTATCATATAAAATAATACTATAAAATATAATGTGAAGCGGTATCTCTTACTCGCCCGTGGTGTGTGCATTGTGCCCTGTGATAGACTGGCATCCTGCCCAGACTGTGAGGGTGCCCTCTGCATTGTGCCCTGTGATAGACTGGCATCCTGCCCAGGGTGTGAGGGTGCCCTCTGCATTGTGCCCTGTGACAGACTGGCATCCTGCCCAGGGTGTGAGGGTACCCTCTGCACTGTGCCCTGTGACAGACTGGCATCCTGCCCAGGGTGTGAGGGTACCCTCTGCATTGTGCCCTGTGATAGACTGGCATCCTGCCCAGGGTGTGAGGGTGCCCTCTGCATTGTGCCCTGTGATAGACTGGCATCCTGCCCAGACTGTGAGGGTACCCTCTGCACTGTGCCCTGTGACAGACTGGCATCCTGCCCAGGGTGTGAGGGTACCCTCTGCATTGTGCCCTGTGATAGACTGGCATCCTGCCCAGGGTGTGAGGGTGCCCTCTGCATTGTGCCCTGTGATAGACTGGCATCCTGCCCAGACTGTGAGGGTACCCTCTGCATTGTGCCCTGTGATAGACTGGCATCCTGCCCAGACTGTGAGGGTACACTCTGCATTGTGCCCTGTGATAGACTGGCATCCTGCCCAGACTGTGAGGGTGCCCTCTGCATTGTGCCCTGTGATAGACTGGCATCCTGCCCAGGGTGTGAGGGTACCCTCTGCATTGTGCCCTGTGATAGACTGGCATCCTGCCCAGACTGTGAGGGTGCCCTCTGCATTGTGCCCTGTGATAGACTGGCATCCTGCCCAGGGTGTGAGGGTGCCCTCTGCATTGTGCCCTGTGACAGACTGGCATCCTGCCCAGACTGTGAGGGTTCCCTCTGCATTGTGCCCTGTGATAGACTGGCATCCTGCCCAGACTGTGAGGGTACCCTCTGCATTGTGCCCTGTGATAGACTGGCATCCTGCCCAGACTGTGAGGGTGCCCTCTGCATTGTGCCCTGTGATAGACTGGCATCCTGCCCAGGGTGTGAGGGTGCCCTCTGCATTGTGCCCTGTGATAGACTGGCATCCTGCCCAGGGTGTGAGGGTACCCTCTGCATTGTGCCCTGTGATAGACTGGCATCCTGCCCAGGGTGTGAGGGTACCCTCTGCACTGTGCCCTGTGACAGACTGGCATCCTGCCCAGGGTGTGAGGGTACCCTCTGCATTGTGCCCTGTGACAGACTGGCATCCTGCCCAGGGTGTGAGGGTACCCTCTGCACTGTGCCCTGTGACAGACTGGCACCCTGCCCAGGGTGTGAGGGTGCCCTCTGCACTGTGCCCTGTGACAGACTGGCATCCTGCCCAGGGTGTGAGGGTACCCTCTGCATTGTGCCCTGTGACAGACTGGCATCCTGCCCAGGGTGTGAGGGTACCCTCTGCACTGTGCCCTGTGACAGACTGGCATCCTGCCCAGGGTGTGAGGGTACCCTCTGCACTGTGCCCTGTGACAGACTGGCATCCTGCCCAGGGTGTGAGGGTACCCTCTGCATTGTGCCCTGTGACAGACTGGCATCCTGCCCAGGGTGTGAGGGTGCCCTCTGCACTGTGCCCTGTGACAGACTGGCATCCTGTCCAGGGTGTGAGGGTACCCTCTGCATTGTGCCCTGTGACAGACTGGCATCCTGCCCAGGGTGTGAGGGTACCCTCTGCACTGTGCCCTGTGACCGACTGGCATCCTGCCCAGGGTGTGAGGGTACCCTCTGCACTGTGCCCTGTGACAGACTGGCATCCTGCCCAGGGTGTGAGGGTGCCCTCTGCATTGTGCCCTGTGACAGACTGGCATCCTGCCCAGGGTGTGAGGGTACCCTCTGCACTGTGCCCTGTGACAGACTGGCATCCTGCCCAGACTGTGAGGGTACCCTCTGCACTGTGCCCTGTGACAGACTGGCATCCGTTTTTAAGGCCCCATCACTTAGGGGCCCGTGGAGTCGTCCAAATACTTTGAATATTCCTCCACTCCCAGTGCACAGAAAGCGTCAGACTCTGCTATAGCGGATCTCATCACACCCACCACACTGTGAGTGTCCCTGCAAGCATCGCCAATCCTGCATCACCTCGCATTCTGAGTGCGCTGGTGTTTCCTGCGACCGCCCTGTCCCGCTTCAATGAAAACATGTTCTCCTTCACCTCGCCGTGTTAAACAGGGGATCCATCCACCGACTGCGGCCTCCACATGGCCGCAACCTGCACAGGGGGGGGGGGGCAACAATGCCAGTGCGCTGCCGGGTGTAATTAACATGCGTGCTCCGTCGCATGCCTGCTACACCGATCTCCTCCCATCCTAATGAAGGAGATTTCTACTTCACTGACGATATCTCCCTTTGACAATATATAAGTCTATTATTTTATTGTCATTATGGTCATGCTAAGAAACCAATTAATTAAAGAGATTAAAGTACCAGCTAACTAGATTGAAGTTGAGAAGATTGAGGTCAAAGAGTGTTAATTTATTTTACGATTCCCCGTTTTTGGCTTTTCATATACAAATTATCGGAAAAGCCCCACTGCTTGCAAACTTATTAATCCGGGACCTTAATTGCTGGGTGTAAGACTGTTTTCGGGGGAACGAACAATTAAATCGTCTGATTTTTACATTTTTTTTTCAGTCTTGACTCGGCTGTGCCAAATTTGCAACAATAACAAAAGGCGGGGAGATCTCCACGCCGCGGGACCGACAAACCCGGAGCCGCTCGGCAGAGGCGGTAATGTCGGCAGGCGACGCAGCCAACGTGTGGAGAACAAGTGCGCGGATATCTGGGCCTGCGACGTGTCTCTCCGCAGCAATGGTGAGATAAACAACTTGTGATGTTCTTAATTGTGAGATTTCATATTCGTTTAACCGCCACGCCATCACAGGGCCTCATAAAGAGCTCGTCTCAGAAATGAAACAGGACTTTTCCCCCCCAAACCCAGAGGGCTAATTATAAAATAGCAAACTTCTCCTTCACCGCCAACTTCCCGTTTTTTCTCCTCTCTCCCTTCACTAGGCTCATTATCACAGTGCTTATGAAGTGGTTTCAGAATCAAGTGAGGTTTGGAGGACTGTGAAAATGCTGGCCTATTTAGCTGGGCTCACACCCTGGATGAACCCGTTCCCATTAATTCTGGATTACCACCGCAAGGCCGCGTGTTTCTTGACGGGGGAATATGACAGCATATTTGAGCTGCGATGCTATCGGCTCTCCCTTTTAATTGCGCCCGTATCTGTGCATGCACTTTTAAGACATGCGGCGCGGGAGGGTGAGTCAGCCATTCGCCCTGGGAAACCTCGCAGAGCTCAACATAAATAGTTCCTGCCACTTGTTTCCGAGCTTTTAAAGCTTTATGAAGCCTCAGTGCTTCCTTCCTGAAGCAAATCCTCCATATTCCCTCTTCTCCAGATTCACCCGTCTCATGCTGTTCCTGGTGACGCTCCGTCTGGAGACGACGTCTCGACGTTCTGTCGACTCCCTCATTCCAGTGACCGCGTCCTGCCTCTCAATTGACTCGGTCATTGCAGTGATTGTGTGCTGAGTCTCACTTGGCTGATTTTTTACATCGATTATTGATTTTCAATTGGCTCAGTCATTCCACTCATTGTGAGCTGATTGGTTTTCAGAGATTAATTGTCCACTGATAGATCCGTTGACTCGGTCCTTCCTGTGACTGCATGCTGTTTCCAAATGGACCCGGTCGATTCGAATGACTCTTTTATGAATTACTTATCAATCACAATTTATACATTCAGCTAAAAGGTAAATTACAATTAAGAGAGCATTGATAATTGTTTGGCCCTGTGACTCCGGGCAGTTGTAAGACGGATGGATAAATTGCAGAACTTATCCTGGGTTTTTTAGGGATAATATTTACCTCCCCTATGATCTTCCAGTTTATCAGCTGTTTTGTTTCCTCTGATCAAGTTTTGTTGTCATCAGCATATCAGGACTGAAATCTCGGTAAAGAGTTATATAAAATATAATTTGCCGTTAATTAGTAGACAAACAGGCAGCACATGTCTCCGGAATAGATGGCTCTAATTTGAATCCAGTGTAATGTTTAAAAAATGAAAGTCTTTAAAAATTAATCACACCGCAATTGGAAGGTGTCCCCCCGCTTGCTCATAATGGCCAGTGGCAATAAGAACATTAAATATAGGCCAGGCGATAATGGGGTATCTAATCATTCTTTATCACACCTAATTTTTTGTCAGCCAATAATAAGGTTCCCTACTTCTTCAACTCTACTGACATTTACGAAGGCCCTACTTAAGCAACATAAACGTTTAATACAGGCTATAATTTTTTAATAGGATTTTATTGAATACTATGAATTACAGAGGTTACCAAGACACATAATTGTCACTTGTTGACCATACTCAATCGCTGCGTTATTCTGCCGACATTCATTTGCTTGATTGTGTTCAGTAACATCGACGTAAATCACAGCCGGTATATTTACACGCTGTGGGTAGCAGCACTGAGCTGCTCCCATGCTGTGTGCGTGGTGTTTGCATGTTCTCTCCGTGTGCGTGGTGTTTGCATGTTCTCTCCATGTCCGTGGTGTTTGCATGTTCTCCCCGTGTGCGTGGTGTTTGCATGTTCTCCCCGTGTGTGTGGTGTTTGCATGTTCTCCCCGTGTATGTGGTGTTTGCATGTTCTCCCCATCTGCATGGTGTTTGCATGTTCTCCCTGCGTGTGTGGTGTTTGCATGTTCTCCCCATGTGTGTGATGTTTGCATGTTCTCCCCGTGTGCGTGGTGTTTGTATGTTCTCCCCATGTGCGTCGTGCTTGCATGTTCTCCCCGTGTGCGTGGTGTTTGTATATTCTCCCTGTGTGCGTGGTGTTTGCCTGTTCTCTGCGTGTGCGTGGTGTTTGCATGTTCTCCTTGTGTGTGTCGTGTTTACAAGTTCCCTCCATGTGCGTGGTGTTTGCATGTTCCCCCCATGTGCGTGGTGTTCGTATTTTTTCCCCGTGTGCGTGGTGTTACCATGTTCCCCCCATGTGTGTGGTGTTCGTATTTTCTCCCCGTGTGTGTGGTGTTTGCATGTTCTCCCCATGTGTGTGGTGTTTGCATGTTCTCCCCGTGTGTGTGGTGTTCGTATTTTCTCCCTGTGTGCGTGGTGTTTGCATGTTCTCCCCGTGTGCATGGTGTTTGCATGTTCTCCCCATGTGTGTGATGTTTGCATGTTCTCCCTGTGTGCGTGGTGTTTGCATGTTCTCCCCGTGTGTGTGCTGTTTGCATGTTCTCCCCGTGTGTGTGGTGTTTGTATGTTCTCCCCATGTGCGCCGTGCTTGCATGTTCTCCCCGTGTGCGTGGTGTTTGTATATTCTCCCTGTGTGCGTGGTGCTTGCATGTTCTCTGCGTGTGCGTGGTGTTTGCATGTTCTCCCCGTGTGTGTCGTGTTTACAAGTTCCCTCCATGTGCGTGGTGTTAGGATGTTCCCCCCATGTGCGTGGTGTTCGTATTTTTTCCCCGTGTGCATGGTGTTACCATGTTTCCCCCATGTGTGTGGTGTTCGTATTTTCTCCCCGTGTGTGTGGTGTTTGCATGTTCTCCCCGTGTGTGTGGTGTTTGCATGTTCTCCCCGTGTGTGTGGTGTTCGTATTTTCTCCCTGTGTGCGTGGTGTTTGCATGTTCTCCCCATGTGTGTGATGTTTGCATGTTCTCCCTGTGTGCGTGGTGTTTGCATGTTCTCCCCGTGTGCATGGTGTTTGCATGTTCTCCCCATGTGTGTGATGTTTGCATGTTCTCCCTGTGTGCGTGGTGTTTGCATGTTCTCCCCGTGTGTGTGGTGTTTGCATGTTCTCCCCGTGTGTGTATGCTGTTTGCATGTTCTCCCCATGTGTGTGGTGTTTGCATGTTCTCCCCATGTGTGTGATGTTTGCATGTTCTCCCCATGTGTGTGATGTTTGCATGTTCTCCCCATACTGCTGAAGTTTCCTACAGCTCGTCGAGTTTTCTCCTCTAGTACCAAGACACGCAGTTCATTGGCATCTCTGAATTGCACGTATTGTATGATTTTGTGTGTGTGTGTTTGTGTATGGTGATGTATAGAGTACATTGCAGTGATCAAATGTTCCCAAAACCTGTTTTTTTGGCCTTGATAGGACACTTTTTGGTTCCCACAAGGGGAAACTCAATTTTATAAGAATCTGTGACTCCATTCAAAAAACTAAAAATGCTAAAAGACTTGTATTTAGTTTGGTTACTGGTTAGGGCTGTTTAGGGGTTAAGGCTGTCATTGCTGGGTTAGGATTTGTCTCGTAGGAATAAACAGACGGTCCTCACAAAGTTATGAAAATTAACGTGTGTGTGTGAGTGTGTCCCCATCAAAATTGTGCTGGTTTAGACTGAGAGGAGAGAGTCCATGTACACATTGCCACAGCACTGTTATCAAGCAGATCAGCCATTAGCATGTGCTTTGGTTTCACGGGCAGGTCAGCTGACACTCTCAGCCAATGGCGTGCAGTCGTCCTATGAGCAAGACAAATATTTCCTTTGTTGGGCTGCAGAAGAGCTTATGGAAAGGTCAGGCCTGTCATCGTGGGTGGAGAGGCTGTGTAAGAGGGGGAATTCTGTTAGGTGTCATGGCGTGTGCTAGACGTTCATCCCTGTAAGCAGTCGCAGTATGCTTATGAGAGCAGCCGTCCATTTGGGGCTTTGCATCGTGTGTGTGTGTTCAGATGTGACCTTTGTGGCTCACTGGTGCTGAAGTTCTTAAAAGAACAAACACATCAGCTTTGAGATTTAAATGTGGATATGAATGAGTTTTCAGTTTTGTTTCCGCGTCGGCCGCAGCTGGTCACAGCCTCGCAGACCTTTAATGTTATGTTCTGAAGATAAAATGGGCTGCTCTGTCTGAGCTCCTTACAAATTGTTTTGTTATTAGGTGAAAATGTGCGTAGTGGAGTGGGGGGGGGGCAGATCTCGAGAGGGACAGCGCAGTCGACTGAAGCTTGGCTTGGTGATTAATTCCACCTGTCTCTCATCCCCTGCAATGGGCACACACTCGTTTATTCTGTTTTTCTCGCTGTTTTATTGTTATTGTGTGACCTGGTGACCTGGACCTCGACCCTGTGACATCACCAGCTCTCCCACCCCATTCATTTGCATTTCGTTTTAGTCTGTACGTCTTGTCGTCTGTCCAAATGCTTTGTAAGGACACCTGTCCCCTGTCACACGGGGAGTGTGTCCCCTGTCCTGTCCCCTGTCACACGGGGAGTGTGTCCCCTGTCCTGTCACCTGTCACATGGGGAGTGTGTCCCCTGTCCTGTCACCTGTCACACGGGGAGTGTGTCCCCTGTCCTGTCCCCTGTCACATGGGGAGTGTGTCCCCTGTCCTGTCCCCTGTCACACGGGGAGTGTGTCCCCTGTCCTGTCACCTGTCACATGGGGAGTGTGTCCCCTGTCCTGTCCCCTGTCACACGGGGAGTGTGTCCCCTGTCCTGTCACCTGTCACACGGGGAGTGTGTCCCCTGTCCTGTCCCCTGTCACACGGCTCTGCGTGCTGCAGCAGGAATGGCTTCATGAACAGGTATGTTATGAATCACCCAAACCAGTGATACAATATGGCCTCTGAAAGTGTTTGAAACCAGTCGATAATTGACAGCATATGGCAATTCCTCCCATCCTGGGGTAATGATAATTAAAAGGCTCAGTGCAGAGAGATTTCAGGGAAAAAAACATCAAGTCACATTACATTACATAATTACATTATGACTTTAAAAGCAGCTCATTTGGCCTCAAACACGGTGGAACCTTTTCAAAAAGACCTTTTTTTAAAGCGTAAATTACAGGGAAAGTGGAGTATATTCAGCTGAGCTCATATGATGGAAACAAATGCTCTCCTCTCCTGCTGGGGATCTCCTGAAGTCAGACAGCAGACAGCTCTGACATTCTAACTGCCCCAAACTCCACTCTATTCCCTGTTTGGTGATGTATTCTCCTTCAGCCAAGGGCTGGTACTGAGGCACGGGTGAGTGATGTCTGTGAAGCCCTACCGGAAAAGCGGAAATCCACAGAGTGTGTGGAGCATTTGGGTGGAGTCACGCACACGCTGATAGCAGCAGCTGAAGCCCGGATTCACTGGGACAGTGTTTCCCAATCCGGTCCTCGGGACCCATGGACAGTCCACATTTTTGCTCCCTCCCCGCTCCAGAAATGCGGCCTGTCTGGCAGGGAGCTTGGAGGGAGCAAAAACATGGACCAACTGTGGGTCCCCAAGGACCAGATTGGGAAACTGCTCTGGGACGCACTGCACATGTCTGGTGCTCTTACCAGGTTATTTTGTTATTGTGCTGTAAAGGAAGATTTGCAGTCAACTATTGCTTTTAAAAGCAAAGCTGCTCGACAGCTGCGCAAAATAGTTTTATTTTATACCAGGGGATTATTTATGTACTGATAATAAAATATATGAAATAGGTATTGAATAGGACATGCTTAGCCTTGTTGCTTCACATCGGCTCTACCTGTGTGGAGGTTGACTGGAGTTGAATTGTCTGCAGGTGGGAATGGGTGTCTGAATGGTGTGTGTAAGAGGGCAACTTCATCCAGCACCCCAGGAGCCTAGCTCAAGGGCGCAACGGAGATGGGGCTATGGGAGCACAGGATTCAAACTGGTGACCTTCCAACTACAGACGCAGACCCCTAACCCACCGAGCCACACGCGGCCCCCCAGTAGAAGGCAGAGATGGACATTTCAGGTGCAGGAAGTAAAAATTCAAACCGGGATTCAACCAAACAGTTGAGCATAAAGAGTCACAGTCACAGAGTACTCAACTGGTTGGTTGAAACAAAATCCTGGTTTGGATTTTTACCTTCTGGACCTGAAATGTCCACCTCCGGTAGAAGGCTGGATGAATGGTATTGCATAGACTAACACCATACACAGATCTGGAAAAATCCCAGGCAGGTCACACAAGTTTAAGCTTTTTCAAAGTAATAACAGAGCAAAGAACAAACCTTGCTGAACCTCCCGGATGCGTTTCCTTCATAGCAGAGACAGCAGGAATACTCGATAGTATGCCATCCCGGATGCGTTTCCTTTATAGCAGAGACAGCAGGAATACTCGATAGTACGCCATCCTGGATGCACCCACCCGTGGGGTTTATAGGGAGGTCTGAGGTTTTGACAGCAATGTCAACATCTTCTCCTATGCTCTTCACAAACACTGTCCGCCGAGCTGCATCGTGCTTCGCATTGGTGTGTGTTTGTTTCCACCGCTGCCTCGACGACACATTACTCCTAGGAATGAGGGAAAACGTTTGAGATTAGGCCATCTGTTTAAATAATGACTCTTCCATTTACAATCATCCACCATATAGATATGCAAGGATTCACTTATGAGGCGTAGGACTCCTTTAACTCAACACCAGGTCCCCCTGTGCCGGAATGCCAGAGACGAGACCCAGAGAGCTGATATCCCCTGGAGGTTTGAGGCTGGGAGGAAAGTGAGCTATTTGTCACACGGCAGCAGATATAGTGCATCCTTCGGTGAGGAACCATCCGGCGCAGGCGCTGCGAGACACGCCATCGCAAACGGAAGGTGCTGTGATTCCGGTGACACCGGGAGCGGGGAGCTGGGTGGACCAGTCTCTTCAAAGTGGGCCGAATTGCACAGAGGTGCAGCGGTATCAAATTAGATTAGACTAGATTAAACACCAGTACTCAGATAACAAAAGTACTCAAACGACAAAATTGCATCCAATCCGAAGACAAAATAGTGCAAAAGTGGTAGAAGCTGCTACTTCCAGGCTAAGCTACGATCAGAAGGTCGCTGGTTCGAGCCCCAGTTTTCGGCAGAGTAATCACATGTTTGTGGACCCTTGGGTAAGGCCCTTAACCCCCAGCTCCATGGGCTCTGCTGCAGGTGGCCGCCCTTCACTGCCAAGTTCACTCTCACCTATGTGTGTGTCTGTGTATCATGGACAGCAAGATGGGGAAGGAGAAAAGAGAATTTCCCCATGGGGATCAATAAAGTGTCGTCATTATTCTTATACACGCGTATGGATAAACAAATTACTGTACTTACAGTGGTATGTGCGGTGTGGTATAAATAACAGGTATATATAGCACCTGTGACTGTGGCAGAGAAGAAGGAGAGCTCTGTAAATGAACTCCAGGAACCATAGGCCCTCTAAATGTAGTTTGATGGAGGACTATATGGGCGTGGCGGGGAAGCGAAATGGACATGCATAAGAAGTCTGTCACATGTTCGCTGGCAGCCAATCCACACGTGACATTCGTTAGCCAAAGCCCGGCAGCCCCTTACTGCATGACTATCCAGCATGAGGTAACCGCGCACATGAGAGGGATCCCACCACAATAACAAGCCTGTCATCCATGTTTGTCTTCGAGCAAGACCCAGAAACATTTCACCTGCAGGCAGTCAGAGAACATTTCCTCTTCCAGGAGAATGTGTGTGTGTGTGTCTGCATGTCTGTGGTTTATTGGGCCATTTGGTCTCCACAATATGATAAAAACCTGTTATTTTTGCAGTGTGGGGACCATTTTTCAGGTTCTCATCTGTGAGTGCAATCAAAAAAGTAAAAATGCCAAAAGTCTCGCATTTTGTTTGGTTACTTGTGGTTAAGGTTAGGGCTGGGTAGGGTTAAGGGTGTCATGTTGGGATTAAGGTTATGCCCATAGAGATGAATGGAGAGTCGCCACACAGATAGAGATGCCTAATCTGTGTTTGTGTGTGTATGTGTCTGTGTGTGTATGTGTCTGTGTCTGTGAGGCATAAATACTCAGATTCACTGCCACAGATAAAAGACAAAACACAAAACCAAGGTACAGCATTTTCTGCAAAACATTTCCATAACTTCAACTAAATATCTAAGGTGAAGTCAAAACATTCCCTTTTAAGGGCATATAGGGAGTGATCTACAGCACCTTTTCCAGACTCACCCCTCTCACAGGGAGTGATCTACAGCACCGTCTCCAGACTCAGCCCTCTCACAGAGAGTGATCTATACCCCTGTCTACAGACTCAGCCCTCTCACAGAGAGTGATCTATACCCCTGTCTACAGACTCAGCCCTCTCACAGAGAGTGATCTATACCCCTGTCTACAGACTCAGCCCTCTCACAGAGAGTGATCTATACCCCTGTCTCCAGACTCAGCCCTCTCACAGAGAGTGATCTATACCCCTGTCTCCAGACTCAGCCCTCCCACAGAGAGTGATCTATACCCCTGTCTCCAGACTCAGCCCTCTCACAGAGAGTGATCTATACCCCTGTCTCCAGACTCAGCCCTCTCGCCATCCTGTGGGGACACTGAGACTCAGAAATGTTTAATAATCTCACTTTCCTCCACTACAAAACCATAATCCTCTAATCTGCATTGGTCATAATCTACAGTGTTTCTCTGGAGCCTGAGCAGTGATTGGAGGGCTACCTTACCAGCTGGCCAACAAATCCGCTCACAAAGGCAGAGGAAGGAGGACCACAGCAGTCAGGTAATCAGGTAATGGCCACAGCCGTCTTTGGCTAATGAAGAGATTCGGTGTAAATGCGCTTTTAACCGAGAGCGGCGTGGGCCTGAGCTCGGTGGAGCGGCGTGGGCCGGAGCTCGGTGGACCTGTGCCTTCCTCCTGGAACCTTCGCCTCTTTGTCCAGGGTCTCCTTTGAAATGTTAAGCCCGGACCAGCGGCGACGGCCCTTCGGCGGCTGTTAGGGATCCATAAACCAGCTCGGCGAGCCGTCCGGGCAGAAAAGAACAAAAATTCTTTTGAAGAAAGAGGTAGATTAACCTTTCCTCCTCGACGCAAAGGGTAATCCATAGAGCTATTTCTGCAGTGTCTGCCAGTGCTGTTACACACCACGATGACTCACCACTGTACCACTAGTTATTATAGCAACAATTACGATAAATGGTAATAATTTTCATCAAAGTGAGGCCCCATCAGCTGCCTGAGATATTGTGACGTCGGAATCGCTGTTGCCGGCAAGCTCGTCGCAAATGCATATGTTTACCGAAGCAAATGAGCACACACCTGTATGAAATTTAAGAAGCCACGTTAAGGATACATCCTATTATAAGAGAGGTTTAATGAGACCACTCTGTTTTTCATTTAGCTTGATGCAGCCAAAAAAAAATGAAAAAGCGCCAACTAGTTATTCTACCGTCTTGTCATCCACGATGACTGCGGCCCGGACTTAATGGCTAGAGTGCCGAGTGATACAGAGATAATTTATCTCGGTGTCAGATAGAGGTTTGACTTTAATGAGGATGCTACAGTTAGGGAAGCTCTTTGCTGGCACACAAACAAGTTTAGCCTTCCGTTGGGAGGGCGTGGAACACGCTGTCCCAGTTAAAACTTTTATCAATAGCGATACAAAAAAGAAAATCAGATAACTAGCACACAGACACATATTCTTTGAGATGGGAGCCATTTTTTATCTCCACCTTTGACTGGATCGGCTTCTTGACGCCCCGTGACTCTGGCTTGAGGTATTCCTATTAGTTGATTGGCTGGTTGTCGGTAAACAGATGCCAGGGAGCAGCGATGGGAAGGACTGTCAGCTCACTGGCCAACGAGCCCATGGGATTGTGAAGTAATTGCACTGAGCAGTGAGGTAAAAGCCACCTGCTGATTGGACAGATAATCATTATTAAAAGAGCGCCAGGAATCAGCATGGGGATTGGCTGTCAGCAGACCGGTAGGTCGATCATTCACGGGCAAGTGGGGGAGAACAGAAATGAGGGGCAATCAGGTTATTATTTGTGGGAATAACGGCGCGGATCGGCATGGGGAGAAGCCGCCAGCTGATTGGTCAAGTGATTATTCATAAGCAAATGACAAAGCAGTGCAGGGAGACGACCGAAACAGTGGCCAGGAGGGGGTCGGGTAGGGAGGCAGGCTGCGATCCGTCCCCGTGACCGATGAGTCTTATTAACGCTCACGGAGAGGAAGCGGGGGACCGCGGTGGCACACAGGACGCAGGAGTGCTCATTGGCAATCACAACAGTAATTGTGTCTCTGCTCTGGGTCAGAAGCAGAGCCGGCCTGGTCCAAGATTGACGGCAGCCGTCTGTCGCCGTGCTCCCAGAGCCGGGCGCTTGAGACAGTAATCTATGCTTTTAAAGCATCTGACAGGCATCGCCTTACGAGGACGAGATGTCACCGGGATTTTCCACCCAAAATAGCTGCAACCGGCCAGGTCAATAGATCCAAAATTAAAGAAGCTGCCGGCATTTTTTATTTATATGTTGTATCCAGCCAGATGGACTCGGGATAGCCGTCACTTATCACGGTGCTTGATTACACAGCAAGGAGACATTAAACACGCCCCGCGCGAGTCTCTGAGTCCTGTCTTTCACATTGGAGTCTTCTGGCAATCCTTGTGAATCAGTTTGTCGCTGACTTATGTTATTATTATTTTTCACTTGCGACGCGATTGCCCTTCCCCTTACCCTTGAGTCCATTTGAAATGCCTGTAGCAGTACACCCGGTCGTTAGTTATTTATTAATCTGCCGTTCTTAGGCAGCATTTTTAAATGTTTAAACTAGAACTATGCGAAACAAATAGCCTGTCTCAGATGTCATCAGCGACCCTTGGCGTGAGCTTTTATTCCATCCATCTTCTAATCTCTTATCGCGGTCAGCATTGGAGGCCGGCTGCAGCCTGTCCTATGCAGCATAGGACACAAGGCTAGGTATGCCCTGGGCACATAAGCACACAGCCACACACTGTGGGCATCTCAGAGACACCAATTAACATAATTACTGATATTTACATATCCTTTGGGCTGCAGGAGGAAACCACAGGAAATCTACACAACATGGCGAGAGCATGCAAATTCCAGCACAGAGGCGGGATTCAAACCTACAGCCCCTGAGGTGTGAGTCACTGTGCCACCCACAGTCTGTTACTGCTATGTCATATTTCTGTATAGAACGCCATCTAAATATGGGCAGGAGTGTCAGCTGGCCATTACGCATAAGCTGAAGCTGGTGACGGAAAGGGATTCAGGAGAAACGTAACAAACAAAAAAAAAGCCCTTATTGTATAAACAAAGTACTGTAGCCGTGTCCCTGATTGGACAAGGGTGTGGCGCAGTCTACAGCCATCTCGAGAGGGAGAATCAGGTAATCAAGGGTTTGGTTGTTAATTATCCCCACCTGTTCCTTATTTATTTGGTCCCCAGTGTCCCTGGTGACAAAAACAGCCTTAGTCTCACCTGCGTCTTTCTTGTCTTTCATGAACGAAGCTGAGAGCTCTCGTGTGTATCAGGTCAAAGCATCCACACCCTGTCTCCATCTAACCTTGAAGAGGGAAGACTTTGTAAATAAATCTGTTCGGTGTTGTCACATAGCTGTGTTCCCCACGCAGATGGAGATATTCCCAGAACGTTGCACAAGCTCAGCGCTCAGTATGGGAGCTTTGAAACAATTCACGCCATTTGAAAAGTTACCAAGACCTGGAAAAAACAAAGAATTCAAAAACCAAAAGAGCTGTTTGATAGGTGTCTGTCGTGAGTCTTCCAAGAACCATAAAGGATTATGTAAAGCTGCATATATTTAAGGATGAAATGTGATTTTTATGCCTTCGGTTAGTGAATAACTGCTAAATATCACTAAGAAATTTGTTTAAATTGTTCAGGGTATTTTTAGGGGTGTGTTTTTGCACTGCTGGGCATTGAGCCAAAACACAGACCCAGGCTGGCCTTTGAACTAAAGTCTGTTAACGGAATAAGATGGGAGCCAGTGGGGGGGGGGGGGGGCATTCACAGAACAGGCACCCAGCACGGATGCGAGCCTGACCGCTCGGCAGCATCTGTCACGACAAACGATCTGTGTCAACCAGTGATGTGACACCGGTGTCATCGGCGTCCCCACCTGCGACTGGGCGGAGATTTGCACGCACATCCACAAATTCAATGGCAGACGTTCCGGAAAAACGCAGCCCGCTTGGGTCGCTT
Organism: Paramormyrops kingsleyae; assembly: GCF_048594095.1. NCBI lineage: Eukaryota > Metazoa > Chordata > Actinopteri > Osteoglossiformes > Mormyridae > Paramormyrops > Paramormyrops kingsleyae. Next base: position 3,285,946 of record NC_132815.1, on the reverse strand, counting down.
ATCGCTACTCTTTTGTACTCTGCCAGGCCCACCGTCATAAACACAACAGTATTCATGATGCATTGTTTTCATTCAGGCTCAGCTTATTCTGCCTGAATGATCTTCTCGATAAATTATAGTTTGAAAACAAAGCATTCTTTCTCTCTTTTTTTCCTCCAATGAGAAATCTAAGCTTTGGGATTCTTGCCCTCATCCCCTGCATCACAAACAGGTCCCGCTGGCCGTCATACCTCAGCCCAAGTACCAGAAAAAGGTTGAAAAGGGAACAAGCAGAAAAACAAAGTGGATAAACAACCAGCCAGGTATAGGAACAATACGTGTTTACGGAAAGCCGCACCAAAATTAAAAGTCCACAGTCTCTCGCTGCATCGCCTTTATTACCCTGTGAAACCAAACACAGCCAAGGAGTCTATTTCCAGCTGAGTCCCCGACTTGAGGTTTAATTTGCTTTCAGGACAGTGCGCCTGGGATGCAGTTCAGAGGAGCCCCGGGAGTACGACAGGCCTGAACCTCCCCTCCAAGGCCGGCCGACTCTGCATCTGCCCATACGGCCCCGAATCTGGGCCTGGAGACGCAGGGCGCCCTTTTGGCTGAAGATGGTCATTGTCAGAGCTCCCGTCCGCTGGTTCTTCACAGAACAGACGTGAAGTGCCATATGTTAGAAGAGCGAGGTTCACAGGCTCTTCCTGCAGGGGTTTGCACTGCTGTCTTTTCAGCCAGCTGGCTTTAAGCAGACCCCCTCCCCCCTCCCACCACCACCACCTCCCCAGCGCCCCCCAGTGCTGTGGAATTAGAATGATGTTGTCAGCAGCCATCTGAAAAAGATCAGGGGAAATGCATATATGATCCTGTCTATTAAACACGCATGTCTCACTTCAGATGAATATATATTTTATATTAGTGCATTTTTTTTCACAGCAACCCAGACGTCTGCATTTTGCTGCAAGTGTTGGGGGGTCATGACACAGCTGGTTTGTATTGAAGGACCAAATCGCAGCGTCATAAACATTTGTGAGCTGGGCAGCTAAAGAATTAGCTACCATTGTCTCTGCGCTTCTTCATAAAAGAAGTGTTTGATTCACAGCTAACCTCTCATTTCCAATACTCAAATCATATGTGTATACATGTATATTTATAGTAATTTTCAGTCAAATTGCGCTGCAAAAGCATACAAGCATATTGTAAAGGGGAGAGTTTAAAGCGAACTGCTGGTGACTTGCGTCACTGGGAAGTTCCAAAAAAAAACTGGGCGATTAATGATCACCGATGAAATGGAGACTGATCGCGCTCCTCTACGTGTGGCTCATCTTGATTTCACGCCAAGCTCAAGTCCTGGCGGTGTCCCACGTAGAAAATAATTAACGTCAAGCCGCTCGCATGCGTTTGCTCGCCGCAGAACCGTGAAAAGAAGAGGAGGGGTTCGCGTCGGCCGCTCCACGCGCCAACAGCCAAACATTCCGCGTGAACGGGAACAGAACAGAGTCCCTCCATAAGAAATTCAGATATGCTAATTTGGTATTCATAGGGGCACGCCTCTGTTTAGTTATTCTCACACCGTAATGTGAATTCCTCATCCCTATTGATGTTCCATGGGCTGCCTAGCTTCTGTACCTCACTGCAGTGGATTTGATTTAGTTTAGTCTCTTTAGGGATTCTGTTCCATCCTATGCAAGCTAATATGTTTGCCATGTTTAATGATGCGCAAAATTTTCCTGAGTAGAAGTTTTATCTTTATCAGGTCGTTCTCTTAGCGTGCTGTCAGTTAGCCGAGCAGAATGTAGACTTATGTAGAGATATAGGCTCGCCGACAGTACACACGCAAAACATGCCGACTAGTTAAGCGTTTCTGTGATTCTGAAATAGGTGCATGTTGAGGCGCTGGGATGATGGCAAGATGGTAGCAAATTAGCTTCACTGCGGTGTGTGAAACGCTAGAGCCAGGTCACGTGGGATAGGCAGACTCTCTATCTGCTTAATGGAGGATGTGATGTTTATTGTCCCCGCGTTTGTCATTCTTTCCCTTCCTGAACTGATCCTTTACATCTTTCCTCACATCCTCTCCTTTGATCTACAAAGCAATGTTTGTTTCTGCAGAAAACGCAGAATAAGCAACTCTGTTTATCTGGCGATGTGCAGTTATTGCCTAACTGCTCCAGCAGCGAGGATCATTCCTCAGGCATGCATGGAAGCCATCATTCGTCCTCCCAAGGTTTGACCTTTCATCTCGTTCTGGAAAGAAAGCTCTGAATAGGCATGAACACCCAGTCTCTGAGGATCTCCGTCGCAGCAGAGAAGAGCCGAAGGATGCTCAGGCCAGGAGCTCTGCACAGTTGCTTTGTGTAAAACTGTCTCGCAAAAAGTAGACATAAACTCTCTGCTCTCTGATATAAAACAGTTTAAATGCAAGGAGGCAGCAGACTCGAAATGGAGACCAGGAACGACAGCACTCCCCTAAACAGTCCTTTAGCAATGGAAAGAAAGAATAAATACCCCTCCTGATTTTGGCATGCAAATGGAGCTATTCTTCTGTGTACACGTGTACGTATGCGGTACACATGTGGTCAATTCCATAGCTAAACGCCGCTAGTGCCGCAGCTATCGGTTACACGTCTGCGGCCACGACCTTCGGAGCTTGAAGGACGTGGCTGAAAGCTCATCTGGAGGAAATGGGCTGGAGGTCTGCGTGATGAAGTGCGGGTGAGAGTCCACAGCTCTCCCCCATCGGCCATGGCTGCCCTCCCGTCCACCAGGGGGCAGCCAAGCTGTCACACACATGTGTTAAATACATACGAGCCGCGTCGTCCATCTGCTCTCCGCCACAGCTGGAAGTCCTGAAGAATGCCTCGCGGAGGTTCGAAGTTCTCCCCCAGGGAGTCAGCACGAAGCTCACACAATTAATACTCCAATTAATTAAATTAATACTTATAAAAACATGGTTTGCAGTTGTTTTTAGGACATAAAGACGCATTTGATTTGTTATCAATTTATGCAAATTTATCAAATACATATTTTATTTATGAATGAATCACTGGAGGCCTCTGTTCTGTATTGTTTCTTGTTTTCTCCTTATTCAGCATTTTTCCCCTTTGTTCCGGAAAAAAAAAAATATTAATGACTGAACTAATCTATTCAGCATTGTGACTAATAGACTCGTAGCAAAGGCTTTCGTTTGAGCCTCATCGCTAATATTTCGGCTGCTTCCTGCAGCCTTCGGAAAACACAAACGACTGAAGCAGGGTTTTCTGTTCCCCTTCCTGACTCACTCCGCCACCTGGCCTTGTTGGGGGAATCAGCCACTGATGAAACGATAAGAAAAATGTAATCCAGCTACACTGTCAAATATCCCTCTAACAAGACTCACAGACAGAGCTGACGTTCAGATAAAGAATTCAGAATCTGTAGTTTACTATATAGACAAGTGTGTGTTATCTGGAGTCTGAAATCACATGGAAGAGACAAAACAGGATGGGCCCATCTTGCCATGTGCAGTTATGGAACAACTTTCCTTTTGTTTGGAGATCTGGCTATGAAATCAGAAAGGAAACATAGACTTTGGGTTTCTGTGGACTTTATCAGTCTTTATCTTAGTTTATTCAGCCTTCAGAAAAAGGAGAAAAACAGGAGGAGACTGCTATGTAAAATGTAACTCACTGCTGGGAGTGTGAGTGACCAAGTGCCTGGTTGGTTGATTGGTTGGCTACTTGCTTGCTTCCTTGCTTGGGTAGTTGATTGATAAGTTGGTTAGTTGATTAATTAGTTGGTTGCTTAGCTGCTTGGTTAGTTGGTTGATTGGTTGGTTGCATGGCTGGTTGGTTAGTTGGTCGGTTGCTCGATTAGTTACTTGCTTGAAATAAAGTGAAGTCCCATTCTGCATCTTGGTGAGTTCCTGCTGGCTCTGAGGATGATGAACAATGACAGGAAGCCTAAACGAAAAGCAGACAACTCAGGGCGCATGACACAAACATCTCAATGTCAAGTGGACGGCAGCTGGGGATTCTGGCTGATGGTATCTCCACTGACGGCTCTGTGGCAGGGCCTGGCTTGTTTACCTCATCACGTCAGCAGCAACACGGCTGAGGACCTCCCCGGGAGCCCGGCCCTGCGCTGCCAGCAGCAGGTGAAAAAGCCAGCGCACTTCCATTAATTCTCACGGCGGGCCCATCTGCAGCCTGGACAGAGAGTGTCCTTGGTTTGGACACACCGTAGCGGGGGACGAGAGGGCACGGCCCACAGCTGGGATGTGACGCTCTACCGTGCGCACAGAGCCTGACCGCACTTAGGGTGCCGTGATCGCTGGGGGGGGCCCTGGGGAGGTCTCACAGTCCAATTAGTCAGCTGTGCTACTTCCAGACTGTACCAGGCAGACAGGCAGGATTAAGATTTTATTACCTTTGGAAGAGCAGGAACGCGGCAGTTGAAAATCCATTGTTTAATTTTTTTGGTGGGAAGTTTGTTGAGAAAAATATAAATAAATAAAACATTAAAAAATAAGAATATATATTCTGTACCAGTGGCCATCTTTCGCCTTGCAGGTAACGGCTGATATAATGATAAGAAATCCGAAACACGTGCCGTCTCTTTTTGGGAAGCCGGCCAGTAACGAGATCAGGATGTCTCTCTTGTCGTTTGACAGCCAAGAGCTATAAAAATAATTTCATAAAACCAGATTATCACACTATCTGTGACACTTCAGGTGAGAATAATAGGGATGCAAAAAAAATCCCTTGGCTGGCAACTGCCTTGAATTTGTAATAATAGAGTCTGTCAGGAAAAAAATACATTTGATTGCAAGTTGATCTCCAAAACAGGTTGTTGGAATAAAGAAGGCTTTCTTAAATTTTTATGTCCCTCAAAGGAGACAAGTTCTGGTGTATTTTTAAAATTCATTCTTGGCCTGTTTTTGCTTTGTTTTTTACTGAAAATGCATCCCTTACTCATTCACGGTTTCTCTGCTCTCAAGTTTATGCTGGAGAAACATTTCTGCCATAAATATGCGTTTACCCTGTTTACTTGCTCAAAAATATTGTTTTTATGTTAGCAGTTTATCATGCCATTTCAGATAAGGTTTTAGACGCATTTGTCGACACAATTATCAATTTTTATGCTGAAGGTAGAGCAATGTCAACAGCATCAATAAAACTTACAGTAGATGCAATTACAGGGGAATTATTTAAAGGCAGGTGGCTCTCAGAAATAAATAATACAGGAGGCTTCTACAGCAGAAAGGCACTGCAGTTCAGCGGAGAGTCGGAGTGCGAGCATTAATACTCGCTGTTCATCAGTGCCAGCTTAGGATGCAGCTCAATCCATTAAAATAATTAGCGTAATTCAATAAAAAGCACAGCAAGCCAAGTCTGATTTTTGTATCTAGCCGGTCGATGAGTAAGAGATGTTCCAGATGGTCAATGTTCTAAATTTTGCTTCAAAGTCACCCCAAAACAGCGCACAACTGCAGCATAGCAGGAGAAGATGTAACAAGAGGGGGCAGAGTGTGCGATTGATCCACAGAGTTTGGGATGACAACCACGGAGGAGCACCAGTCAGAGCCAATGAAAAGAGTTTGGGAGCCCACGCTAAGCTTGCTGGCACTCACTCTGCCTTCAGGGGGCGCCCAGGAGCAAGCAAGCCACGCATATCGCTTTTGTGGCTTCTCCTTGGGCTCAGCCTGCGGGGACCACACCGACAGGGAGTGTTTATTTTGGTTCCTGCGGTTTTGGTTTGCACCCCCCTCGCCCGCTTCCAGGATGGTGTGGATCAGCCTGCCGTGACCCCTCTCTACCTCAACCCTGAGATTTTTTTTTAACCTCTTTGATGACACTCTCCCCAGCGTGAGTGTGTAGAAAAGGTCGCGCACCTCCTGATGCCCCGCAGGTGAGATGCGGTACTGCACTCACATGGGTAATTGAACTCGATCTCTTCCTCTTCTGAAATGCATGAATATGGATGAAGTCATATCTTTAATCCACCATTACTTTTCTAAATGAGTGGATGACATTTCATTTTTTAAAAATATGCCGCTTTGTATGTGACTACAGTCAGAATCTAGCGAGGACAGTAACCAGACCCCATTATCGCAGCTTTATTTTACAGCATCTTTATATACATCATACCCTGAGAAAGGGCCAATCATCAGTCAGCTGGGGTATAAACCAGTGTTTCCCAATCTGGTACTCAGGGACCCGCAGACAGTCCACGTTTTTTGCAAAAATGTGGACTGTCTAGTAGGGATCTGGGATAGAGCAAAAATGTCTGGCACCGTCTGGCAGGGAGCTGGGAGGGAGCAAAAATGTGGATGGTCTGGCAGGAAGCAAAAATGTGGACTGTCTAGTAGGGATCTGGGATAGAGCAAAAATGTGGACCGTCTGGCAGGGAGCTGGGAGGGAGCAAAAATGTGGATGGTCTGGCAGGAAGCAAAAATGTGGACTGTCTGGCAGGGAGCTTGGAGAGAGCAAAAATGTGGACGGTCTGGCAGGGAGCTTGGAGAGAGCAAAAATGTGGACGGTCTGGCAGGGAGCAAAAATGTGGACGGTCTGGCAGGGAGCAAAAATGTGGACGGTCTGGCAGGGAGCTTGGAGAGAGCAAAAATGTGGACTGTCTGTGGCTCCCCGAGGACCGGGTTGGGAAACACTGGCATAAAGCACCTTGCCACCGACATTACCACTTTAATAACTCCCCTGCGCTAAAGTGCCCTTCTTTCCCTCTGAAGCCAATCCTTATATTTCTGCTGTTCGGCGAGTCTGTGTGACAGGGCCATGTCACCTGGAGGGTGTCTAACAAGGTCGTTATGTCCCCCCCCCCTTGTAGCTTTTAAGGTCCACTATGCAAGTGGGAGTCTCTGTACCATTCAGAAGCCGCATTAGTGAAATTACCGTCGTTCTATCACACGTCGGCTTTAACGCGGCACATGGCAATCATTAGTGCCCCCCACCCCCGTAATCACAGCCACCGTGCTCCCCCACCCTCCCATATCCGTCCTGAGCCTGGAGTCCCGCCCGACACGGTGTCACCGCTCTCCAAGTGTGTTAACGTGCAATTCACCGGCAGCAGAGGCAGTTCGTAATTGAACAGCTCTGCTCTCCAACTCTATTTTATTCAAACTGAAATAAGGCGCCACTCCTGGGACGCCTTTGAAAGCGCAGGCCACTTTGGGGCCCCCGCTGTGTCTGGGGCGTCATGTGACCGCGGGGGAGGGCAGCGTGAGCGGCAGGAGCTGGCTTTCCACCGGCGCAGGCGGCTTCCAGCGAATTAACAACACATGCACGACGCCGCCAACATATAAAAGGCCCATAAATAAACACACCATTATATAACAAGATTCAAATTGAATGTTTTATATTTCTATAAAAATGTTCTCCTTGGAAAAATGGAACATGAAATTCCATATGCAGGATTTTAGCAGCAGGACCTCTCAGTTTTCTCAGACGCTTTTTCTTGCCTAAAACGAGAATCTGATCTCCATTTCCCGTTTGTTATTTTCTCGTTATTTCTTGCTGCCTTGCCCGTGCCTGCTGCCAGCCCGGCCCTAAGACGACGCCCATTTAAAGGGCCCCCGCACTGCACAATTCTGCTCCGCGAGGACCCCCTCCTCTACCCGGCATCACCCTGGTTCCTGTTCCGAGGGCCTCAGAAATAGGCGGCTGGTTTAAGTGCCTTTCTCATTCTCATAGGAGGTCTGATACAGTTTTATCCTGACAAAACATTTGTCCTTCCTCTTTCTGCCTCCGTCGATCTGGCAGGCTTTGCCGGGGCTTTCCAGCTACCCAGGAAAAGGTCGCAGAATACAAATGTGCCACAACACCTCGCCGGCGATCGAAGTCCGCAGGCTTTGGCAGCAGTTTTATATTGTTTTCCAGATTTAATGAAGTGTTACCCCTCTGCCCTGCCGAATAAAATAATAAAACCTCTTACCATCTACCTGATAGTCCTAACAACACTGTGTTTACTGCTATGAGCATATAAATGTTAAATCATTATGTTTCCTTGGGGGATGAAAAGGCATTCTTCAGGAAGGCTTACAGTGTTTACCCATTTGGTAAAATGCATTTATGAATGCACTTCAAGCGCACACAGATCTCACTCATAAGTCGACAGTCGTATTGCGCTTGCTGATTTGCCCATCCAGGATTTTATCTCTCCAGTTTTTTTTTCTCTGAGGGCTTTCACTGAGGACCTTCTCAAGCTCTTCAGGGTATCCCCACATCAAATCCTGCTCTTTATCTGAATCGTAACGGGGCCCATAACTGATGGATCGTGGCTGTTCAGACTTGCTGTGTGTCCCCCTGGGCTCAGCTCCCACAACGTCATCGTCAAGGTCTGCCATCCTGCCAGGGCTCTCCGTAACTTTTCCAGCAATCATAACAGCCATCGGAATGGCAGGCGCTGACCCCTCCCACCAAAAGTACGTAGACTCTAAGCTCAAAGCCTGCAAGCCACATGCAGCCAGGAAAGAATCACAGCAGCGTAAATCTGGACCCGTCGCCTGCCTGCACACGCAGGCGTGTCCACGTCTGTGTCACATAGTCACGCCAGAGCACCCCGGAGGTACGAAAAAAATCTGTGGCCCAGGGCACACATGAATCCGTAACACAAGCGAGGGCGTAAAACTGCCATAAGGGCTTTGTTTGATCAAACCATAATCCCGAAACTCTGCATTACCAAATTCAGGCTGCGTTCCTTATTTTGTTAGTCAGCTAACAGTTTAAGACAACGTAATGCTAACGTTGAACAGGAAAAGGAGACGCTTGTCTGGCTCGGATTTTCAGTATGTATTAAAAAATTCAGCGCGGCACCAGGTAATGAAGACTGTAGAGAACAAAGACGCGGTTAGGTGAGTTACCGCGGGGAGCAGCACGGCAAACGGTTTGTTGGCTTCAGCAACCAGCTAATTGCGCTAGAATTTGTGACGTAGGCTGGTTATCGCACATGAGCTGTAGGACATAAACCCTCGAAGCTAAATGCGGAGCCGACATTGTTGTCGACTCAGTTCTGAAATAGGCTTCTCAGCAGAAACAGTAATGAGGAAATATTTAGCGAATAGCAGGCGAAAATGCACATGCTCTGAGGCGAGCACTCTAAATAATCTATACGTAAGGTCAGGCCCCGTAACGGCATCTGTGGGTCTGGAGTGAATCAGCGGCATCGACGCTTGGACAGAAAGGAGGAGGCCTTCACGTTTGCCTGATTAAAAAACTAAAAAAACATGCTTGCTCCTGTCACTGCATTATGTGAGACTGTGAGGCATGGTGAAGCACCATCTACCCAAATTATTTACCCATTTCTGTATTTATTACCCAGTGCGGCCAGGCTGATCCTTCTACCCACTGCCCATAATCCCTCCTCCAATATCGCAGTACAGCTGTGCACAGTACCAGCTCTGAAGTGAATGCAGCAATTAGCACGGTGGCATAACATCCATTTTGTCAGCCCTGACAAATTACTTAATGGGATGTGGTCTGGTTGACAATCCAGGCATTTACACTCTCTTTCCTGGGTGCGTCTGCTGCATGACCTCCGACATGGAAGACGGGTGATTCCATCAAAACAACAACAGAGGAGGACAGGAGCCGCAAGGGCCCCTGTTTCCCCCTTTGTGATTTATTCATTTTAATCTATGCATGTACAAATTTTGTTCATCTTGCGCCACCCATCGGGCCGTCGTGGTACTGCACGCGAAATGCGTGGTTCCCGCGAAATGGCACGCCGCAGAGCACTCGACAGTTTCAGTCGATTCAACTTTTCGTTTGTGCCCTTGGAATTTATGATTTTCGGCAGTAGACGGATTTTTTTTATATCTTAAAATGAAAAAAGTAATAAACCCAAAAGCGTTGTGACCAACTACAGTTCACCTGCATTTGTTGTTTTTATACCTCCTGTTCAGTTTCTTTTCGACTGCAACCAAATTTCAGGGCAACTGACAGAGGAAGCCGGATTTATTTGTTTGTTTATGTGGGGAAAATAATTTAACTTAATTGTACCGACATTCATTTTATCCAGCTGATTTTATGTTCTCACCGGCTCTCAGAGACGGCTGTCTTTATCATCTATCAGAGGGCTACGTGACCCCCGTCCCTGAGCACCAGAGGTTGGCAGCTTTTAAAGAAAACGTTTCATTAGCCCCTGATTAACACCTGCGACACTAGGGGACTAGGCTTCCTATCAAAATAAATACTTTATCTTATTAATCAATTAATCAGCGAGGCTGACTGCAGACTGACCGCGGCAGAGCGCCCACGACTCTGCGCCCCCCCGCCCCCAGCCCGTACTCCTGTCAGCCCGGCTATTTGTCAGAGCGGGGAAGCGGAGCGCGGCTCGCCACGGGCGTGCGCCAGCCGGCTCGCCATCCAGCCGGGGCGTCCCCGGGGTCCGCTCCCTCTGCGGAATGATGCCGGGGCACAGAGGGCTGCGCGGCGCGGCGCCCCCTACGCCTGCGGCACCCCAAGGCTCGGCGCCTCCATGAAGGTTAGCAGGCAGGAAAACGGGCTCTTAGCGTCCAAGGTCAATGCTTCAAATGCTTATTTACCTGCTTACCCGGGACGGTGCGCCATGCAGGGGGGTGTCTGGTGGCGGGCTTGGGCGCGTGACAGTAGCGCGCGATTCAAGTAAGGAAATAACCGTAACTATTTAAAACGCGCGACTAGCCGCAATATAATAAAACTAGCGCTATTACTGTGGGACAGCCCAGTGTACACAAAAAGTGATTCTTTCTATTAAAATAGGGCTATTATATGTGGAGAACCGTGTTCCATTTTTCCAGTGGCACCATTTTATATGAATATGGAATACTGATTTTATTATTTAATTTATGTCTTGCAAAACACCGAGGATAAGACAAAAGCTTTCAACCCGGCATAAATAAAAAGAAGAAAATGTTTTTTTAAAGGCGGTCCGGTAGAATATGAGGCTGTACTTTGCAGCGGTGATTGTCGTTTTCTGGTGGGCAGCGGCATCAGGGAACCCTTTTTTATTTCACATATTCAAAAATAATGAAGAAGATTCAGTAAATTTCAACCTTGCGGGTGCTGGTACTGAAATCTCAGCTCCCAGGAAAATGTCCATCAACAGAAATTTAAATTGTACTTCTGCTCCGTGCAATTTTTTGGCATGCAACAAAACTGACGGTACTTGGTCGTCCTCGGCGCAGTTACACCCCGTCCCGCCTGTCCATTTCCCCATTCGGCGTTTTTGCGGTCGTCACCCACTAATCGCCTTTCTACAAGCGGCTGAGATTTCCCGCGGTAACATACCCACCGCAGGGCCCAAGACAGTTTCCTTGGACACTGATAAAGATGTCGAATCCACCTGAGTAAAAGAAAAATGAGACCATCTAATTACCATAAAAAAGTGATGGAAAAACAGTCTTCTTTCCCTGTTTGAGAACATTAAACTCGGTATTTTATAAAATGACGTATTGTAGGCGTGTGAGCGTACCGCTCAGTACATCGAGATGGATGTCTTTCTAACTTAAACTAAGGAGCTGCAAACCAGGCCTGCTTAGGTGGCATGGATCTCCAGTCACAAGGTTTTTTTTTTTTTCTTTTTGGAAATAACAAGAAATGCCCTGAGAGAAAGATCCCAGCCATGCCAGGTGTAATCGTTGCCTCTGCCTCTTGATCTGTCAGTCACTCGGTGGATGTCTTTACCTGGCCCGGTGAATAAGCTGTCACGGTCCTTCAACCGTCCTGTTATATTTCAATTCGATGCACAAACAATAAGTGTGAGTTCATTTCACTGCTCACTACGACACGCTGTAGTCACTGGGTCTATTTTTATCAATTGTTGCTACCAGACCGGAATCAAATGTAAAAAACCATTTCGGTGAATTCTGAAGTTGTCTTCATTTCCTGTTTGCTAGTAGTCTGCCCACTGGGAGAGGAGAAAATTTTCGAGTCTGGAGGACTCTCTGGGTTTCTGTCAGGGACAGTTGAATGCAAATTTGGAACACGGATAAAGCGACAAACTACAGGCAGGGCACTGAACCGAACAGTGCAGTAAGGAACCACTGGATGGACGATTTCTCTGCACAGCAGCCAACGTCAGGGATTTCTTTAAATGCACGCAAGAACACTATAACTGAATAAGAGACTAAAAGAGGTGAACGGAAAAACAGAAGAGAATGAGGACAAAGGGTGTGTAATCACGCTGTGTTGTTTGTGTCCTTAAAAGGAATATATTCTTAATTTTCCTTTGAAACACATCTGTCCATGTGGAGAGTTTCAAAAGTCCTATTGATCTGAATAAGCTTATAGACGAAGCGTTCATAGACCTGTAATTCCACTGGCTTTCAGGAAGCGGGCTGACTTGTTGCCTTCAGGAATGCCGAGGAAGACATCTCAACTACACAATGACAGTTCTTTGAAACCATTTCCCAGCAGGACTGTGTTTGTGTGGAGAACGGACTTTTTTTTTTCCCCTCTGAATGCCCGCACATTCAAATAGTGTTACCGGTAAGACAAGGACCACGTCAGTTTCCATAAAATTCATGATTATTTTGCAGTAACATACATTCATCAGTTTTCTGTAAAGGCATTCAATTTAGACTTGCAGTTATTGGGTCCTTGACCCCAGAAGGTGCTCTATACCTCCAGTTCAAGAAGATTCTGAAATTTTCTTGCAATTAAAATAGAAGCCATGAAAAATATAAAACAAGACCTTTGGGAGTAGACAGTAACTCACACAGAAAGTCTTCTAACAGAGATATGTCTCACATCTTTATCTCGGTAAGTCTTTGTTTTTGTTGGTCATTCAGGTTTTTTTTCCCAAAAATAATGCAGACCAGGTGCATGTCTCTATATGTTTTTGGAATGCTTGGAATGTTCAGGAAGCAATAACTCATTTTAATGGGCACTAGAAATGACTTTGGGGCAGCTTTTAAATGCATTTCGTTGATGGGGGGGGGAGCGACCGCTTGCTGTGGAGCGTCAAGCACCCTCCTGAACTTCAGCATCACACCATGCATACAAGGAATCTTCCAAACAACGGAGGTTCCCTGCTCCTATCTCTTCTACAGATGAGGGGGGGCAGCCATCCCAGTATCATGAAAAGTAATTTTTTGTTTCCCATAGATCATTTCAAGTGTTTGGCTGGCGCAACAGGACCTGGGACCGATCCAGTCCACAAATCTGTGGCACTCCCTCTGGTGGTTGTCATTAATTTGTCCCATGTCAGTGATGTCACAAGGCCCCTGGCCATTGCTCTTCAGAGCAAGTCGATAGTTAGCTGGAAAAACTGAGTAATCCAGGCCCTCACTGCCCATGACTACCAAATGGGTTACTCATGCCAATGAATCTCTTCAAGTGACTCTATGAGCATCAGGCCCCTGGCTCAGACGGACCTCAAACCGGAGATTTCCACACTGGACAGTCTGGGGCTTCAGCAGGTATTTTGGTTTCCTTGTATGCTCGGTGCTGCAGACCCGAATCCTGCCACAGCTCTGGACGTCCTCCCCCGTGTTCTCGGGGCTTCCCCTGGGTCCCCCAGCATGAGCATCAGACACAGCGGCGAGTCCAGGCTCCCCTTGGTGCGGATGTGTATGACTGCCTCGCAATGGCCCAGCATATTTTCCAGCGTACCCAGCCTCCTCCTCCACGCTTCCCGGGAAAGGAAAGGCAGTTACCGAAAATGAATGGAAGTTTCCATGCCGCAGATGGTGGTCGGAAAACCATGTGGTTATTTTTACCCGGAATATGTGTTTTTTTTTTTGTTGGCATTATTCAAAGGGTAGTTATTCTTCTTAAAGATGTCCTCAGGATCTCGGAACTGCGAGCTTTCACAAAGTATTGATTTCAGGTTCACGTTTCAGGCCTTCATCTGATAGGTTAATTCAAGTGGCAGTTCCGTCGCTGCCGATAACTAGGTGCAGGTGGTCCAGTCGCATGGCACGAATCAGAAACAAAGACGCCGTTTTCGACGGCGGGGTCACACGGATCTCGCCACCTGGTGAGAGACATCAAAAACTGGCTGCAGCTGGGCCTCACGCTGTGCATGCCCCTGCCCCCCCCTCCCCCCATCACACGGGGCAGACAGACACCTTCTCACATGCTTAGCTGCCTTGTCGCCTTGGTGCACTGCAGAGTTTAATGCTGCAGCCCAGCATCACTGTCGCCAGGGGAGGGGTGGAGTGGATGGTGGGGGGGTGGGGGGGGGGAGTCTATTATTCAGACTCCTCACTGGTAAACAAATAAGTTCTTGTCAAGAGGCAGGGTGAGGACAACACATGGGCGTGGGGCACTTTAAGAGCAGAAGGCATTAATGCGGCTCAGTTCTTGCCTGGTGAATAATGCAGCTGCGGTCGCAGGGGGAGAAATGTGCAGTGTGTGAGCACCGCTTCGGAGGTGGGTGGGGAGCTGCGCTACTGCAGGTGCTGCGGTCCAACAAAAGAGAAGGAGTGACGAAGGCCAGGCTACCCACTCCACCGAGGGCCCCTCACACGTCCCGCACGGACACGGTGCAAGCCCTATTCCGGCATCCACTAAGAAATCCACTGCGGGCGTAACCTGTGGCGATTCAGCCCAGCATGCTGTTCCGAAAAAGTCATGGGTCGAAGTGGACGGAGAGACTCAACCTGTATCTTGGTGCAAAGGTGCTTCACTGTGTAGCCATAGGTTTTCACTGTATGGGCAAGGAGTGTCTGTTATTTTTGCAGAAAATGTGTCACTGGCTCATGATTGTTAGAGCAGATGAACATTAGTCATATTCTGGCTATTCGGCTAGTAGGTTTTCCTGGATAGAAGAATGTAGAATCAGATACATACAGCACAAGTACAAGGAATTTGTTTTGGTGTAATTGGGCACATTAAAGAAAAATAAAGTCAATTACAAAAATAACATCATAGAGGGCATTAAAACAGAGGAATAACCAACCAGCAACATAGGGAATATACAAGTAACCAAGTAAGTAAGCAAGTAAACAGATCAAGACATTTGGATAAGCAATGGGTCAAACTGCACCGAGAGTCTGGTGCAGAAGAGTAATTCATTGCACCCAGACAAAGACAGATTCTTCAGTCAGAAGTAACAACAATAAAAGAGTGCGACTTTATGACATTTTGAGCATTCCCACGACCCTGTAGTGGGGGGTGTCTGGAAGATGGATGGGGTGCGAGTCTCCCCACATTTTCTTTAATGTTTTCTCGATGCGGTTTTTATTGGTGCTACATTAGCCCACATGCTTTCCCTGCCTGCCAGGCACTGCTACGGCCCTCCATGTCGGTGAGTGTGTCACTGGCTCCCTGCTCTGCCATGGCCACCTGTACTACAGCCGCCACAAGATGGATGATTATAGATTACTCTGCAGCTAAGGGAAAAAATGCTTTTGTTTGCCAGATGTAGTCAGGATTCAGATTAAAAAGCACCAGTTCATTGGAACAGATATTGCTCTAGTGGGCATAAACAGATTAATATCACCATAATTTATTGAATATATAATTCTACTGGGGTGGCACGGTGGTTATCATTGGACCTGGGTTTGAGACTGGGCCATAGCTTTGTGTGTGGAGTTTGCAGGTTCTCCTGTGTCATCGTGGCGGTTCCTCCAGATTCTCTGGTTTTCCCCCACAGTCCAAAACATGCTGAGGCTAATTGGAGTTACCAAATTGCCCGTAGGTATGCATGTGTGATTGAATGGTGTGTGAGTGACTGGTGTGTGAGTGTGCCCTGTGATGGGTTGGTGCCCCATCCTGGGTTGTTCCCTGCCTTGTGCCCTGTGATGGGTTGGCGCCCCATCCTGGGTTGTTCCCTGCCTTGTGCCCTGTGATGGGTTGGCGCCCCATCCTGGGTTGTTCCCTGCCTTGTGCCCTGTGATGGGTTGGCGCCCCATCCTGGGTTGTTCCCTGCCTTGTGCCCTGTGATGGGTTGGCGCCCCATCCTGGGTTGTTCCCTGCCTTGTGCCCTGTGATGGGTTGGCGCCCCATCCTGGGTTGTTCCCTGCCTTGTGCCCTGTGATGGGTTGGCGCCCCATCCTGGGTTGTTCCCTGCCTTGTGCCCTGTGATGGGATGGCGCCCCATCCTGGGTTGTTCCCTGCCTTGTGCCCTGTGATGGGTTGGCGCCCCATCCTGGGTTGTTCCCTGCCTTGTGCCCTGTGATGGGTTGGTGCCCTACCCTGGGTTGTTCCCTGCCTTGTGCCCTGTGATGGGTTGGCGCCCCATCCTGGGTTGTTCCCTGCCTTGTGCCCTGTGATGGGTTGGCGCCCCATCCTGGGTTGTTCCCTGCCTTGCGCCCTGTGATGGATTGGCGCCCCATCCTGGGTTGTTCCCCGCCTTGTGCCCTGTGATGGGTTGGCGCCCCATCCTGGGTTGTTCCCTGCCTTTTGCCCTGTGATGGGTTGGCGCCCCATCCTGGGTTGTTCCCTGCCTTGTGCCCTGTGATGGGATGGTGCCCCATCCTGGGTTGTTCCCTGCCTTGTGCCCATAGGCTCCGGACCCCCTGCGACCCTAAATAGGATAAGTGGTTACAGAAACTGGATGGATAATTTCTCCTCCTGGTCCATACAGCGTTTGCCAATCATCTTACCTGTGGAAGTACATTATTGACACTTTTCTTTTCTTCAGTACTTCTGTTAGTAACCCAAGTATGACGTTATTTTGTTTTACAGCGTACAGGCTATAATGGGATTGTACTGATCACTCCACTGAGATGTGAAACGCATGTGATGTTATATTGACAGAATCTTCTTCTGTATTCTGCTCCCAAACACATATAACCTTCTGGAAATTCTATATCTTTTTCTCTTAAACTGAGGCTTTAATAACGCCTCTTCTTGAGACTCACCGGCGTAAGGTTTGCGTGTTACCTGTGTTGTCAAAAATGCAGATGAGGAGAGGGGAGACTCATCATGCAGGGGCGGCGTGGCGAGGCTGGCCGACCGGAGACATTTACACCCCTGCAGAGCTGCTCTGACTGAGAATGAAGCACCTGCCACTTTGGTGCCAACTCTGACAGCTCACCTTGATTTCTTTTCATTTCTTGTTTTGAACAAGTGCAGGACTGTGCTTTGTGGGGGGAATGTATAAAGCATATTTAAATGATTTCATTCATTTTAAATAGGCTCCATTTGCACAAAAACATTTCAGCCCCGTGTTTGTTTTTTTATGAAAACTGGAAAAAAAAGTTTCTTTTTAAATAAAGCGCACAATCATTCCTGGTTAAATTGTCCAGGCCGCTGTTCAATATGCTCGCTTTAACGTGAGATCTTTAAAAGTTATTATCTTGCACATGAATCATTAATGGGCGAGGTGTTCACAATTGTATTTGGCACCTGACAGTTTGCCAGCATCCCAGACAGTGTGTTCCCCTATCTCTGTCCTATGCTGCCTAGGATGGGACCCTAAACAGTCAGAAGATGGATGGATGGATTCCCTTGACAGTTTTTTCTGTTCCCTCCTGCTTCTCTGCACTGGAACACTGTAGACTTTCAGCTGTGTGTAACATGGCAGTGAAAGAATTGCAGATTAAAGGAAGCAGACTCCGCCAATGTCCTATAGGAAGAGAGAGGTGGAGCGGAGCGTGAGAGCTGTACAGTCGTTACGGCTGCTTGCTCATTGATCGCCGCCCTGTTGGCCCTGCCCAGGCTCCGGCTGTGTGATCTGGCACAAACCCAGGTCGGCTTTTAGCTGAACCCCATATCACCCCCTGTGCCTGCTGCTCCTCTTTAGCTCTTTGAAAGTTTGCCTTTTTATGCCGCTTTATATATATCTCTGAAACAATTCATGTGAAGAACCTCACTTGAAGGTATAACTTCATTTTATAAATGCATGCCATGTGACCTGCACCTCACACAAACCGCTGTAGGGACAAAACGTTCAGCTACAGCGATATTACAGGCTAACGGGGCTCAGTCTTTGCGTTATTAACATTCAATTGATAGGAGTTAATATGAGAAGTGCCCTCATTCCAGCCAGGTCCTTGCCAAGCCTGTGGCCTGTGTTTAAGGTTCCATCCGCGGCGTTGTTAGCTTCTGATTGGCAATCAACGTGCACTTGAGGGATATAATTGCTGAACAGGTCCTCCAGAGCAGATGGCTGAATGTTGTTCATTTGTACGCAGCTGTTAAGTCCTGTAGCGTGAACTTTCTTTCGCCAGCTGTGGCGATGAATACGTGTCGCCTTATGTTTAACAGGAAAAAGGAAACCTTTGGTATTCTCCCTGGGTGGCGGCCTGTCTGCTTTTCTCCCTGGCCGGCGGCCTGCCTGCTTTTCTCCCTGGGCGGCGGCCTGTCTGCTTTTCTCCCTGGCCGGCGGCCTGCCTGCTTTTCTCCCTGGGCGGCGGCCTGTCTGCTTTTCTCCCTGGCCGCCGGCCTGCCTGCTTTTCTCCCTTGCCGGCAGCTTGCCTGCTTTTCTCCCTGGTCAGCGGCCAGCTTGCTTTTCTCTCTGGGCGGTGGCCTGCCTGCTTTTCTCCCTGGCCTGCGGCCTGCTTGCTTATCTCTCTGGGCGGTGGCCTGCCTGTTTTTCTCCCTGGGCGGCGGCCTGCTTGCTTTTCTCTCTGGGCGGCGGCCTGCCTGCTTTTCTCCCTGGCCAGCAGCCTGCCTGCTTTTTTCCCTGGCCGGCGGCCTGCTTGCTTATTTCTCTGGGCGGTGGCCTGCCTGCTTTTCTCCCTGGGCGGCGGCTTGCCTGCTTTTTCCTCAGCTGTTGAGAGTGTGACCTGGATGACCTTGACCTGCCACATAACTGTCAGTCCTACATTGAGATGCTCTACCTCCACCACTGCGGCACATGACCATAACTCTCAAACGATTCAGCTCCACCCTATCTGGAAAGGCACAGGAAATGCCTATGCCATGAAAATGGCACTTTGAGCTTCTTCTCCTCCTCATCCTTCGTTTCCTCCCCTACCTCCTTCTCCTCGTCATCCTTCGTTTCCTCCTCTACCTCCTTCTCCTCCTCTACCTCCACTTCTGTCTCCTTCTTCACCTCCTCCTTCTCCTGCTCCTTCTTCTCCTCCCGGCTCTGCACCCTCCCCCCATCCCCCCCCCCCGGTCCCACACTGCTGCACACATCATCAGCCCCACATCATAAATATAGCCACCTACAGCTGTGTCACTGCATTAGTCTGGATGCATCACTGGAGAAATATCCCGGTGACAGCGACTCTGAGTCTCTCCATCCTGCCTTTAAGGGGAGATGGGAGCCCCTTTTCATAACACCGTGGCATAGTCTTCTCCCCCATCCCCCACCCCGACTCTGCGACCTGCCGCCAGGGCCCACCCGGTGAAACGCCACTAAAGTCACTGAAGTAACATAACAAACTGCACGGCATTTTCTGATTTAATACCGGAGGCTAAGGCACGCCGCCCAAAGCACCTCCCCAACAGGCTCCCGCTTTTCAGTTACGCTGAAATATGAAATGTCCTGATGTCAACATTTTTTTTTTCGTCTTCTCTCCCGCTGTAATAACACAAAAACTCATCTCACTGTTTTCTTTCGATGAAATATTAATGCCTGAATAATCGATGGAATTTATGTGATGTATTATTTACTCGACACGCATTGTCTGCGTGGAGCCACACGATCCTGTACAGTCAGGGTTTTATGAAACTCACTTGCCTGCCAACGAAATTAATCTCGGAAGCGACGTCGTATTGTTTCCCCCTGCCTCTCCCGGTCTTACATCTGTTTTTATCCCGACACATTTTGTGGATCGCATTCGGGCTCGATCCATACATCAAGGAACGGCAGAACCGGGGTGGGTCCCGGCAGACCTGGGGTCAGTCCCGGGAGACAGAAGACATCTGACTGCGACTGAGATAATTCGCCAAGAGAGGCATAGCTTTGTCTGAAAGGTGAAGCCGCTGAGTAACGTTTCTCCCGCAAGCCAACAAACTTCCCTTCTTGGTGTGCAGGAGGAACCGGCAATGAACTTTTCCCATCATTCCGAGATTTAATAAACTCCAGTACGGGGCTTGAGTGAAATTTAGTTTTTCTTAATGTTCCGATGTATATATTGGACAATGATGAAGTAACTCATCTTGGTGGAACCTACGCTAAGTGATTGAGGTCTTCCTCAGTAAGAAACCCAATTAAAAGCCATCGCAGATTTGCCATTAACCTATGACTCCCCTCTAAAATTGCATGTAATCATAGTTTTTGATTCTGGTCTCACCATTTGCTGTGAAACATGAACTCAGGGAAGTAATGACCAAAATCCATCCCATTAATCTCTGTCATCTTCATTGGTCATTTTAATTCCTAGGGTACATTAGATAAATTTCATATACCTGTGTGTGTCTCATCCATTATTTAACTGGCACCAAATTGCAGGGAAACTCCACCTACCGGGGTTAAGCCACATGATATATGCGCTACCTGTGTCTGTGCTAAGAATCACCTCATCTTCCATCATCTTCCATGTTGAGTCACATCTGATAAATTCTGCTTACTTGTATGCAGACCCTATAATACCCAGAATCTCTTAAAATTGTTTGTAATGCACAATGATCCTACTGAGCCAACCATCGATGCATCCATCCACTCATCTTAGAGTACCTAAGTACAGGGTCTGACTCTGTAGGTTACGATTCTGTGACCCTGATTAGAAGGTTCAGCTCAACAAGCACATTGATGTCACCATCTACCAACGTCCTTAACTACAATTGTTCCAGAAACACTGTCTGATGCTGCTCTCTAAACCTGACTCGTGCCTCACCTTGGACAAAGTCATCCATCCATCCATTTTCTGTAACCTCTTAACTGATTCAGGGTTGTGGGGGTATTCAGTCCGTTGTGGCACCATGACACGAGGAGCAGACGCAGGTGTCTGGGTTCGTGTCAGGCTTTTTACTTCGGTACTGCCTCCAAATTCGGAGCTAGCCTGAGTGCGGAGGGGCAAAAAGAGCAAGAGGAAGACAGGGGGGCAAAAAGAATGAGGGCGTTGAAAGCGAAGAGCTTCTCATCCATACCGTCTACAGCTATGTCAGTGCGGCCCTTACAGGATTCCACTCAGCTGAAGAGGGTATGTTCAGCCTGCGGTCAGGCATACGGGTCAAGCGCTCTGCTGACAACGAAGAACAGCTACAGCTCAGTATATATATTGGATGTATAGTGATGGTTTACCAGGCTTTACTGGGATCTACGATCATCTTTGTGAAAGAGGGAGAGAAAAAAAACCCATCCTTCCCAAGGTGGACCTAAAATTTTTAATTAACACCGCTTGCAGGTTGGGTCACCAACACAGACATCCATCTGGGGGTACTCAATATTTAATTAAATGGCTCTTACAAGGTACTGTACACAATTCCCAATTACCCTTCTTATCCGAATCTCCATTACTCGTGAATGACATTTAATGAACATTGTATTGTCAAAACAAAGTCTTACCCTTGGAAAGCATGACCATTAAAAAAAAAAATAAAAAATTGAAGGAAATTAAAAATGGCACTTAGAGCAGAGGGGCACCACGCTGTGAAGGCTCACCGGTGACTTCTAAAAGCCACCGCAGTGAGAGGAAACTGCATTATGGGTAGCCAGAGAGCACATTCACCTTAAAGCTATCTCATCACATCTACAGACCTTCTAACGGCTTGCAGTTGCTTTAACAGGTGGTCAGCACGTGTGGAGAAAGACACTGCGGCCTTTCCTCAGACCCACGTCGTTACTTTACAAACCATTTCCCAACACCGTATGTGAAAGTTCACTCAGCCACAGCGGTACTGTGCTGTCATCACATTCAGACACCATCCATCCCCATGAAAGATCAATGTCTGCATTCCCCACTCCACAAGGCAGGCCTTAAAATGCATAATGCCCTTTTTTTAAACATTCACTTTTCATTTGAGATTTTTACATGGCTCTTTACGTAATTTATCTTTGTGGTGTTTAAAAAATGCATTGAATTGCATTGTTGCATCTCGGATTACTACGAAGGCAGCAATCCCAGTCACGATCCCTATTTTTTCCTCTGTCACCTCCATTAAGCATTTTCAGTAGGAAATAGTACCGCTGATATATATCCAAACTGAGAGCGGCACCGAGAGTGTCCTTGCTCTGAATCATTTCCATGTGACACCTGAGCAATTCACATCCGAATAAAACAAAGATGACTATGTATTTATCATGTCGCAGAGTGGCTTTTCTGTCAATTCACTCCTCAAGCCCCAAAATGGCGGCCCGCGCGGTGCTGAAAGAGGGAACCGGGTGGGCTAATTTTTAATAAAAATAGGAATTTGATAAAAGCTTGGCTTTGTTTCTCCTTTTGGTAGCACCGCAGAGGCTTAGTGGAGCGATGATAACATTTGTAGTTTGGTCAAATCAATCCTTGACAACAGGAAGGCTTTAGTAGTGCGGCAGTGACAGATCGTGGGAACGTGGCGAATTTATCACGATTGTTCTTTTGTTGCTTAGGAGACGCCAAAGTAACGTGTAGTTTTGATGATTTATGCCAGCGATTGCTCCACCGCTGTTATTAAGTCGACGGCTTAGAGGAGCTACAGACGAACTCCTTCAGCAAGTCGAGTCGATACGGCCACAGGGCCGCTTCCCAAGCAGCTTAGCAAGGAGGGCATTTGTTCTCTCACTGATACCATGCTTTGTCAGCTGTTGATAAGACGAGTTATCAACCTGGTAGAGACACAGGCCCTCGATCTTGCGGCCCGCAGCGAGGCACACTGACCAGATGGTCAGCGCTTACCGAGTCGTCTTGTGTCTTAAACTTTTGAACTGGTTTTACCGCCGCTTCAGAAAAAGCTGAAAACGTCAGATGGAAATTAGAATCTGAAAACTTTCATGTAACGGCACTAACAATATTTCAGGCTTATGTGGCTGGATATTAAAAGCTGAAGTAAAGGTTGAATGTCGTGCTGGACTGCAGGTGCCGGGGTTTAAAGGGACGGCTTTTGCTCATAAACACACCGTTTTGGACCCGATGCCGAAGGCCACCTTCTCCCCAGTCGAGGCTTTCGGAAATATCACTTCACCCTGACACACTCACTCCCAAATCATCACGTGCAGCTCTAATATTACGCGAAATATTCTGGAATTTACACAAACACACCTTTCTTCAATGGAGTGGTAGACCCCTTTCTATTAAACTGAGGCACATATTTCAGCAGAAACGTGTCATGTCCACGTTTAATGGGGGGGGGGGGGGGCGTCACGTGAATCTGGAATAATGCAGCAGATGCATGGAAGAAAATGCAAGGTTTAATTGGCCAGAAAAAAAACGAGGTGTGATAAGCAGTAGAAAGGCCTCATGGGTACGGCTTTACCCTAAATTATGGCTTTCAGGAGAAACAAAAAGTCTGCGTTTGTATCGCTGTCTCTTTGTTAAGATAAGCCCCTGGGTTAATGTGCCATCAAAGGCCTTTAAAAAAGTCTCTGCAGTCCGCTGATAACAAAGCAGGATGTAAATAAAGTTAAAAATCACGTAGCAGCATACTGAGAGGTGGAGGGAAAATGCAATCTTGGCGATCGCCTGTCTCTCGGCAGACAAACAAGATCAGCTGCATTTAAATGACAAACGTATTCATTTCTTGTGCCCTAAATCTTATTAGATTATTGCCTATTAGCGTATAATCGTGGATTTCACAAAGCGTCAGTTTTCGCCTTTATAATGTTGCCATCTTACACCTTTACATTCACATGTATTTTTATTTAGCAGGCGATTTTGTCCAAAGCGACATACATGAGGCAGCCAGCACATTACAACCGCATGTGCTGACGAGGAGGCGGCTGGTCATACGCGCAGGTAGCCGCCATTTCCCCCTTTACTGTCGCTGCGTGCAGATGTGCCGTGACTGGCTGGCCTGGCCGTCCGCGGCCGGGTGCCATCGCTGCATGCGGCCCTTCAGCTGCCAGGTGATAAGGAGAGAGAGCAACATGTCCTTAACCATTTGAGGGCAGAAGATAGGGTTTTGCAGGATGCCGCCTTGTCACCTTTTCATGGAGTTATCAGCAGCTCACACTACCTGCAGCCCCCCCCCACCGCCCGGCCCCCGCCACTTACGCTCGACATCCCTGTGCGTCCTGGAAAACCCATCTGCGGGGAGCGTGCTGTCGCCGTGACAAAGTCGTGTGGGGGCGGTCACTCTCCCCGCTCTCGGCTAATGACCAGCTTGTCTCCAGCGAATTGGATGACGTCTAATGAAAAGCACCAACCCATCCCCCCCAACCCCCCGGCCAGTTGCCCCATTTCTCTCAACATGGGTGCGACTCGCGTGGTAACAAAAGGTGACCCTGAGGGTGCCCGCGACCCGCTACGGTTGCCACGGCGCGCCGTCGCATCGCGGGAGAATGATGCAAGAATGGGAAAGAAACGTGCCTTATTTGGTATCCTTTCCGAAGCCTGCAGAATTCCTGCCGTAAGGGAACGCCACCTCTCAGTCAAATCGCTTTTCTGTAACTACCCTTAAGGGACGGACTGTGCCCACCTTCGGTTTACCCCTCCTCCCCCCACGTTCCCCCGTAAATTCTGCTCATTAGTTCATTCGGAGCAAAAAAATAAACACGCAAGAGCCCGACAGCCACGGCGCCCCCCCCCCCCTCATTCAGGATCCATCCGGAATGATGCATGCTAAGCTAAAGGTACTTATCCATCGACGTAGCCCCATTTGCATAACCTCGCATTATTACCGGCACTTTCCGATGCGCCGGGGAGCTGTGAGGACGCCCCGCAGCCCTGCACCGGCGATGCGCGGGCAGCCGGCACGCTCCTTGCCCAGGCGCGGCCTTGGGTTCGAATTATAATCAGATTGCGGGAGACACCGGCAGCATGTCGGGCAGGACGACGGAGGCCTGGCGAGGAGCAAGGATGCAGCATCGCCGCGTGACGCACAATTACGTCCAATTCATCCCGTGATGGATGAGACGGGCAGCGTCTAATCACCCTCCCTGCCTGTCTTTCCAAGGCCGGCTCGTCTCCTTCTGGAGCCGGAATAGCGGCATCCGCCTCAGCTACCCGGAATGCCGCCGCCTTCCGCATGCCGCTGCTTTTTCCCGTGCAAATGAAACCCTTCTCCGCCTGCCCCCCCTGCCCACCCCCTTCCCATCAAAACAGCGTGTAATTACGCTGAAAGGGAGCGTGCGGGGTGGAAAACAAAGTTGATATTTGTTTCTATCTTTGCAGTCCCAGCTGCACCGCTGATGTTTAATGCAATTTTAGGGGTTTTTTTCCATCACTGCGGGAAAAGTGCGAGGCGTGATATTAGCGAAGGCCACAGGACGGCGGTGCACTTGACGTCTTGAAATTAGCTGAAAGGGTTCGAGGTGCACACTTGAAGCGGCTAATCCGGATTCGTGGAGGGCTCGAAAATGACACGTTTTATGCACTTCAGTGGTTGACCAGATGTTTTTTTTTTTCTTTTTTTGTGAGCCATGTGGATAAATGATGAGAGGTAATAGGTTTAGCTAATGCGTGTTGGCTGAAGCCGCACAGCCATACGGTACGCTACCCGCGTTTCCAGCATGTGAGACACTGATGATTTTTATTGAGAAACGTTCAAAGCTGTTCATGGAATGCTTTGTGTGTTATGTTTGTTTTTATTTAAATGCTGAGTTTATAAAAGGGACAGGCCCAGTGTACAAAAGACACAGTGTACTGGTGGGCTGCCCCGTAGCCAGTGGGTTTGAGTCCTTGGCTCTGTGTGTGAGTGAGTCAGTGAGGTCGCCCCATGTTTGCGTGGGACTCACACCGTCAGAAAACAGGCTATAGCCCTAGTAAAGTTTTGTTTCCCAAGGAACAAACAATGATAATGTACCCGAAATGGTATAAAAATGTACATCAGAGTCTATGTCTGTACCATAAAAGGTACATTTACCTACATTTAGGGTACAGTTAGCAAACCTTTGAGGGTACAACCCCAGTGACAAGCAGTTGTACCCTCTTAGGTTCAAGCTGTAGCCTGTGATAGCTGATACCCCACGGCCCTTTTTTGGAAAAACGCTGAGATGAAATGGGTATGATACATTTTTGAGATTTCATCATTCAGGTAATGATGATTTTTAATATTTCTAGACAAACTTCTTATAATCAGCATAGGATACTATGCATCTTTAATCTGACTTCATTTCATGAGCTGTGCAGTCTTGTACTATGCCAGGTACCATGAAGGCATTCATGAAACAAAAAAAATTGTAGCGGCCTCACATTTTAACCAACAGAACACATCTAACTGTCAAAAACAGACTCAAGGTTTTATTGTCACAGTGCCCTTACATACTCACAGTACCCGAACATACTCACAGTGCCCTTACATACTCACAGCGGCCTTATATACTCACAGCGGCCTTACATATTCACAGTGCCCGTACATACTCACAGCGGCCTTACATATTCACAGTGCCCGTACATACTCACAGCGGCCTTACATATTCACAGTGCCCGTACATACTCACAGCGGCCTTACATATTCACAGTGCCCGTACATACTCACAGCAGCCTTACATACTCACGGTACCCATAAATACTCACAGCAGCCATAACTCACAGTGCCTGTGCATAGATACAGCACCCATGTATACTCACAGCAACCTTTCATACTCACAGCAGCCTTAGGCTACGTTCAAACTGCAGGCCTTAATGCTTAATTCTGATTTTCTGCTCAGATCGGATTTTTCGTTTGCCTGTTCACATTACTCTTTTTAATGTGGGCAATATCAGATTTCAGTGTGAACAGTTCACTATACTGAACTGGCCCGTGTGCGCAAAAAACAACAAAGATAAACAAAGACGTCACTTTATTGATTCGAAAACTGCCCAGTTACGATATGAACCTTCCAGTTTTGCCCGAACAGATTTATCTCCCCAAATACTTATTAAATCCAGCACCTCACTGTCCCTCCACTGGCCAACTCCTGTGTTCTCCTCCATGTTTGGCACTCTGACGGGGACATATGGTGACTTCCGCCTGCGCAGATTTGTGACGAACGTCGATCGAGAGTGACGTAAAAGTCGCATGAATTCCAATTTCGCTGTTCAGACTGAGGTTGCATTGCAAAAAATCAGACCTGTATCCGATTTATAACCACATACTGAAGTGGCTCAAATAGGAATTGAAAAAATCGGATTCCATGTGACTTGTGCTGTTCACATTGTCATGAAAAAATCTGATCTGAGTGACATATGAGCAAAAAATCGGATTTGGGCCACATTTGTCCTGCAATGTGAACGTAGCCATACATATTCACAGCAACTGTAAATGCTCACAGCAGCCTTACATACTCACAGCGCTTGTATATGCTCACAGCAGCCTTACATACTCACAGCGCTTGTATATGCTCACAGCAGCCTTACATACTTACAGCGCTTGTATATGCTCACAGCAGCCTTACATACTCACAGCAACTGTATATGCTCACAGCAGCCTTACATACTCACAGCGCTTGTATATGCTCACAGAGCTCGTACACACTCACTTTGCCAGATTATCCACCCCACCGCCCATAAGCCCATTGGACCACTGACTGGCTAGCAGGTTCTGGAATACCATCTGCAGGAGGAGCACTGATGATGGTGCAGATGATTGGTGGAGCCAGGGATCAGGAACCAGGACGACGAGACTGCAATGAAAACCAAACAGACAGATTACAAAACAGGACTGCAAACACAACGCTGAGACTATGCAATGCGAGACGAGACTAAGAGACAAGACCAAACAAACAGACTGCTAAACCAAGATATAAACTTGTAACACGAGACTCCAACAAACAAGACCAGAGCACAAATTCTCATGCTCCGGGAACAACTGAGCCCTGATCGTAACTCAGCGTATATCGAGCGTGTGGGACTTCCTCTTTCTGTCCCAGAACGGCAGGCGTGGGCTTACACACCCACCCTATTAGTGCCAGCACACGGGTGCTGAAAGGGGGGGGTAGCACAAATCCAAGGGCCCCTGAGTGACAGGGGGGGTCTAAAAAATTTGGAAAATAACTGGATTGGTTTGAACTGGGGGGCCCAAAATGATATACTTTCATGGGGCCCAAAATCTCTAGCAACGCCCCTCCCAGCACATTCTATAACTAGGTACAAATATGAAGGTGAAGGAGTTATTGGGATAATTAGTCGTTTAAACTGTTGTTAAGCTGTTGCTAAGCTATTGTATAACAAAAAAAAAAAACTGATGTGCAAAGCTGCAAAAAGTAGATGAACGGGTCCCGGAGCCTAATCTAGCGGGATCCTTTATACTAATTTGTGATGATAATTGTTAATTTATTTTTATGTAGCATCCTGCCCAACACACAAAGCACTCCAGCTTCTAGACAATGCTAATGTGTTTCTGCAGGGCTGTCCTGGGACGCGGCTCGGCGCAGACTGGCTGAGGAATCCTGCACGCCGCTTTTGATTAATTGTGCAGGGGCTACTGGAATCCTCCGCTCCCAGATCTCCATTAAGTGATTCACGCTAATACTTTGAAATATTTATAGGCAACATGTTTGTTGCAGCAGTAGCAATAGGCTGGAATATTTCATTCTGAGCTTTAGCATTTTTATCACTATTCTCTCAATCAATGTCATTTCACTACAATTCGTTTAAAATTGGGATTATGAACCGACTGAAATGCAGGCTTCCCCTGGCTACTGATTATCTGAAAGATCGAAATACTAAATAAAAATACCGGGGAAGATCCTGTCTTTATGGTGCAAGCCTTTCCTGGCCTTGTGTAGAATGTGAAGAAAAACAACCCCTCAAGTGAATAGCCCTCGTTCATCTTCCTCCTGCGGCTCCTGGAAGTCAGCTTTCCTAAGGATTCTCAAAGCTGGTTTCGAAGATTTCCTCTGGAAAACTTTGACAATTACCTCGTGTGGCTTCATCTTACGGTTCAGAGATGCTGTTTCAATCACCTGGGAAGAAAATTGCATTATTTTCTCTGCAATTGACCGGCTTGGACCAGATCTGGCGAAGTGACACCCCCAGACTGAACATTTATACCCCCCTTGCCCGTGCCCCCCCCCCCTTTACTTTGACACTTCAGCTCTCAACACTGAATCGTCAGTTCTCACTAAAGAACTTGTCATTTCCATCAACTGCTGCTTATTTCAGAGGCTCCTTCGGGGTGGGGGGCATCGGCAGGTGTCCTGATGTGGGACTCTTCTGCATCTACATGGTGGTTTAGATCAAGATCCTTCCAGCTAAGCCTCAAAAAATAAAAAGGGCGACACGTCTAATCTTTCAAGAGCAGATTGCCAGACAAAACTGTTGCGTTTCTTCATTTTTTATCGTTCCAAGTTCCCATTACAGAGAGTTACCACAAGACAAATGGGAGGAAGGAAAATATGATCTTTTAATGTACCTCAAGGTGACTGAGGATCAGCAATGAAGGGAGATTCAGAGAATGGCTGCGGTGAGCGACACCAGCTGCGTTTCTGGCTAGACAATAAATCTGAGGACTAATGGAGAAAGAGAATAGACCTGGTAAGTTAGCTGCGTCTGGGCCACCAGGAAGGACAAATTCATGTTTGCAGAGTCTTATGGGATTCCAAGGTCTCCACCAGGTCTCCAGTATCATCACATCCTCATTGGTCATGTGCCGTATTCAGCCACAGGCAAGCGACACACACATATTTAAGCTACCTGCTCAAAGTCGATGAAGTAATGATTAAAAAAAGAAAAGGATCATATTAAATAGTCCATGCTCATTGCTTTAAGGTCTGCTGGTATTTTTACTCTTTTATTTTTTACGAAAGAAATATGTTTTTGTCTAGCAGCTAAGGGCTTTTCTCTAGACCTAAGGTTAATCTTTGATTACATTATGGGGAAATAAATTCATTCATTCTGTTTGTATTCAACATAAAGATATTCAGAGCATCACGAGTATTTAGGCTTGCAAAATCAGTTTTATTAAGTTCTGAATCAAGTTCACCACGCACTTATCACATGTAAAAAGTACAGCGAGAACGGACAGTGACCCTCAGGAATCATTCATTGCATCAGGGGACCCAAAAGGATGGACAGATTGTAGCTGTCATATCCCTGCAGCACACATATGCAAACAATTTGTGCATTTTGACAGTGATGCCCTTCACTCAAAAGCACATGAAAAGACATGAATAAGAATATATATTCCAAATGAGGATAAAAATCTGCCATAAAAGGACCTAGAAAATTCTATACCTATGTTCATTCTCTTTAAATAACATCTTAAAACCCATAAAACTATAATGACAGAATGAAGTATATAATTTCACATAATGCTTTTTGTTAAGTACATTTTGTTATATTTTCTTATAACTGCCCTTTTAATTTCATTAAGATACACTACACTATTTAATAAAGGCTTTGATTGATTACAATCTAAATTACTAATCTATTTGCTGAGGAATGCCTTATAACAGTTCGCAGCTGTGCCGCCCTGACATAAACCGGCCAACCGACAGCTCACAGGTCGAGGCTGTTGTGTAGCGCCGACTCCTGACCTCGATTGATCGCTTGTAAGTGTAGGACATTCTATATGTCCACTCCAATTCTAGGTTCAAGTGTCTACTTCAATTCCAGGCTGTAATTTCTCAGTTGATATTTTGAGACGAAAGGGGTGTCCTCTCCCCTCCCCCTCACCCCCGGCGGCTGGCGATCTTCTTTTGCTCCGCAGTGCCGGAAGCTGGAGACCAGCGTCGGCTTCCATGCATTTGCATAAGCAAACGGAGCCGTTATCAACGCTGCGGTGCACGGAAATGCATGCGGACAGACAGGGCAGATCGCGGCAAAGCCGATAAGCCCGTTCGCCCCGACTGATATGGCTTTTTAATCATTAATAATTAAAATTTAGGAGACGGATTTACATCGCATCGGATGCCGGGTCCAAACTCGGTATGTTGTATCAAAACAAAAAGTCTGTACAAAGGGGCAGAATCAATTGACAGGCAGAGAATAGGAGGTAATCTAATATTCAGAGGTACTGCCGCCCGCCTGGCACTGCGCCTTTCTTTTGTAATTTGCGGAACACGAAGGGTTGCTGCGACCATTTTCAAATATCAGATATTTCAGGCAAATATCAAACGCCGCCGCCACACGGCATCGCTAATTCCTCCCTTATGATCCGCTGTCCTATCGCCTTATTTGCGTCCCGGGGTAATAATTAGTTACACTTGCCCTTTAGAGAAGTGCCTTTCTGAGAGAAACCCTCTCAGGTTGTGTCAAATTACCGCGACGGCTGGTTTGAAGTCTAAGTGTTAAGATTCAGATTTAGATCTAAAATAAAGTCGCTGTATTGTTTAGAATCTAAAGGAAGCTGCTGTATCTTTTTTTGTTCCTTATTTTCAACTCTATTTACAAACCCCTACGGGTGACAATAGGTATCCCAGATTAGATTCTGCCAATGTGTAAATATGAAATGAATAATTATTGATATATCAGAAATTCATCCTAGCAATGACGGGAGACCAGCACTTCTGGAAAGTCTGTCTATGGAAACAGGACAGCAATTAAGTCCTAATAAGGGTCAGAAAGCGGGTAATTGCGTCACCTGCCCACCTGCTCTTATGGGGCAGACAGGGACGGCTGTGACAATGATAACCTGCCATTTTACCCAGTCTGTGTCCTTTAATTATAAGCAGCCCGTCACTGGTGCTGCATGCCTCTGTACCGCGTACACCTGTACACAGGCTGCGTGTTCTGCTCTCACTTTCAAAGGCGGGTTATAATCGTGGCAGAACCCCCCCCCCCGGGCACTCAAGTTCGCCAGCCTTATTGGCATTCCGGCCTTTAACCCAGCACCGGAATTAACGTGCGACACCCGAATTGCAAATTAGGGTAATGAAGTATTAGACTGAGCGACCCAAGTGGAGCGTCAGGGCAATTAAGCAAATCAAGTATTGTGGGATACGCGTGAGAATGTTTGGATTGCGCTCCCCTCGCAGGTCTGTCAGGCACGGGACTGCAGGGGTAGCGGAGGACTGTGGGCTTAAACGAGAGAAAAACAACAGGATAAAGGGGGCAAAGGTGCATGTGACAGCCAGCGGGAACGCCCTGCCTCTGCGGGGGTGTCTGGGGGCGGGGGGTGTCTAATCCTCTGCTGCCCCCTCTACAGACAGCCACTTATGAGCAGTGAGGCACAAAGAGCACTTAGCAACATGGCTGCCGCAGTCGCTTGGTTCGCCCCGAGCCCCCAACCCCCCCCCCCCCCCCCCACACACACATTGCCTGCGGGAATCAGACGTTCCCAGAAGGTGGCGCTCCGAGCTGCACCATTCGTGGTTAGGAAAAACGGGCACTCTGCTCAGGTACAATACACCGCGGTGCCGGCACTCTCGGGCGACCGATTGGTGCAACAAACAAAATAAAACAAAGGGGTGAGAGTGGAGTACAGGCCTGGTGAGGCCGCCAGAGGCCTCCTCATTAAACGCGGACAGGGTCGCGGGTATTTCGGCGGATGCGGCCTGCCCTCCGCCGTTCCCCTGGAGAATACACCGCCGTGCCGTCATCCTTTCAAGTCTCCGGCACGAACGCGGCGCCCGGACTCACCGGCACCAGAGGACCTGCTTCTGCTGCCAGTGCCTTTGTGCCCGGGTAATGAGAGGCGCTCTTGCCCTGTGAAACTCAAGATGTAACAAACAAAGTGACTGTGTCTCTTCCTCTGCTGGCCCGCAGAGGAAATAAAGGGGGCGGATTAACTTTTAAAAGCTTTAAAAGGCCCACCATCCCCTAGACTGTTTGATCTAATCCGCCGTTTGAGTTTCCTCCCTTTCTGAAGGGGCTCGCCGTCCCGAAGTCGGCCCTTTCACCGAAAATGGGGCGCGCTGAAATGTCCCCTCACCCTGTCGTCTTCTCCCTCCCGCTCTCATTCTTTCTCTCTCTCCCTTTCTTTCTCTCTGGGGTCTGAGATTGCGTGCCATAATGACGAGGCAGGCTGGTCGAAGAACGGCAATAACCGTGTGAAAAAAAAAAAACCAAAGTACCCCATTATGGTGATCAGGGGAGGGGGTTTGATTGAGGAGGGTAATTTGATTAAAGGGTTTGTAATAAGGCGCCATGAATACCCCCCCCCCCCCCTTTGAAAACAGAGCTCCTATAGCAAAGACTGCGACAGTGATAGAGCTAGGAGACAATTCTTATTCCTACAATGCTGAAGCACAATCCCAGTGCACTGCAGACACCCAGCACCTAAAGGCCAACACACACACAGCTCTGTCTTTCACTCCCACCAGGTCCCATCCGTTTGACCTTAGAATGGGGACACTTGCTAATGTCAAAATAGCTGAATATGAGTAAAATTGCTACTAAATCTGGATTAAACTGAAGATCAGGCTATAATGCATAGTGGTTTCATCATCTTCAAAGCGGTTACAATTAAGATACATCTTCCTGCTTCTATTGGCTACAGAGACTTCAGTATTCTCAGTGCCTTAATCTCAATATGACGGTCCGGTTGTTTCAATTAGACCACTTTATCAGAAAAGTCTTGGAGTTTCCTAATTTTAAGCACATAATTCTGTCTTTTTAGCCTGTCTGACCAGCCAAAATGGAATAAACGCCTGCGATTCCCTGCAATCTGTTTACACTTTACTGGCATTTTGTGGTATTAAATTGTATTCCCCGGCATAAACATTGTTTGCTTTTTGCTTGTTGAACCTTGGACAACCTATGATTAGTGGGTGGAAACAAGTCAGTTTATTATAAATGTATTGATTACATTGAAGATTATGACAGAACTAATATCCCCTCAGTTTTATTAGCATTTTGACACTGTCTTCAATACATAAAACAAAAAGACATATTTTCTCAGCAAGGCAGAGACTATAGGCTTGGAGGGCGGCTACAACAGGCATAAAGTTACACAGCGAGGAGGGAGAGAGACGCGTATGACAGTGACGGAGACCAGTCCAGTACACAAACATCCACGCCTGTGTCAAAAATCCGACTGACTGGCCTATCAGGGACGTGTCACTTGTGGTTCAGGACGCTGACGCTATAGAATCAGAATCATTTTTTTTTGCCATGTACAAAAATTACAAGGGACTTGTTTCGCCGTTGGCACAGCTTCGCGATTGAAACATGCCGTCAAGACAAAAATACGCAAAACAATAAACAGAATAAAGATAAAAAGAGGTAGAGCATAGGAAAATGTGCTTTAAATAAATAAATAAACACGTAGGCATGTAAATTAGGGTGTGACGATGTGATGCAGGGTAAAAGCAGTTTAGGGGTGTACAAACAAGCTTAGCGGATTATAAACGACAGTGGCTGACTATGTGTCGACCAGGCCCATAGGGGGCAGTGTGCTGCTCATGGGGCCTGGTTTAGGAGGGCAGCGGCCTGGGGGAAGGAGCCCCCCCCCCCCAGGCAAGTCGCCCTTAACCTGAAGGAGAAGCTCTTTCCTTGGAATCAGAATCCCGCCGATTTAATCAAAGCGATCAGGAGTGGCCTTCACAGGACATCGCTGGTGGGGGGGTGCTGCACGGGGCCGGGGTGGGCTTCTTGTGGTGGGGGCCCCGTGCCGCCAGCCACTTGTCACTTTACACTCGCGTGGCGTCCAGGAAATTGCAAGACGCTGATTTACATAGAGTCCATTTCCAAGTCCGCGTTCCTGAAATAATTAGACAGCATGCTTCATGCACTCACCCAAGGCGGGGGGCTCGTGCAACATCTTTAGCTGGATGACAGGAAGGGTATTAAAAACACTCAAGGAGGGCCTGTCAGGGTTTACTGCCCCCCCCTGGAGAAAACAAGCAGAGCCGGTTAGAGGCGAATTGGGGCAGTGCCGTGTTTGGGCCCTCACCCGCAAATCGTGACTGACTGCCCCTTGATTAGCCGTGACGCTGCATCCCCCCAAGCCCCCCGGCCTGCCTGCCAAACCCGGCGTGACGGACAGCTCCCCCTACGTGGGGCTCGCGGTACATCAGGACGAATGGGCCCGTGCGTCGGCCGGATCAACTCTCCCTGGGTGCCATTAATTGACAGGCAGACACAACGTGACATCCTGTGATATTACCTATCAGCACCTCCGTCATTAGACATCCGACTCCCAGCAGCATTACCACAGCAGTAACACCATAGCTTCATACCTGATGTTAATTAATTAACGAGTCCTTTGCTCTTTCCCGCCGGGTAGATTTCAGCGCAGTTTCCGCCCCTTTGGGGGGGAAGGTTGCGTGTGAGAAGAACGGACACCGGCGCGTCGCCAGCTCACGGCACCACCCCTCGCCCATCCGGCACGGTCACGTGACCGCGCCTTCGCCACAGAGCCAAGTCGGTATCCACACCACTTAATCACGATTCGTTAAGCACATGCCGTGGCTTCGGACATGCGACGGAACTTGGACCTTGGCGTGGATATGTCTTTAAAGGGGGCGATAGCGTACGAGGGGGGTGGATTCTATCAGAGATAATTGACGTTTATGTTATTTGAGCAGTGCGATGTCAGTGATTGCTGATGGAGGGCCGTGTTGCAGTGGCAGACAGTGTAGCTAATCAGGGTGTGTGTGTCTGTGCGTCAGTGAGAGGATGCACGAGGCCCGGGAGACACGGGGTCCGGGAGACACGGGGTCCGAGGTGCCCCTTCTTTCAAATTAGATTCATTGCTCTAACCTAATGCGAAAACAACTTTTTGAGTAAATTACTTTGTCCTTATTCTCAAGACAATAGAGGATCGGCTTGCGTATCAGCAGTGAGCAAACGGCATTCTGTAAATCAATTAGTTTCCAACCAGGTTCACTAATGTGATTGAACCTGTACATAATGAAACATTCAAGCTAATTGAATTTTTAATGATGAATGAATAAAACAGAAAGTGGAGCTTATTCGTTTATATAACACGCCCTTTTGAGACATGCGCTATTCATACTGTACATACTTAAATATAAGGAATGATTCTGTGTGTTGAAAACCGCAAAAACTGCTAAACACATTGACCATTACAACTGGA
Source organism: Paramormyrops kingsleyae (assembly GCF_048594095.1). Taxonomy (NCBI): domain Eukaryota; kingdom Metazoa; phylum Chordata; class Actinopteri; order Osteoglossiformes; family Mormyridae; genus Paramormyrops; species Paramormyrops kingsleyae. The sequence continues at coordinate 3,250,169 of NC_132815.1, read as the reverse complement.
AAAGCCTCTCTGCCGGACCCTGAACTGGTACATATGCTAATGATCAATGGCTTATATCAGATCAGGCTCAACATCAGCACAGTGTTTGCAGTGAGATTTAGAATTTCCCCAGTGAAATTTCCAAGATTTCCAATTTTGATGAAAAAGCAGTCAAACATCAAGCACATTAATAATTTCTTGTATACGCTAAAGGGAACCAAACAAAAACCCTGAAGAAGGTTCATGACAACAGGGGAAACCTCTGGAAGCACTTCATTACCTCACAGCAAGCAAAACAGACCTCCAGATTCATATCCATCGCAGTTGAAAGGCCACATCATGTGACACATTTCCGCGGAGCCCGTGCCTCAGACACTGTGACGGAAACTGCGCTCAATTGATTTGGCCCTTGCCACCGACGCGGGGTCTCTTCCGTGTTTTGACAGGGAGCTGTAATTCTATCCCAGGCGTATTGACTTTCTCGCGGAATCCATGAGAGCAGGTCCTGACAGCTCTTCCTAAAACAGCTGATGTATTGCTTTTGCATGGGGAAAAATTGCTGTGGACCGGTCATATGGAGAATAATGCATCACGGGGATGTTAGAGAAGAGGCGATGGTGAACTTGGCCGGAGATTTGTGCGCGGGCGTTCCAGGCACGACCTCTGCCTGACAGTCCCGCTGATTTGCCCAGCGCTTATACCGGCGTGTATAAATGAATCTCAATTTCCTTTAATAATTTTCCATGTCACTATTAATTTGTTCTGTTGCAGACTTCTGCGTCCTCAAGCCCCCGAAGGGTCTTCAATCCGGTACATTAACAGCAAAATAAGATAAACAAACCAACAAGTAAATAATGCTTATTTAGGAATACTTTACAAGATAAAAATGTATTTATATATCCTAGATATGTTTGTCCAGACTCTGAAATACTTATGTGCATATATATCACATAGTGCCGTTTTTACTCATATTACGTTGTTTCCTGTTCTGAATTATAAGTAATAAAAACCTTAGCAATTAGGACACATTTATCATCCCACCATGACTGTTGGAGAGAGAATAGGGCAATTATGCCTGGACACACACAAATATATATATATTTATATATATTTTTTGACTCCCGCGTTTTCTTTGCCAAAAGCACAAGATCATCGTGGTGTTGGTCTTCACCTCATCAAAAAGTTGCCACTCGAATGCTCCCGATTCAATCACACAGCCCATTGCTCGGACAGGGCCTTTCCTGCACGCTGAGATAAGCCCTACGTCGACAGGCCGGAATTGGAGAGAGCGGCCGTAGACTTAGAGCACGTGGCCCGAAGGACCGCCACCCCCGCCGTCGAATGTCGTGGCCGGATCCATCGAAACGTGTCCCAGCCGACTAATCGTGAGACCATCGGGATGATAATTGCGCTGCTGCCTTGTCTCTCTTTTCCTGACGTAAACAGACAAGATGGCTGTTGACTTTATCGTGTGCTTGTCAGTTATCAGCATCGAATCCTGCTCATCGGGCTGCATCGGGTGGTTTTTTTTTTTATTTTTTAAACAATTCACACTCAGACGTGCCTCTCCTGTGATGTGCACATCAGCATATCTCACCCATCCACGTTCCGGTGACCGCTTATTCGGGCAAGTGGGGGACTCACCCAGAAAACAGAGCGTGTTGTAAACCATGAATGAGGTGACAGTGAATCATCACACTATAGCGGCATGTGTTGAGGCCACCGGTACCCAGGAGACCCAGACAAAACCCACACAAACCTGCCCAGGAGCATGCAGACCTCGCACACGCACATCCGGGGGGCAAAATCTCAACTCTGACATCCCAGAGCCACAAAGCACTGGCGCCCCCCAGCAGGTGTGTCACATGACAGCCGTGGTCGTCATGAACCTCTTATTCTTTAAATACTCTATGCATGATTTTCCGAAGATCTAGTCTTTGAGCTGAGACCCCAGCGAAACGCCATTCCTGTTCCATTCCCCTGCTTTTGCACCAGTGTTCCAGCGAGTGGCGCTGCACATGACAGCCACTGGCTATGTGAGGTCAGCTGACAGCTGGGCCACCACCGGGGAGCGAAGGGGCAAGAGCTTTGTTGAGATATGATGGTGTTTGTCTGTCGAGCTGCAGGTTCTCATTATGGACACCGTCTTTCACTGCCTCCTCAGACCTGAGCTGTCAGAGTTCATCAGCCCAGCTAAAGTAAAACAGCTGTCATTGAGCTAAACTGTAGCCACAGCAGTGCAGATAAGCATATATCCGGCTCTAGGCCTGCCAAGATAGGCCTCAGCCACCGTTATCAGCGACTGAACTGAGCAGGCTCCGGCCAGCAGCACAATAAACAGAGCCTGCGATTATCATGCGACAGCAGTAGGAGCAGGCCGGAATGACGGATCCTTTGGGAAAACAATATGAAGTGCACTCTGACCTTATTTTTTTTTCCCGGCAAAAAAACAGGAAAGACCATCTGCCATGAGGAAGCATTCTACACAAGTCAATGTCATACGCGTCGTTTTTGTGCCTCCCGTGTGGCTGGAATTTTATAACAAAAATAAAAACAATATCCAAGCATCAAAGAGCAGCTGATGGGTTTTCAAAGGCCCCTGGTAGATTCTTCCCCGGTAAGAAGCCAGTGTTATTATCGTGAGGAGTTTCATGTTGCGGTGGAGTGTGCCGGCCCGGTCGGTGGCATACTGTGGAATTGTGGGATTGCATGAGTTTCCTGGCGGTGCTCCAGGTTCTGCACACGCTCTGTTGGACTGGTGTCTCTGTATTACCATGTAATGTGCCCTGTGTTGAACTAATATCCACTTCAGCATGTCTGGTGGTTCCTGAGACCCCAGCCTTGAACCTATTGTGTTTCATACAGCAAGACAACAAATAAACAAAAATATATATAAAACACAATGTGTGCAATATCCATCCATCCACTTTACAACCATTTATCCAAGTCAGGATCAGGAAAGCGACCTGCAGCCTTTCCCTTAAAAGTCCGGCACTATCTATTCTAATTGCACGTACTGTACACGGTTATTATTCTTATCTTTAAATGTTTATTTATTATTGCAGTATTACAAAATTCTTTTTTTCAGGATATTACATTTGTGCAATGTGTGCTCTTTAAATTTGCTTGCACTACATTTACTTGTATACAAATACTTTGTATATGTGCTTCTGTCTGTGTGTGTGATGTTCTTGCTGCTGCATGCACGCCAATTTCCTCCTTTTGTCAATGTCAAGTCCATCCTGGTGCATCCTGGATGAACGGTATATAGACAATAACATCTATTAAAACATAAGTAACGGTTTACTGAGACAGGCATGACTGTGTGACCTCATTTGATTCATGCACAAACAAGTGGCATTATAATGCATTTTAATAGTGCATACTTAACAATGTAATCTCCAAAAACACAGTGTGTCATGCACAGTTAAACTATCGTCTGTAAAACAGTGAACTATTCCACCTGTCTGTCGCGATGTGGTATTTCCTTTCCTAGTGATGCTGCACAGTTTACAGAATGGTAACAATCCCGCTCGCATCACTTCCTGCTCCACCTGACCCTGATATGCCATTTTTCCACAACCCCACAAGCCGCCCTGAATGCTCACTGTCTCTATGTGAGGCCTCCCCCTCCCCTCCGCCCCACAGTGTGTACGGGCTTTGCTGGGACGCCGCCGCTGATCTCGGTGGCCCGGCAGGAAGGAGGTGCAAGAGGGCGGCCATAATCCCCAGAATCCCCTGCTGCCCGTGTGCCCGACCCTGTGACCCTGAGAGAAAATTACATTGGCAGTCTGCAAAGACTTCTCCAGGTATAACCAACTTGGCAGAAAAAGTGTTCTAAGACTCTCACTACTTGCCAAGCTCCCCTTTTATCTCCTTCAGAAGAAAATCTGGCTGACGGTGAGTGGAATTGTCACAAATAACAACATGCACTTGATCCTGGCCTGATTTCTCTGGAGAGGGAGACATGTCAGACCCTGGGCTATTCTGCACAGTGACACCCCGCGCTAGGGAGATGAGACCGGGGGGGGGTGAGCGTGTGGCTCTCCTGCCCCCTTTGTCAGACTCCGAAATCTGCGCTTCTGCGGGGAATGACATCACGCTGCTTCAAACCGCAGCCTTCATGGACACGGCTTAAACCGTGTGCCGGATGAACTGCCTTTAACCCAAAAACAGTATCAAAGAAGAACGCCATGCAATGGCTGTCACTCTAAACCTGAGACTTCTGAAAGAATTTGGAAAATGAGGTCACACAGTCATGCCTGTCTCAGTAAACCGTTACTTATTTTTGTTTATGACAGTCACTTAAGCCCTTTTTCCTGCATATTTTACTCCAAACACCACTTTTCAATTTGAATGGATTTTACTTCATTGACTTATGTAGCGCACTTTATGTCAGTCACACAAAAAACGTAATCTTATGTACGTCTTTTATGACATAACTATAGCTGCCTCCCTGTACAAAATAATCCCTTTAAGGCTGACAAGTTCAAATGGGCCGCACAATTGCAATGTGCGTCAACTTGCATGCCACAGTAAACATAATTTGCTTTAGACATGGTATACACAGCCTCCGTAACCTTAGAGACAAACATTTTGACCCCTTGGCTTAAAATGAAATGGGTATTTATCACAATACTCCCATGGGAGGCTTTAAGGGAACTAATCCATCGCACTGGACACTGTCCATGTGACATAAATCACTTTAAATATGATTGATTCCCTTTGAAACTTGATATAGGCTCTCTGGCATAAGTGCAGGAAATGTTGGAAAATTATAGGCAAAGGCTTCACAAAGACAGACGGGAAAGTAGATTTTAAACAGGAATGCTTCCAGAACATTCCTGACAATAGTGACACACTGGGGAATCTGGTCTTATGCTTTTTGTACAAGATATTTGTAAAAGAATAACAGTTAGCAAAGTGCTTTCCTGTTAGCCATTATTAAAATGAACGCAAGATGTAAAATGTGGCTACATTACATTTGCTTGCATGCCCTTGTGCACAGTGGTGAAACATTGTTTCTCCATCAGCTGCATTTGCAAGCCGTTGGAGGTCTCGTGTGGACGTCTCCTGTCATTTTTCTCTAGCGGGGGAAGTATCACTTAGAAGTTGTGTTATAATAACGGCAGATTTTTTAAAAATTAAAAAATAAAATCACATGTACTCTTACCAATTTATTCAACTATGCCTAGGACAGCCAGAGAACAAAGCAGGATGAAGTGACAAAAAAAATCCTAAAAGTGGTCTTTTAATAAATGTTAATAAATGAGAGTCTTGCATATATCAGTGTTCCAAGACATAATGCGCATTTCTCGTTAGCTCTGAGCAGCTATGTGGCATTTTAAAAGGAAAATGATGGTGTTAAATCGCTTCTAGCGACACTTAATTTGTTAAAGCTACAGATGTATTCTTTCCCCTTGTCACATGCTGACATTTATGGTGCTAAGAAAATGTTAAATTGTCTTTAATTTGGAATTTCCTGAGCTCAAACTTATCCAGAAATGATTTGGGGCTCAGCGCAGCCTGGGTACTCCAAAGCCACGCCGTGGCTGGTTAGCGACTAGCCACGCGTTCGCCACCCCCGACGTTCCGGGGAGATTAGAGTGTCTCGCAGACCCCATGCCGTCATCACGGCATAAAATAGAAAGGTCACCCCCCCCACCCCATCCCCATCGGTTTCATTCTGTATATGTCCGCAGGCACCTGACAGTGGGCCCTGTCACTGGTATCTATGTGAGCCCTTGAAGCTCTTATGGGGTGTAGCGTCGCGGCGTCCAGGGCAGAAATATCCGGCAAAGGCCACTTGCAGGCGATCAACCAAGCTGCACCTTGAAGTGACAGGCAGCGGGCCCCGCGCGGAGGAGCGACCGGCAGCGGGCCCCGCGCTGAGGAGCGACCGGCAGCGGGCCCCGCGCTGAGGAGCGACCGGCAGCGGGCCCCGCGCTGAGGAGCGACCGGCAGCGGGCCCCGCACGGCGGAGCGACCGGCTCGCCTGCCGAGGGAAACTCACCCGTATGCATATGGTGCCACCACCGGAGAGCTTTTTAGTCTTACTTTTATTATAAAAGGCAAAGTTACCGTGATCCTCCGGGGCCAGAAGCAGCTCACAGGTAACCATTAACCCTCTTGATGAAAAATCACAGAGAGTCACACCTGCCTCGGCTTCGGAGGAAAGCTCCCTTGTCTGGTCACAGCCTCGAAACTGTAAGCGGTGGGCTGCATACTTCTGCTAATGAGCCTGCTGGGTTATTTTTCAGCTGATTTATTTCGCGTGTCAAGCGCATTTACGTAAATGAATGGAGCATTTAGATAAAGTTAAAATAATTTAACAAAATGACTGCACAGTGGTCCCAAGTGCCTGTGATGTTTATTTGTCCTGTAACAGCGCTGGGATTCGCCCCACTTAATACAAAATGGCCCCTTTGAACATTTCCTGCGAGTATTTGTTCCTTCCTTCTCCAAGGAGACGATATTAAATTTATCCAGGTATATAAGGTGGATTTTCATAACGACAAGCACTCCTGACTACGGAGAGCCGTAAAACAAAGACAAATGTTCATCGGCTTCCGAAATGCTAGCAATTAATC